>NC_089586.1:91604780-91912119 GCF_019320115.1 Miscanthus floridulus
GTTTTTGCCTCATCCGAGCAGCTCTTGAAAGCACGGCGCTGGTACCTCGTGAAGCCATCATCCGTATAGTCAGTCTCGCAGCCCAAACAATTATACCTGGTAGTAGCATTTACAGGTCATGCAAGATAATGACAATAACAAGAAGGTAGACATAATCAGTATAAAGTGAAGAGAGGAATAAGCGCTAAACTTATCTCAGAATTCACCCTAAACGCAGTTGTGGATCAAAAGAAAGCATCAAGGCCATAATAATAATCATCTAAACGAGAACAACGCTTTCAGCCTAAACTAATTTCAAATGCCTGTTGCCTCATTTATTCATAAGCCGTTAATAAGCGTGATGCAAATTCCACATATTGGGGCATGTGAAATGCAAAGGCTCTTAGAGAGTCCCTTAGACACGGAGAATCATGGGAAATTCATATAAGGAGCCTCATCCTCCAGTGCGAACTAAACAGTTCTGCATCAATATAATGATATTTAAATAATTAAGCTAAGCACTGTTCCCTGCCGTATGTATGTTTGAATCCACGTTCTTAATAGTTAATATAATGAATTAATGATACACTGCTCTCCCGCGTATTCAAGAAAAAAAATGTTTCAACTTCATTGTACATGGCCTTATGATCCCCAAGCAACAAAGATAGATTCATTGATGAGCTAAATCAAAGAAAACAAACACTGCATCTTGTCCTGGCCTATACAGTACCCACTACCCACCCATATTCCAGTGCAGATCTGTGAACAGCCTGAGTTCGTTCCTGAAACGTCCAACTCGGTGGGCTTGTTCTACTGGAAGGTTCAATTCGGTTATTACCCCTTCTTCATAAGCAGGAAAAGAATCTAGTCTTCCGAATCAGACAGTTTTTATCGAGCTAGCAGCTAAATTAAACCCTCACTTGCAAAATCAAACGAACGGGATCCAAAGTTCCGAATAGAAACAGTGCTTCGACGTTCCTGACCAAGAATCCTAATTGTTCCTCATCCTTGCTAATGAAGAACAGATCAAATCCATCCATATATTGTAATAATATTGAATCAGGGTGGAACAGAACGAATCATAAGAGGGAATAGTTAGGGCTTACGTTGAAACCCGAAACCGTGGTGTGTTGCGGCGATCTGAGCTCCGTAACGGCGGCGGCGGCGGCTGGGCTGCAGAAACCCTGGATAGAAAAAAGGAATCTGAATTCTGAACGCTGAGACCGGGCAAAAAAATAAATATAAATAAAACAATCTTTTGCGGTGAGCGTGGATCGAACACGCGACCTTCAGATCTTCAGTCTGACGCTCTCCCAACTGAGCTATCCCCGCTTGATAGTTTTCACAACCGAACCTAGCCTAGTCGAACTTTCATATGTTATCTAGCTGACCAAGATCAGCACGCGCCAGTTGCTTATCCACTCACCACTGCCGCGCGCAGGCACAGGTGCAGTTCATAAAGGCACGGCACAGCACAGACGCTGAGACGCAGGGGCACGGCGCTCCAAGTCTCCAACAGCAATTGCATGCGCCCAGGAAAGGAAGGCAGGAAACCGCGCGGGCAGCTCTAGCTCGACAGCTCGTCGAACGAAACGAACCGCGCGCCCCGCCCCCGCCCCGCCGCGCCGATCAATGCACAAACACAAGACACTCAATGGGTTCAGGAGTCAGGAGTATAACCCGATCGAGGGTGTGGCAAAGGACGGAGCGTACTGGCCTAGTGGCCACGCTTTTCGCCAGAGGGCATCGTGCATCCCAATTGGCAAAAGGACAATAACGCAGAGCGGCAGGGGGGCGGGGGCGGGGCAAGGACGAGCGTACGGGGGCGCGCCAGCGCGAACCTGACGAGACTTGGCATCGTGCTCTGGGTTCTGGCATGTCAAGGACCGCACTGGCCGGCCGGGGGCTCAGACTCAAGTCACGCGCGCTCGGCGCTCCTACGCTTTCGCTTGGTTACATGCTCATGCTGCGCACCGGCACCACCGCGTCGGCCGGGGAGAATTTTTATTTTTTATTCAATATTTTAATAATAACCGCTTCAAAAAAAAAAATCACATCGGACCCTTTTTGTCGCGTCGCGCCAGTACGCTGCGAGACCAATCAACGCTGTCGCGCCAACGCATATGGCGCGTCATGTTGGACTGCGTTTTCCAAGTGGAAAAGCTTGTCGTGCCACTCTAGGTGGCGTGACAGTATTGTTTTGTTACGTTACAGGAACTGGCGTAACAAGGCTGTATTTTAAAAAAATCATAACTCTTCAATACGATGTCGGATAAAGATGATTTTTATATGAAAATTGTAGATCTCGACAACATCCAGAACTTTCTAGTTTTGAAGTTTTTCATTTAAGGACGTTAAGATGATCAAAAAAATAATATAAGATTTCAGCACCATAATAATCGCGTACCAGCGCTTCCCGCATTTAAAAAATAATATCTTTTTTATATGGTCTCAAATAAAGATATATTTTATATCAAAGTTGTAGCCCTTAGTGAGATCTACAAGTTTATAGTTTTGAGTTTTAATATTTGAGGTCGTTAACATACTCTAATAACTAATATAAAATTTTACCAGCGTATTAACCGTGTATCAAAGCTTATTTTTTTAGAAAAATCGTATATTTCTTATTTGATATCACATAAAAATACTTTTTAAATGAAAGATATAGATCTCATTGAAAGCTCCAATTTTGATATAAAAATTACCTTCATTTAACACGATATAAAAACGATATTATTTTTGACAAGCGCGAGTACGCGATTATTGTGCTGCTAAAATTTTATATTATTTTTTGAGCATCTTATCGATTCTAACTGTTAAAATTCAAAACTACAAAGTTATAGATATCATTGAGAAATACAACTTTTATGTAAAAGTATCTTCATTTTAACAACATACAAAAAAAGATATTATTTTTCTAATATGACAAGTACTGGTACGTGGTTATTATGCTCCTGAAATTTTATATTATTTTTTGAAGAATCTTAACGACTCTAAATGTTAAATGTTAAAAGTCAAAACTACAAAGTTGTAGATCTCTTTGAGAGCTACAACTTTCATGTAAAAAGTATCTTCATTTGACAATATACCAAAAAGATATTATTTTTCTAATGCGACAAGTACTAGTACACAGTTGTTACGTCTATGAAATTTTATATTATTTTTTTGAGCATCTTAACGTCTTCCAATAAAAAAACTCAAAACTATAAAGTTGTAGACCTCATTGAGAGCTACAATTTTCATATAAATTTTATCTTCATCCAACATCGTATCAAAGAGTTATAATTTTTTAATATTTTATCTCGTCACATCACTCCCGGTGGCGCGACCGAACAATACTATCACGTCAGCGGGAGTGATGTGACATCGTTTCCCACGTCAGAAACGCCATCTATGTTGCCGCGCCATTGCATGCGGGGCTGGCGCGACCAAAATGGTTAGACCCATAATTTTTTTGAGCGATTATTATTAAAATATTGAATAAAAGAGATTAAAAATAATAAAAAAATCCGTCGGCTGGCTGGCTACGAGTCGAGGTCCTCCGGGACCAGGCCGGCCGGCTCCGCCTGGGCATGGAGCAGGCAGGCGACCGGTGAACAGGAGCTGCACTGTTCTGAAGGCCGGGTCCATATGATTGCTCGTATCCTAGCGTCCGGACCTGTAAAACCGCGCGTGCACTCCCACTCAAAGCTACTAGTAGCCTAGCCTGCGCCGATGACCGAAGCACCTGTAAACAATATGGCAACCGTGACCGTCGCTCATCAAGTCTCCATGTTAAAAAAAAAATATATATATATATATATATATATATATATATATATATATATATATATATAAGGTATTCGGTTAGAGAAGATAATGATTTTAACAACTAGGCCTAACAACCTTTATCTAATCTCAACCGAATACATGTTTATCGTGCACATCACCAGGTCATTGCCGTGGCACATTTGTGTTACACATTTACAAGGTTTGTCACATTACATTTCCTAACACCCCCACTCAATCTATACTTGTCTTTTCTACAAGATTTAGATTGTTCTTAAATTCCTCAAATTTCCGGTGTGGCAAAGCTTTGGTGAAACCATCTGCAACCTGATCTTCAGTTGATACAAGCCTCACTTCTAATTGCCTTCTTGCAACTCTTTCTCGCACAAAATGAAAATCAATCTTTATATGCTTAGCTCTGACATGAAACACTGGATTCGCAGATAGGTATGTCGCTCCTAAGTTATCACACCAGAGCCGAGGCTTGACCTTTAATCTGACACCCAACTCACCAAGCAATTGCTCTACCCACATCATCTCAGCTGTAGTATTTGCCATGGCTTTATACTCAGCTTAAGTGCTCGACCTAGAAATTGTAGCCTGCTTTCTAGCACTCCATGAGATCACATTTGATCCTAGGAAGATTACAAAGCCGCCAGTGGACCTTTGATCATCTCTGGAACCTGCCCAGTCTGCATCAGAGAATCCATTAACAATCAACGGTGAGCGCTTGCGGATCAACAACCCTGTGTTCTCTGAGAACTTCAGATACCTAATAATTCTCTTGACTGCTGTCCAATGAACTGTAGTTGGTGTATGCAAATATTGGCAAACTTTGTTAACAGCAAATGCTAAGTCTGGCCGAGTAAGAGTAATATACTACAACGCATCAACCACACTTCTATACTTAGTACTGTCTTCAGGTCCAAGAGGGTCACCGTCATGTTGTGACATCTTCTCTATTAAGGGCATAGGAATAGTAACAGGCTTATAGTTTGCCATACCGATCCTTGACAGAATATCTATAGCATACTTCTTTTGAGTCAGGAGTAGATCACCATTTGATTTCTTTTCAACTTCTATTCCCAGGAAGTAATGCAAGTCTCCAAGATCCTTCAGCGTAAAATCTGCTTTGAGAGCCTGCAACAGCACCTTTATAGCATCTTGGGATGAACTAGTAATAATTATATCATCAACATAGATCAACATATATATTTCCACACTTCCCTTCTATAAGTGAAAAGTGAAGTGTCAGATTTTGAAGAAACAAAACCAAGACTAATAAGTTTGGAGCTCAACCTTGAGTACCATGCTCTTGGAGCTTGCTTTAGACCATAGATAGCCTTCTTGAGTTTACAAACAAAGGAAGGGTATCTTGGGTTTTCAAACCCTGGTGGTTGTTTCATATAAACCTCCTCTTCCAGAACACCATGGAGAAACGTGTTCTGAACATCTAGCTATCTCAGGCACCATCCTCTTGTTACTGCTAGAGACAATACCAATCTCACAGTGGCAATCTTCACTACAGGACTAAATGTGTCCTCATAATCTATGCCGTATCTTTGCTTAAACCCTTTTGCTACTAATATCGCTTTGTACCGATTGAAAGCATCTAGGCCCCTAATTGGGTTTCGGTGATTAATGACAATACATGATTACTGTGACTAACGAGTGTTTTGCAGAGGCAATTAAGTTAGGTCACGGTAATGGAGATCGATTGGGCTATCATGATGGTCATGCCCCTACGATAGAAATCATTTTGGGTTTCAAAGGATGGACGATAAGGTTAAGGATGGACTAGTTCTAAGTGTCGATTGGAGTTGGAGTGACACTTAGAGTAGTTTAGGACTTTGTTTTTCTTTTGGCCGTACTATTAAGGGGGGTACGGACGGGTAGCTTGACCTAGGTGAGTCTAGTGGGTTAGGTGTGGTGCACACTTGCTAAAACTAGCACTAGGTAGCTCTAAAACAGCCCTTAGATCCAATGGAGCAAACTTCATTCACGTACATTCGAAAGTTGGAACTGAATGGAGGGTCAAATACTGACCGAACGCTGGCTCCGGTGTGATCGGACGCTGGCTCAGGGTCTAGTCAATTCATTTGGCCAAGGTGTTTTCGTCTGGTGTGACCGGACGCTGAGAGGTCAAGTGATCGGACGCTGAAGGCCTGCGTTTGGTCGACTTCAGTAAGGTTCCAGAGAGGAAAAATCTCGACCGAACGCATCCGATCGGTGCTGACCGGACACTGGCCAGTGTCCGGTCACACTATAAACACTGGAGTTCAGGGTAAACTGACCGGCGCGTCCGGTCAACATGACCAGAGCATCCGGTCACCCCATAGAGGCACATAACGGTTCGTTTTTCAGCCCATATTATAAATACCACCTCCATTCGTGTGTGGGGGTACTTTTGCTCATTCAAACAACTGAGAAACACCTTTGAGAGTGCCAAGAAGAGCAAGGTCCTAGTGAGGTGATTGAGATTTGAGAATCCCAAAGAGAGCCCTCATTAGTGAGATCAAGAGTAGCAAAGTGTGCATCCACCCTTCTCATTAGGCTTGTCGTGGTCAAGTGAGAGTTCGTGCTTGTTACTCTTGGTGATCGCCATCACCTAGACGGCTTGGTGGTGATTGGAGAGCTTGGTGATCATCCGGTGGAGCTTGTGGATGACCCAACTCAAGTTGTGAGCGGTTGTGGGTGATTCACCGCGACGGAGTGTCGAAGAATCAACCCGTAGAGAGCACTTGATCCTTGTGCGGATCAAGGGGGAGCTACACCCTTGTACGGGTGCTCCAATGAGGACTAGTGGGGAGTGGCGACTCTTCGATACCTCGGCAAAACATCGCCGCGTTCCTCCTTCTCTCTTTACTTTGAGCATTTACTTTGAGCAATTCAATTCTTGTCATTTACATTCCTAGAATTGCCATGCTAGAGTAGGATTAGAACTTAGGGTGCTAAACTTTTGTGCATTAGATCAAGAGAAATACTTTCTAGGCACAAGGGGTTAATTGGGCTAATCATAGGATTTATTTATTGCAAAGAAATTAGTAATTAGCCCAATTCACCCCTCTCTTGGGCATCTTGATCCTTTCAATTGGTATCAGAGCCTCGTGCTCACGTATTTAGGCTTAACCGCCTAGAGCAAGATGTCTTACGGGAATGGACCTCCTCTTATCTTTGAGGGAGATGATTTTCCTTATTGGAAAATTTACATGGAGGCGTATCTAGAAGCTCTAGATATTGGTATTCTTAGAGCCGCCTCATAAGGCTTCCCAAAACCTCGGGATGCTACTCACCTTCAAGGCGATAAGGTGAATTACGAGAAGTGGAATGCAAAGGCTCGAAACACCATCTTTAGAGACCTTTGCAAAGATGTGTTCAATCGGGTGACGAACCACAAAGATGCCCGTGCACTATGGTCAGACGTTTGTGCGCTCTATGAGAGAACTAAGAGTGAGCGTGAGGAACGCTATCATCTTGTCATGAAAAAGCTTAACTCTTTTGAAATGCTTCCTAAAGAATGTGCTAATGAGATGTATTCATGTTTGAATGTTCTTGTAGAGGAAGTCAATGGGCTTGGACTCACTCAAATGCAACCATCCGATGTTGTAAGAAAGATCTTGAGTGTCCTCCCCATTGATAAATATGGGCATATTGTGACCGTGCTTCATCAAGGTGATCTTTCCACCGCTACACCAACACAAATTTTAGGAAAGATCAATGCTCATGAGATGTACATACACATCACGCCACAAGATGGCTCATCCTCTACCAAGAAGAAAGATAAGGACTTAACATTCAAAGCTAGCCAAGAGAAGGGTAAAGCAAGACTTGAGTATGAGAGCTCAAGTGATGATGAAAGTCTTGCTCTCATGGTGAAGAAGACTGCCAAGATGCTAAAGAAGCTCAACAAGAGTGGCATCAAGTTTGATGGCAAGAAGAAGAAGTTCTTCACTAGCTCTAGAAGGAAGCCAATCTTCGAGATGGATTACTTCAATTATGGAGAACTTGGTCATCTAGCACACCAATACACTACGCCCAAGAAAGACAAGTTCAAGAACAAATACAAGGGCAAGAAAGATGACTCAAGCAATGAAGAAGAAGAAGAGAAGAAGAAGAACAAGCCATACAAGAAGAGAGATGGCAAGAAAGACTTCTACAAGAAGAGGAAGAGTGGAAAGGCATACATTGTCGGTGATTGGCTCACGGACATTGATTCATCTAGTGCCTCATCCGATGATGATAGTGACAACAAGAAGGTGGCCGCAATTGTTATCGACTCTTCATCATCTTCATCGCCACCACCACCATCATCCTCTACACACATATGCCTTATGGCCAAGGGTGACCGCAAGGTATCTAATAATGATGATAGTAGTGATGATGAGCATGCTAGTGATGATGATAGCGATAGTGATGATGATGAATATGAATCACCTTCTTATGATGATCTTGCTAGATTGCTAAAATAATACACTAAGATCATTATAAAAACTAGAGCTAAAAATGAAAAGCTAGAAGCTAAAAATGATTCTCTTTTAGCCAAATGTGATATAGCGGAAAAGGCTAGTGTTGAGCTTAAAGAAGCAAATGATGCTATATCATCCAAACTCAAGGAGCTCAAATCTTCTAAGAAAGAGCTTAAAGAAAAACATAATAAACTTGAGAGGACACATAATGAGCTCATCACTAGCCACAACAAGCTAAGAGAAGAATATACTACTCTTAAGGTTAATCATGATAATCTTGTTATTGCTCAAGAATTATTATCCAATGAGCCACATGATGCTACTAACGATGTTGTTAAGATTGATATAGCTACATCATGTGATGACTTGATTATTGAGAGCATTGAGTAAAGTTCTAGTAGCAAGGGCAAGCAAGTGGTTGAAGCCGATGATTATGATGAGTTTGTCAAGCTCAAGAATGACAATGAAAAGCTTAAGAAAGATCTTGAAGAACTCAAAACCACCAAGTCTATTGTGCTAGAAACTATTGTTCATGATGATGGTTTGATCCTTGAGAATGAAAAGCTCAAAGATGAGAATAAGAAGCTCAAGGAAGAGAAAAACAATGATGCTCTCAAGGAAGAAAACAAGAAGCTCAAGTTGGAGAAAGAGCATCTTAAGATTGGATTGAGCAAGTTCACTAGAGGCAAGCATCTTCAAAGTGAGCTACTAATGAACACCGTCATGAAGATGGATAGAAGTGGCATTGGGTACTTGGCAAACCAAGAAAAGAAGGCTCAAGCTCAACAACAATATAAGTCCAAGCTAAAGCCAAAGAGATGTTTTGAGTGTAGACAAGAAGGCCACTTTGCTCATGAGTGCCAAACTCCACCACCACAACCCTTGCCCAAGCATGCTAGACCTTTTGCCTTCAATGCTTACTACATGCTTAGAAAGGATTCTAGTGGAAAGATGAAAGTGATGTTCTTAGAATCTCCCAACAAAAATAGGCCTAAGAAAATTTGGGTTGCAAAGTCACTTTTTGAGAAGGTGAAGGGCCCTCAACAAGTTTGGGTTCCTAAAGCTTGATCTCTTGTGTGTAGGTGAACTACAAGACCGGTGGAAGTCATTGAGTTATTGATAGTGGTTGCACACAACATATGACTGGTGATCCTCGTATGTTCACCTCACTAGATGAAGAAGTAGATGGACAAGAAAGAATCATATTTGGAGATAACTCAAAGGGCAAGGTCAAAGGATTGGGCAAAGTGGCTATTTCAAATGATCATTCCATCTCCAATGTGCTATATGTTGCTTCTTTGAGTTTCAACTTGCTATCCATTGGATAATTGTGTGATCTTGGCTTCCAATGCTTGTTTATCGAGAAGCTGTAACACCCTAGGTGTTTGGCTTCCACAAAATTGCATGTCATTTCATAAACATATGCATCATCTATGTCATCATGCCATTGTCACTGAAACATACATATGCAACATTCGCAAATTCTGTTTGTTTCATACTTGATTGCTTATGAATGGTAGTAGTGCAACATGTGAATGCAACAGGAATTTCTCATACCTTGAAACATGGCAACATGGTAGTAATGTGACAAGTATAAAATAACAACAAAGTCATGAAACATGTGAAACATTGAATTGCAACATTTGGGTGAATTGCTTGTTTTGTTGTTTCATCACATGTGATCATTTGACATGGGTATAGCATTTGTGTAAAGTGGTTGATTATGGTCTAATACACCTTAACTACACTTAGGGTAATTGTTGGAACATTGTTCATATAGATCAAAATGACAAAAATGCCCTCAAGTGGAGGTTTGACTTGAATTGACCCTTAGAGTGCCACTGTTTGACTGATTCAAAAGATCAACTTAAAAACTTTGCATGGCTGTGCACTCTTTACCAAAGTTGTAGCTAATTTATCAAGGAACAAAAGTTGTTTTATGATCAACTCATGAAAATGTGTGGAACAGCCTCAAACATGGCCCACAAGTCATTCTTGATGGTGGATTCAACACTAAAAAATATTCTAAGTCATAACTGCATTTTCAGTTGGATCAAGCCCACTTTGGCTTGATGTAACTTCGGATCCATGGCGAATTAGATGATGGTCCTTGAAAAGAAATTGTAGATGGATGGTAGACCTACAATTTTCATGTACACTATTTTTGCAATGGATCAACGGTTTAGTCGTACTCCAGAAGAAGGCCAGCGCCTGCCCGACGCACTCGCCTGCTCCATTTGCCTCTCTCTCGCCTCCACCGCGCGCAGCGCCGAGCCGCAGCAGCTTCCCCATTTCTGACCGAGTGTCGCCGTCGTCGTGCGCGCTCACCACTACAAAAACGCGTTGCCTAGTTCGTCAACAGCTTCGCCGTGATCCCCTCTACCACCTCCACCTTTCAATCGGTCCATTTGAGCCTTGGTAAGGGCGAAATCGCCATTTCTTCCACCGCCATCATGGCGGGACCTCGCCGGAGTTGGCGCTCCCCGCGACCAATGGTCACCGCAACCTTCTCATCCCTTCTCTCCCTTGCGCTAGGTCCTGTGAATGCCATTGATGCTCGTAGGGTCACCCATTAGGGCTGCGACGCCGTCGTCTCGCCGGAGCCGGCCATGCCGTGGCCGTGCGCCGCCATGGCCGTCGCCATTGCCAGTAGCCGTAGCAATAGCTTTGATTGAGGGCACCGCTAGATGCGCACGGGCGAGGAGAACATCGTAGTACCACTGGACTCACCGGAGAGGCCACCGGCGACGAGCTACGCCGCCGTCCGTTCCTCTTCCCCCTGCCTGTCTCTCTGTCGCGTGGGACCCGCGCGTCAGCCGTTGTTCTCAGGCGAGAGCTAGCGTGGGCCACGTCGCGTTGGGCCACGCCAGCACGTGTTGTGTGGGCCGCCGAGTCTGACCGGGCTGGCCCAGCAGTAGAGTAGGGTTTCAAATTTGTTTTTGTTTTATTCTTTTCACAGATTTGTGTATATATTCAAAAATATGTATCTCCTAGTTGGTAGATTCAAATGATGTGGTTCCAATTTTGCTGAGTTCATGATAATTTCTAGTTTATATTAAAAATATGATTTATGCCATGTTCTGTTATGAAAATGGGAGTTTCTATTTATCTCTTTTAATCATGGAAGAAATAGGGATAATTATATCTTTTTCTATGTAGCTCCAAATGGTTTGAAATTTTTATGGTGTACTGCTCATATCATGAATAGCTTGTAGTTCAATTTTCATATATTTTGGACACTGTATGTAGGAGATAGAAAATTCTCTTGTTTGCATGGATGAATCTTGTGTGAATTTTCATAATTTTTCTATAGATCCAGTAAGGGTAAAATTTGGTGAGTGATATTATTATGCTAGAATGAGGCTAGGAAAAATATGAAATCTGTTGCTTGACACTTTTCATTAGGGTTTCCTAATTATGCTAGAAATACACATGCCACCTGTTATTTTGGGTACAACACGTTCTGCTTGCCCAATGGCTTTGAAATTTTTATGGTAGTCTATGTCAGGCATGAGATAGCTACTGTAATTTTTGTAGATTTTTCGGAACAGTTTTACTATATATTGCTTTAATCACCTAATTAACTAAATAAATTAGAAAAGGATATTAAATAATTTATTTAGAAGTTGGCACTATACTTTCTAATAATCCTCTGGTATGCACAACAAGTTGGTAAACTTGGTTTGGTCTAATTATGCTTTTGCATCATCACTAAATATTTAATTTAGTAACCCTGTCATTTTTGGACAGATTCTAGGTTTACTGGAATTTGATTTGGTTAACGTAATAATCATGCTTTAATGTTTACAAATTATTTGTAGAGAATTTCATAAGCTTTCCAGAATGTCCTCTTGCAAGTCATTTGAATTTATAGAACTCTGGTTATGATTGAATTAAGGAACTACCCGTGTGCATATGAAACTTTAACTGTTGTTTTAAGTATGCCTTTACTATTTCTAAGTTTGTGGTAATGTTCCTAGGTGTTAGGCCTTTAACTGAAGATGAGCATCTTTATCTTAGGTTATGCAAGTTAGGTAAGTTGATCTCGTTCTTCAAGTTAAGTTAGATACACGTTTTAAAGTGATTTGAATAGAGCTACTCTTAATCAGTAAACGAGTGTCCAGTGATGGTTTCGTTAAACACTTACTGTGATTCATTCATCATGATCATCATGTCATTCCTTATGCATCCATGATATTTATCTTATGCATCGGCATGCAATAGGTGTACCGGAAGGTGTGACACTACTGGAATTCGAGGAACCGAGCGAGCAGCAGCAGCCGACACCGAAAGTTCAGGAGGTGCCGCCTTCAGGAGAGGTGCCAGACGAGGTCACCGTTGAGTGCCCGGATCACCGTCTGTGCAACTTTGTGAAAGGCAAGCCCCAGAGCATATTAAGCCTCCTAATTTCCGAAATGCAGTTAAAGTATTATTGTTACATATATATATTGTTGCATTAAGTTTAGGTGTTGGATGCAAACACTTGCTGCATTGGTTATCCAATCCTTGTCCAGATATTGATACCCTGAATCCTATGTAGCTCAGGCTCGTGTAGTGCTTAGCCCTGCTTAAACACGGTAGAAGTCAGGTGATTTCCTGTCACCTGCGAGATATAGGAAGATACATATGGCACGGTTGGCTATATTTGCTATCGTGGAAAAGAACCAGTCTTAATTTGAAATGAAGACCAGACGGAGGCTTGTCGGTTTGCAGTGACTCCGTCTGTGTCGATTAAGGACTGAATCTTGGAACCTTTCCTGTTCATGTTGAACGCATGCCTCTCTCTTAGTTGGCCATGTCCGATGATCGACCGCGAAGCCGAGTAGCTCACCTCAGGCCGGGAGTCGATAAGTATAAAGTGCGCCTCAGAAGGGAGCCGTAGGCGTGAGTCCAAGGGTAGGTGATTTAAAAGTCCTGATCGTCCTGGTAGAAGGGTCATCCCTGAGAGTGCTGGCGCTGATCGACCCCGTGAATTTGGTTCCTGAGTTGTCCCAAAGGTGACCCACGGCTACCCTTGCAAAGTATGCCAGGGTGAGAGTTAGGAATACCCCCCTCAGCTGAGTTGTAATTCGATTCGAGTCGCCATCTCTCCCGGTTAGTGAGAACTTGACGGGCTTATCTCCAAAGTAGATACACTAAATAACCTAATGGTTCGGAAATGATGATATGATGATGACAGCCTTATTATACCTGCTATGGTTAATATTGTTTGCTCCTAATAAGTGAGTGCTCTAGTACAGGTGCTAATCTAGTGGATAGGTAAATGATGATAACTTGATACTAAGTCTAAATTGGTTACTATATTCATAAGCTCTTTTATGCAACTGTGTCCAGCTAGCCCACCTCCTAAGCCTTGCATGACCCTTGGTGTCTTTTATTTCTGGTTTTGACGGGTAAGTCTAGCTGAGTACCTTCTCGTACTCAGGGTTTATCTCCCACCTGTTGTAGATGACCAGTTCTACTTTAGTTGCTGCAAGTACTGCCTTCTCCCGGTTGGGGATGAAGACTAGACCGTTGGGCGCGGTCTCTCGTAGTTCTCGTACCTGATGATGCTTTTGTGGGACATGACTCAGATCTGGCAATGTATTTGAAACTATGAAGTTATGTACTAAACTATGTTGCTTCCGCGAACTTGAACTTGGTTTGTAATATTTTATTTGAACTCTGATGGATGTAATCCGAATGCTACTTGTGAAATGTTGTAACGAATGATGTGTTGTATTGAATCACTACGGTCTTGGTTTGTATGTCGAGAGTTGGTTGAAATCCTTCGTGATTTCTGGACTACCAGGATTATGGGAGCTTAAGTACAGGAATTTGATCACTTCGGTGATTGTTTTTGTACTTACGTTCTTATGATTTGGTCGGTTCTGTTACAGAAGGAGGTTGTTGTATCCAAGAAGGATGATGATCATGTGATATTCAAAGGATTTAGGTACAACAACCTATATCTAGTGGATTTCACCTCCGAAGATGCAAACTTGAAGACATGTCTATTCACCAAAATAACACTTGGGTGCCTATGGCATAGAAGACTTGCTCATGTTGGGATGAGCTCACTCAAGAAGCTAATGACGAATGATTTGGTGAGAGGGTTGAAGAATGTGAAGTTTGAGAAGGACAAGCTTTGTAGTGCATGTCAAGCCGGCAAGCAAGTTGCAAATACCCATCCAACAAAAGCTTTTATGTCAACCGCAAGAGTGCTAGAACTCCTTCATATGGATTTATTTGGACCAACAACATACAAGAGTTTGGGAGGAAATCTTTATTGTCTTGTGATTGTTGATGATTATTCAAGGTATACATGGGTATTCTTCCTTCATGACAAATCTGAAGTTGCATCTTGTTTCAAGAAGTTTGCCAAGAGAGCACAAAATGAATTTGAAGTGAAGCTTAAGAAAATAAGAAGTGACAATGGAAAGGAATTTGACAACACAAACATAGAAGCCTATTGTGATGAAGTTGGAATCAAGCATGAGGTCTCTGCAACATATACTCCTCAATAAAATGGTGTAGTTGAGAGGAAGAACCGGACATTGATCACTCTTGCAAGAACAATGCTTGATGAGTACAACACCCCTGAAGCTCTATGGGCGGAAGCTATCAACACCGCATGCTATGCATCAAACCACCTATTCCTTCAAAAATTCCTTGGCAAGACACCTTATGAGTTGTTCAATGGGAAGAAGCCGGACGTCTCCTTTTTAGGGTGTTTGGTTGCAAAAGCTACATCTACAAGAAGCGGCAACACCTAGAGAAGTTTCAAAGACATTATGATATTGGTTTTCTTGTTGGTTACTCATCAAAGTCCAAAGCATATAGAGTATTTAATCATGCCACTGGCTTGGTTGAAGAAACATATGATGTGGAATTTGATGAATCTAACGGCTCCCAAGGAGCACATGAGAATCCTGATGATGTAGGTGATGAACCATTGAGGGAGGCTATGAAGAACATTCTGGTTGGAGACATCAAGCCTAAAGATGATGTACAAGTGATTGATCCACCTTCTTCATCAAGTGTGCCACAAGATGGTGATAAAGATGGGAGAGTAGAAAATGAAGACACTCATGTCTCCCATGATCAAATGGTGGTACAAGCACAAGATGTTGATGCTCCACAACCTCCTCCCCAAGTGGTCAATAGAAGAAATACACCCCTACTACATGATCATTCACAAGATCTCGTCATAGGGAGTCTATCAAAGGGCGTAATGACTCGCTCACAAAAACTTGCTTCATTTATCACTCATCACTCTTTTGTCTCTTATTTTGAGCCTACTAAAGGTAGAAGAAGCTCTTCAAAATCTGGATTGGATAAATGCAATGCATGAAGAGTTGAACAACTTCACCCGCAATGAAGTTTGGACTCTTGAAGAGCGACCAAAAGGTGCAAGAGTCATTGGAACAAAGTGGGTGTTCTGAAACAAGCAAGATGATCAAGGCATTATTGTGAGGAATAAGACAAGACTAGTGGCAAAGGGGTTCTCTCAAGTTGAAGGTTTGGATTTTGGAGAGACCTTTCCACCGGTTGCAAGATTAGAAGCCATCCGTATCCGCCTTGCATATGCATCACATCATGAAATGAAACTTTATTAAATGGATGTGAAAAGTGCATTTTTAAATGGCTTTATTAATGAACTAGTCTATGTTGATCAACCTTTCGGGTTTGAAGACCCTAGATATCCTAATTATGTTTATAGGTTGTCCAAGGCTTTATATGGGCTTAAGCAAGCCCCAAGAGCTTGGTATGAGCGCCTTCGAGACTTCCTCATTGAGAAGAGCTTCACCATTGGGAAGGTCGACACCACACTATTCACCAAGAAGCTTGATGGGCATATCTTCATTTGTCAAGTGTATGTTGATGATATCATCTTTGGATCATCAAATGAAGATTCTTGCAAAGAGTTTGGTGAATTGATGTCGAAGGAGTTTGAGATGTCAATGATTGGAGAGCTTACATTCTTTCTTGGTTTTCAAGTCAAGCAAATGAAAGAAGGGATTTTCATCTCTCAAGAGAAATATACAAATGATCTTCTCAAGAGATTCAAGATGGATGAATGTAAGCTAATCAAGACACCAATGCCAACTAATGGACATCTCGACCTAGATGAGGGAGGTAACCCGATTGATCAAACTCTCTACCGCTCTATGATTGGTAGTTTGTTATATTTAACCGCATCTAGGCCGACATTATGTTTAGTGTGTGTATGTGTGCTAGATTTCAAGCTAATCCTAAGGAAACTCATTTAATTGTCGTAAAAAGAATCCTTAGGTATCTTAAGCACACACCAAGCATTGGCCTTTGGTATCCCAAAGGAGCAATATTTGAATTAGTTGGCTATTCCGATTCGGATTACGCTGGTTGCAAAGTTGATAGAAAAAGCACATCCGGAGGGTGCCATTTGCTTGGTAGATCACTTGTGTCTTGGTCCTCCAAGAAGCAAAATAGTATGGCCTTGCCCACCGCCGAAGCGGAATACATTGCCGCGGGTGCTTGCTGTGCACAAATACTTTATATGAAACAAACTTTGCTAGACTATGGTGTAGTTCTAAAAAAAGTACCTCTTTTGTGTGACAATGAAAGTGCGGTAAAACTTGCAAATAATCCGGTTCAATACTCTCGCACCAAGCACATAGATATCCGCCATCACTTTCTTAGAGATCATGTTGCTAAAAATGATATATCACTAGAAGGTGTAAAGACCGAGGATCAATTGGCGGATATCTTCACTAAACTGCTAGATGAGACAACATTTTGTAGATTGCAGAATGAGCTCAATGTGCTTGATTTTAGTAACTTCACTAAAAAATGAGCTTGTGATGTCCCTTGCATTGCATTGTAATATACAACATGTTTAATGTTTTGTAATGCATATAGGGCTTGTCTAACATGGTTAAGATAACTGCCAAAAAGCGTGTGAAGAAGCTTAACCTTGGATCAAACTTGACAAGCAACTAGATTTACTTACAAGTATTGCATTGCATATGCATGAATATTGTTTTGTCGTTTGTCTTCAAATTGCCCTCTTATTGCCTATTTTCTTAAAAAGAATTATAGCCTAAGGCAAAATATTTTTGAAAATTTTGAGGGTTTGAGAGATGTCACTCACATCAGTCCCAATTGGTATTTATTTAGATCTTATTCAAGTTGGGACTTGATTGGGAATAGGCAGCACGAAGAACTTTGAAGATTTACTGGAAAAAGAGTGACCGGACGCTGCACCGGACTCTGGAGTCCAGCGTCCGGTCAGTTCACAGGAGGTGAACTCGCTGTGAAGGAGTGACCAGACTCTACGTTTTAGCATCCGGTCAGTTGGAGGTTCAGCGTCCGATCGAGCATGAAGGCGTTCAAGGCAAGGTGACTGGACTCTGACTGTGTCCGATCGGTGTCCACCGGACGCATCCGGTCGCGATTCCAGGAGATTTGGACCTCTCTGGAATCGATCGGACGCTGGGTGGTAGCGTCCGATCGCTGCCACCAGAGTGTCCGGTCATTAGGATTCGTGCGGTATACGAACTCTTTTCCTCTTTCCTTATCCAACTCCGTCGGGGACCCTTATAACCGCAAGCCACCGCGTCCTTGACCTATTCTGCCGACATCGCCACCTCCACAACCTCGCCGAGCCGCTGCACCTCGCCAAGCCACCATGCCCGCCTTGCCCTAGCCACCGCACCAGCCTTCCCACGCCACCGTAGCCGTAGCTTCCCACACCCGTGCATCATGCTCCACCGCTTGCCACTGCTCCCACGCCCGTGCGCCGCGCTCCACCGCTCGCGCGCTGTTCCCACGCCGCCCGCTGCCCCCGCACCACCACAGTCACACCCGTGCACTGCTTTCGCCTGCTCCCATGCCCGAGCACCGCTGAACTCCACAGCAGCCGCGCCGCCCTGCTCCCTTGCCAGCGCCGTTGTGCCCCTACTGTACCCTAGCTTCTATGCCTGACTGATTCCATGCCGCAAAGCCTCCAGTGCCGCTGTGCGTAGCCAAATCCTAACTCTAGCCTCGCGATTCGGTGGTTCCCCGTGCGTCGTTTCTCTTCTTCTCGGGTCACCGGTTCGTTAGGTAGCAAGCCTTCGATTCAATTTCGTACCCAATTGCTTGCTCTATTAGGGTTTCGTATCTCTAGATTTAGTGTTATTATTTATAAACCTGATCTATTCCATCATGCAGTGAGTCGGTGCCGTTGAGGTCTTAGTGGCAGTTGTCAGTCAACTCGGGGCCAAGCTTGCGAGTACGGATCGAGGCCAAGCCTCGGAAGTGAGAGTTGGCAGTTATTCCTTTTAGATCCAATCGATGGTTCGCATCAAGAATGTTGGGGGCGGTCTGGGTGATGAGGATCCGAGGCGTTCGCCTCGCTTGCCTGTAGATCCAAAAGGCAAGGCGACGAAGAAGACTGCAACAAAGAAGTGCAAGTACCCAGATGCAGAGACAGCTAGAGCAGCCATAGTTGCAGAGGCTGCAGAGCGTGCCGAGAGAGGAGATGCTCACAGTGGAGTTCGGATTGCTGATCAGCTTTCACCAGAAGCAAGGGCTACACTTGAGCGGGTTGAGCGCCTTCATGGTGGTCTAGCTAGGACTCTCATGATTGGAGGTCAGCGTGTTGCCATTGATGAGGGTCAGCCTCAGGGAGAGTCACAGCAGCAGGCACCGTCAGCAGAGCGGACTCAGGAGGGACAACAGGCCAAGGAGATAGAGCAGGCACCTCAGCCATAGCTTCGCCGCTCTGGTCGTACCCATGTTCCAGTCACGCTGAGGGCAGATACACGACGGAGGGGTTCTCGTCCACCGCCTAGACCACAGGGTCCGCCTCCTATGACACACCTAGACTTGAGGGCCGCCATGGGCAAGCAGGTGCAACAACTCAGGTTTGTGGACTTTGAGTAGTGGTTCCCACTGAGGAGGGATGATAGAGCAGTAGAGGACTTCTACACACCACTCCAGGAGGATTTCTACAATACATATCTTAACAGTGGAGCTATATTCAGACCTCAGAGGGTGTGCAACATTGAGTCTATACTTGCAGCAGCTGGAGAGCACATTCGCCCCTTCCTTACATATCTGCTAGGGCTGACAGACTTGATTGGACAGACAGGATAATATGTTTCATCTTGGGTCCGTCAGTTCTATTCTACACTATGGATTGACCCACAGCATAGATACATTCACTTTGCATTAAGAGGCAGAGATTACAGGCTGACAAGCACTAGGGTCAGGGAGATACTCAGGCTTCAGGAGCAGCCCGTCAGGTTACATGATGTGTGCTATGGACAAACAATGCCTCCTAGACGCCCTCATGGCGGTATGGTGCCTCCCACAGATTTGGTTCGCCACTGCTTCAAGGAGCCTTTTGGTGAGGAGTCGAGTAGGACTCCCAGTGATCTCACTCCTATAGCTAGAGTGCTGGATGCCATTATGAGGAGGACCTTGGTTCTGAGGATGGGGTATCGTGAGGGCTTGACTCACTTATAGCTATGGCTTCTCAACTCTCTGATGTAGCAGACAGTGTTTGACATTTGGAATCTCCTTCTTTCAGAGATGGAGGATACTATTGCTGAGGGGTTTAGAGGTCATCGACAGTTACCCTATGCCCATTGGATCACATTTCTTATTCACAGGGCAGTTATAGTGAGGTCGCCTGAGATGCTAGCTGAGTACAGTGGTGCTACTACAGAGTTCCCTACATACAACCTGACTCAGATGATCCTCTATAGTACACCACAGGCACCTAGTCAGCCACGTCGTCGTCCAGATGTACCAGAGACTATAGCCCAGCAGGATGCTATTATCAGGGGTATTGTAGCTACCGAGGAGGAGGAGCTTGCTCAGTAGGAGGGGATGGTCGAGAGCGACCCTAGTGATAGCTCAGACGAGGACTATCGGGATATTCCTCAAATGCCTCCACGTTGACATGATCATGAGGCCGACAGCTCCAGTTCAGCTCCACCTGCACCGCAGACAGACCCCGCTCTCCTTGCTATACTTAAGCGGATGAGGCAGGATCAGGCACGCCAGGCTCAGGAGACCGCTGCCACTTTTGCACAGTTCCAGACTCGACAGAACGAGTTTCAGAGACAGCAGCTGGCTATTCAGCAGCAAACGTAGGCTCAACAGCAGCAGCAGTAGGCCTTGCATCAGCAGCAGCTTCTCATGCAGCAACAACTTCTTGGATTCATGCAGCATGTAGTGACAGCGATTGGGGCTCCACCACCACAGCCTTCGCCCCAGCTTGGTCAGACTACCACAACTTCTATGACTCTAGCATTACAGCCTAGTGGGCTTCAGAGTCAGAGACAGCCACAAACATAGTTTGCTTCACCTACAGAGTAGGTGTCCTAGTATTTTGCTTCGCCAGTGATAGCCCCACAATTGACACCTCTTTAGACGGCCTTCACACCGGCTGAGATGTCCTCACTGCTAGTGCTAGAGACTACAGTGTCTAGGAGCCTTGGTGCATCCTTCAATGAGTTGACAGGGCAGTCTACTCCTCCATATTCGCATATCCTAGGTCCTTCTATCGTTACACCTATTACCGGGACTACAGAGACGCTTCCTTTGTTAGTGGCATCATAAGAGTCAGCTGCTTCCGTCATACTAGTACAGCCTACAGCAGCTCCTAAGTTATCACACCAGAGCCGAGGCTTGACCTTTAATCTGACACCCAACTCACCAAGCAATTGCTCTACCCACATCATCTCAGCTGTAGTATTTGCCATGGCTTTATACTCAGCTTTAGTGCTCGACCTAGAACTGTAGCATGCTTTCTAGCACTCCATGAGATCACATTTGATCCTAGGAAGATTACAAAGCCACCAGTGGACCTTTGATCATCTCTGGAACCTGCCCAGTCTGCATTAGAGAATCCATTAACAATCAACGGTGAGCGCTTGCGGATCAACAACCCTGTGTTCTCAGAGAACTTCAGATACCTAATAATTCTCTTGACTGCTGTCCAATGAACTGTAGTTGGTGTATGCAAATATTGGCAAACTTTGTTAACAACAAATGCTAAGTCTGGCCGAGTAAGAGTAATATACTGCAACGCGCCAACCACACTTCTATACTTAGTACTGTCTTCAGGTCCAAGAGGGTCACCGTCATGTCATGACATCTTCTCTATTGAGGGCATAGGAATAGTAACAGGCTTATAGTTTGCCATACCGATCCTTGACAGAATTTCTCTAGCATACTTCTTTTGAGTCAGGAGTAGATCACCATTTGATTTCTTTTCAACTTCAATTCCCAGGAAGTAATGCAAGTCTCCAAGATCCTTCAGCGCAAAATCTGCTTTGAGAGCCTGCAAAAGCACCTTTATAGCATCTTGGGATGAACTAGTAACAATTATATCATCAACATAGATCAACATATATATTTCCACACTTCCCTTTCTATAAGTGAAAAGTGAAGTGTCAGATTTTGAAGAAACAAAACCAAGACTAATAAGTTTGGAGCTCAACCTTGAGTACCAGGCTCTTGGAGCTTGCTTCAGACCATAGATAGCCTTCTTGAGTTTACAAACAAAGGAAGGGTATCTTGGGTTTTCAACCCCTGGTGGTTGTTTCATATAAACCTCCTCTTCCAGAACACCATGGAGAAACGCGTTCTGAACATCTAGCTGTCTCAGGCACCATCCTCTTGTTATTGCTAGAGACAATACCAATCTCATAGTGGCAATCTTCACTACATGACTAAATGTGTCCTCATAATCTATACCGTATCTTTGCTGAAACCCTTTTGCTACTAATCTCGCTTTGTACCGATTGAAAGCATCTAGGCCCCTAGTTGAGTTTCGGTGATTAATGACAATACGTGATTACTGTGACTAACGAGTGTTTTGCAGAGGCAATTAAGTTAGGTCATGGTAATGGAGATTGATTGGGCTATCATGATGGTCATGCCCCTATGATGGAAATCGTTTCGGTTTTCAAAGGATGGACGATAAGGTTAAGGATGGACTAGTTCTAAGTGTCGATTGGAGTTGGAGTGACACTTAGAGTAGTTTAGGACTTTGTTTTTCTTTTGGCCATACTATTAAGGGGGGTACGAACAGGAAGCTTGACCTAGGTTAGTCTAGTGGGTTAGGTGTGGTGCACACTTGCTAAAACTAGCACTAGGTAGCTCCAAAACAACCCTTAGATCCAATGGAGCAAACTTCATTCACGTACGTTCGAAAGTTGAAAGTGAATGGAGGGTCAAATACTGACCGGACGCTGTCTCCGGTGTGACCGGACGCTGGCTCATGGTCCCGTCAGTTCATTTGACCAAGGTGTTTTTGTCTGGTGTGACCGGATGCTGAGAGGTCAAGTGACCGGACGCTGAAGGCCAGCGTTCGATCGACTCCAGTAAGGTTCCAGAGAGGGAAAATCTCAACCGGACGTGTTCGGTCAGTGCTGACCTGATGCTGGCCAGCGTCCGGTCACACTGTAAACACTGGAGTTCGGGGTAAACTGACCGGCGCGTCCGGTCAACATGACCAAAGCGTCCGATCACCCCGTAGAGACACATAACGGTTTGTTTTTCAGCCCATGTTATAAATACCACCTCCATTCGTGTGTGGGGGGTACTTTTGCACATTCAAACAGCTAAGAAACACCTTTGAGAGTGCCAAGAAGAGTAAGGTCCTAGTGAGGTGATTGAGATTTGAGAATCCCAAAGAGAGCCCTCATTAGTGAGATCAAGAGTAGCAAAGTATGCATCCACCCTTCTCATTAGGCTTGTCATGGTCAAGTGAGAGTTCGTGCTTGTTACTCTTGGTGATCGCCATCACCTAGACGGCTTGGTGGTGATTGAAGAGCTTGGTGATCATCCGGCGGAGCTTGTGGATGACCCAACTCAAGTTGTGAGTGGTTGTGGGTGATTCACCGCGATGGAGTGTCAAAGAATCAACCCATAGAGAGCACTTGATCCTTGCACGGATCAAGGGGGAGCTACACCCTTGCACGGGTGCTCCAACGAGGACTAGTGGAGAGTGGCGACTCTCCGATACCTCGGCAAAACATCACCGCGTTCCTCCTTCTCTCTTTACTTTGAGCATTTACTTTGAGCAATTCAATTCTTGTCATTTATATTCCTAGAATTGCCATGCTAGAGTAGGATTGGAACTTAGGGTGCTAAACTTTTGTGTGTTAAATCAATAGAAACACTTTCTAGGCACAAGGGGTTAATTGGGCTAACCATAAGATTTGATTATTGCAAAGAAATTTGTAATTAACCCAATTCACCCCGCCTCTTGGGCATCTTGATCCTTTCATCGATCAATCTACCCATCTGCTCTTCTTTTTATTTTAAATACCCATTTACAGTCAATAAGATTCATGCCTCGATATGGTGGAACCAAAGTCCATGTACCATTCCTTTGCAATGCATCATACTCATCTTGCATAGCATTTTTCCATTTAACCGATTTCATTGCTTCTTCTACCGAATTAGGCTCGCCAGCTACACATGTTAGCATATCTTACTGTGCCGTCTGTGTATACCTTAGGCTTGATGATGCCGCTCTAAAGACGTGTGTGTTGCCGCGAGACTGGAGGATCAGAGGCCGCAGTCTCATCTGTTGACATTGGCTCACTAGATGTATCCACACCGGATCCAGAGGACTCCGCAGAAGATCCCGTTGTCGTCGCGCGTGTAGGAACAGATAGGGATCCTAGAGTCGATCCTGCCCCCCCCACGCGGTGAGCCTGGGTTAGCGTCAGGAGCCTTGTATATGGACTCCGTTGGCGCAGCAGCTGATGTCGGCGAATCCCCGCCGGGACTTATGCTGGGATCGGGTGCGGCAGCTGGATCCGTAGCCTCTTCATCCATTATTTCTTGAATCTCCTGCACTTCTTCTTGTCCCTGCACTTCACGAAGATTGCTTGATGCGGTAGGATTAGTAGCATTAGGTACATGACAACCTACATCCCCAGGGACACAAGGAGTTAGGTTTTCCGGAAGGAGAGAGATTTTGTTCCTTAGCCGAGCCCCCGCATTGGGACATAAAGAGGAGAAGGGAAAGACGTTTTCATCGAAGACCACGTCTCGAGAGATATAGATGCATCCTGTGTTGGGTTCTAGGCACTTGAACCCCTTGTGAAGAGAGCTGTATCCAAGGAAAACACACTGTGTTGAACGAAATGCCAATTTTCTAGTGTTATAGGGTCTCAAATTTGGCCAACAAGCACACCTAAACACTCAGAGAGAGTTGTAGTGAGGTTTCTCATTTAGCAAAAGTTCAACGGGTGTTTTGTTGTCTAGGACTTTGGATGGCAAGATGTTAATGAGATAAGTAGCGGTGAGAAAAGCTTGATCCCAAAATTTTAGTGGCATAGATGCTTGTGCTAAAAGGGATAGCCCTACCTCAACTATGTGGCGATGTTTTCTCTTGGCTCTTCCATTTTGTTGGTGTGTGTGAGGACAAGACACTCTATGAGAGATTCCTAATTGTTGGAAGAAGGAGTTTAATTTTTCATACTCTCCTCCCCAATCGGTTTGCATATGGATAATTTTTCTATTGAACTTTCTTTCAACGAAGTTTTGAAAGTTCTTAAAGACTTGGAGAACCTCAGATTTATGTTTAAGGAGATAGATCCATGTGTATCTACTGAAATCGTCAATGAAAGACACATAGTAAGCATGATTGCCAACAGAAACAGGAGCAGGACCCCACACATCTAATTGTATCAAATCAAGGGGAGCACAACTTTTATTATCCGAGCTAGAATAGGGAAATTGATGACTCTTTGCTCTTTGGCAAGATTCACACACCGACTCATTATCATGATCAACAGAACAAGGAAGCAAATTGTTCCTAATGACTCTCTCAACAACAGGAAAGGACGCATGACCCAAACGACTATGCCACCTCCAAGTGGATGGCCTACTAACATGACAAGCTTGCTTGTGGCGTTGTGCTCCTACCTCTTGAGACCTCAAAGGGTAGAGGCCACCCTCACACTTGCCGCGATGGAGTATTTTCTTCGTGGCCCGATCCTTTATGAGAAAATAATGAGGATGAAACTCAATATAGGTATTATTATCAGATGTGAGATGATGCACAGAAACAAGACTTTTATTGGCGCTAGGGACGTGGAGGACATTTTGTAGATGAAGATTTTTGTTTGGGGTATGTAAGATTGCATGACCAATGTTGCTAATCCACATACCTGAGCCACTTGCAGTGTGGACTTGATCGGAGCCCTTGTACTTGTCTCTGACAGTCAGCTTCTCCAGCTCGGCGGTGATGTGGTCGGTTGCACCACTGTTGGCGTACCAGTTGGTGTCAACGCCATAGTTCATCTGTGCTGCTCCAGCGGACTTGGTGTAGGGCTGGTAATCCTCCTCGAAGCGGTGCCAGCAGATGTCGGCCTCATGGACCTTCTTCTTGCACACCTGACAGATCGGTTTAGCCACCGCCTGTCCACCAGTCTTGGGAGGCGGTGGAGAGTTGCCGGAGCCACGTCCACCATAGCCACGGCCGAAGCCACCATGGCCACGGTCGCGAGGACCTCCACGTCCACGTGAAGCAACGTTGATGGAGGAGTTCTGGCCAACGTTGTGGTTGTCCTGCAGCATCTGGAGACGCATGTCGTAGGCAATGTGCTGAGCATAGAGGTCGCTCAAAGATATGGGTTTTGTGCGCCCCAGAACGGAGGACACCAGTGGATTGTAATCAAAATCTAGCCCGGCTAGGATGAAGGTCTCCAGTTCCTCATCTAGGACTGGCCTTCCAGCAGTGGTGAGTTCATCACCGAGGCCCTTGACCTTTGCGTAGTAGGCAGCGGCGGTCTGGCCGCCTTTCTTGCAGTTTGCTAACTGCATGCGCAGATTGGTCACGCGTGCCTGTGACTGCGCCGAGAACATGTCCCCGAGCGCCGCCCAGACCGATGCCGAGCTGGTCTTAGTTGCCACCTGCGCGAGAACCTCCCTTGAGAGAGAGTTGTTGAGATGCGCCAGCAGCTGCTGATCCTCCTTGAGCCACTTCTCGTACTCCGGGTTGCTGGTGGTGACTTTAGTTTTGTCATCCTTCACCAGCTCTAGGGTTTTGACCGGGGCGACCTTGGTTCCATCGAGGTAACCTTCAAATTGCGCCGCCCTAATGCCCGGCATGATCTGCGCCTTCCATAGGAGGAAGTTGAGACGGGTGAGATTCTCGGAGATGGAAGGGCCGAATGGCGAGTGATTGGAATGGCTGGCGGAGGAAGATGACGCCATAGCTAGATGATTTATGGAAGAGTGGCTCTGATACCATGTAAAGAATATGGCAACCATGACTGCCTATCTTGGCTCATCACGTCTCCGTATTAATATATATATATATATATATATATATATATATATATATATATATATATATATATATATATATATATGTGTGTGTGTGTTGTATACTTGACTTACAAGGTATTCGGTTAGAGAAGATAATGATCTCAACAACTAGGCCAACAACCTCTATCTAATCTCAACCGAATACATGTTTATCGTGCACATCACCAGGTCATTGCCGTGGCACATTTGTGTTACACGTTTACAAGGTTTGTCACATTACATTTCCTAACAACACCGAGTAGATGGGAGTACACAGGAAGGCTCTAGCCTGCGCCGATGACCGAAGCACCGAGTAGATGGGAGTACACACGAAGGCCTCGTTCGACTTGCTGGATCTTGGCTGAAACTGACTGAAAAATATTGTTCTGGCTGAATTATTGTGAAAAAATACTATTCCGATTTAAAAAACAAGCCAAACAAATCGAATATGGGTAAGCCGAACGGCGCCGAAGCCGGAGCCAGGCGTGGCCAGCGCCACCGTAGCTAGCTGTGTACGGGCCGGCAGGAGTGCGTGACTAGCTGCTGCGTGTCATGTACGTCGGCGACTGGCCTGGCAGGTATGGCCAGCAACAGCCATGTAGCACGCATCGCACTTATTGCCTTATTGGCGTCGTCCATCCTCTCGCCATTTGACCCATTTTTCGCTTCGAGACCTTCCTTGGTTCCGTTGCTCATCGTCTTCCTGCGAAGCAAGGAGTAGTAGCGACCAGTCCAGTCGGTTCACATGACGACGCCGAGGCATGTTACCCTAGGTACGGTTTACACACTCTAGGCCACGCCAAGTCAACCAGACTTCTGCCGCAAGCACGGCACGGCATGGCATCTCACATCTGGTACGTGTACACATGCGTGCTACGCTGCACGAGATGATGGCTCGACAAGGGCAGGGCATGTTTACAGTTTGGAGCCCCGAGAGAAGTCGCGTCCAGCTTTGAGCTTTGACACGCATCGGGACATCGGTTCGGGGAAACGAAAGTGCAGAGCAGGACAGGCAGGCACACAACGGCCTCAACCTTTCAGAGCGCGGCAGCCGGCAGCCGGCGGCAGCGCGACTGTGCGTCGCGCAGGCGCCCGCAGCCTTTTGCCGGCCCATCGCTTTCCCCCTCTCCGCAGACGCAGAGACGCAGAGGGAAAGAAAGCGACCGAGGTCTCACGAGGAAAAGCGACCGACGGGCCGCCCGGCGAAAGGGAATTCTTTGATTCTTTCTTTCTCACCTCTCCGCAGGCCGGTTATCATTGCTGTAATCTGCTCATCTGCAGCTAGCCTAGCCTGCCCTCCTGGATTGATGGGCATTGGACATCTGAACGTTTTTCAGATGCCATCGATTCTCGTGCAGTATCATCAGCGTGTCAAAAGAAGTCTAAATTACTCACTCTAATGAGCTTTTTGGTCGGAGTCTTATGATTATCATTGCTTGCTGTCGAATAGAGAATTTCATCGCTAGCTGACTATGACAATAAGAAATGACCTGACCGCAAAAGAATATGAGCTTTATGATTATATATGCTTGTACTACTAAATGACTTCTCAGGCTGATACAGACAAGATGCTAACTGAAACAAGTTGCATGGAATCCAAAAGGCGCACAAAACCTAACACAGACGGCAAACCCCCCAACGCGGGCTACTCGATTTAACCCAAATGCAGTAAGATTAAGATCTAAGCAAGAGGACTCGTATTTACATTCAGCACTAAGCACCACAGCAATCTTTCATCAAATCTCGGCCACAAGAGGACTGGTAGAGGGAAGCACAAGAGCACACACAAAAGCAAGAAGAACGTAACGCCTGCCAAGAACACACGGACGGACAAACGATCAATGCGCGAGCGACGGATGTGGTAGTACGTGTCAGAAGCCGTGGCGGAGTCACCGGGTCTCCTCCTCGGCGCGCCTCGCGGCGCCGGAGAGCGCGGCTAGCAGGTTGAGGTGGTGGTGCTGCTGCGCCTGCGCCATGGGGACGTACGCCGCCGCCGCCGCGGCCGCCGCCGCCTGCGCCTCCAGCGGCGAGAAGCCCCAGGTCTCCGCCGTCGTCCGAGGCGCGGCCGCCGGCAGCGCCGCCCAGAACGCGGACGCGGTGCCTATGGCGGCGTCGCCTTCCTCGCGCGGGCGCTTGCCTAGGACGGTGGTGGCCTGCTGCTGCTGCTGGTGGTAGTGGGAGGAGGAAGAGGAGGTGGACGGTGCGGAGGAGGAGACGAAGACGGCAGGGGTGGTGCCGGAGCCCGTGGCGGCCATGATGGAGGGCTCGGCCTGGCGGAGCAGCCACTCGATGGTCTGGCCGTCCGACTTGAGCCCCAGCTCGCGGGTGAGCTGGAACACGCGCGCCGCGCACACGATCGGCATGCGCAC
This sequence comes from Miscanthus floridulus, assembly GCF_019320115.1. NCBI lineage: Eukaryota > Viridiplantae > Streptophyta > Magnoliopsida > Poales > Poaceae > Miscanthus > Miscanthus floridulus. The sequence goes on from NC_089586.1 coordinate 91,633,651, forward strand.
GCGCCGCCCGCGCCCGTTCACCTTGCTGTGCCGGTCCTTGCCGCTGCCGCCGCCACCGTCCTTCTTGACCGGCTTCGTCGCGGGGGCCGCCAGCATGGCGCCGGCGTCGCCCGCCGCCGCCGTGGATGGCATCGGCATCGGCTGGTAGACGTGGAACATGGCGGCGGCGGCGGTGGAGACGTCGCGGGTGGTGGCCATGGCGCCTTCCTTCTGCCTCGTCGTGTTGCGGGACTGGAGACTGAGGGAGAGAGAGAGGTGGCTGGCGGTGGTGGACCGGTGGGGTTGGAGAGGTTTTTGAGGTGATGGGGGAGAGGGACGCACCCGGTAGATTTGGAAAGTTTTATTCCGCGTGTTTTACCATTTGCAGTGGAATTTCACTGCCTACGCATACGTTCAGCTGAATTTGCTAGTACAGTAATTTTGTAGCCGGTTCACATGTTTCATGCGTGCACCAAAAACACACCAGTCCGGTGAACAATTGCCCCTGTTCGCTTGAACTTGTTAACCTGGCTTACGTACAATGTTTTTCTCTTATAACAAATCAGTCAACGATACTTTGTAGCCTGTCTTTTCAGATCAAACATGTAGCATTTGAGTTTCATTAGCTATAAACACACACTCTGTGTTCATCAGGGTATATGTATGTATTGCTTGTCTACGTGTATCATTCATTACTAGTTTACCAGTGATGTAAAAAAAATGCTAGTAAGGTCTATTTAGATCACCGCACTAAATTTTAGCCATCTGTGTTAATTTTGGACCAACTAAAGGGCCTATTCGCTCGTCTGAATTCTGAAGGAATCTGGATGGTTTGGAGGAATGTTGAAGGAATTTGTGAGAGAAAAATACTGTTCCAGATGAAAAAATAAGCAGATCAAACCAGATTTAAGGGCACGCGAACGGTAAACCATCTAGTTGTTCGTGCCTCTCAAAACAGAACTAAATTTTTGTCACCTAAATTTGAGTTGAACTAATAGCTAGTAATCTAGATGGTGTAAACAAGCTCTAAGCTAGAGCGAGAAAAAAGGTGAGCATGGAATGGATGGCAGGAAAGTGCAAGGCAGAGGGGAGGAAGAGGACCGGGGTGCAGAGGTGCAGTAGGCACAGTACCCGTAGGGGGGGCAAGCCACGTGGGAATCTGGGTCCAGCGGCTCTCACTTTGCTGGAATCTGCAGGTCTTTTACAAATAGTGTACCAGCGGCAAGCCTAGCTGGTCCTAGGCTACCATCGTATCACATCGGCATGAGCCGCGGGCGCTCATATAACAAAGCTTATCTTGTACAGTAATGTGTGGTGAAACAAATCAACTGTGCACGCACAGAAGCCTTGAGCTGGGCGAGATGAGATCCTCCTCTCCCTCTCTCTCTTTCCAGCGCTCACGGGTAGGGATAAAATGATATTACAATTGTTTTATATTTTTGTTCAGATTTAGATTCGAATACGGATAGTGTCAACCATGCCGGACAGAATATCGATATCGACATCATAAATATACAATTTGAGTATTTAGATACGGATACGGTATCGGATATTAAATACCCAGACTCAGATATGGACAGATCTAAACACCTCTAAATAAATTCGGTTTCAAATACGGTCGGAAAATATCCGTACCGTTTTCATCCGTGCTCTCTGGTTTGGCAAGTGGCAACAAAGAAGGCTAGCTCATGCAGGAAGCAAAGACTCGAGAGTAGAGACTGGGGCTCAAGATCGATCGTTTTCACGCGAAAAGCTCATCGGCAGCGAGCGATTGACTCGTGGACATGGGACGATGGGGCACACTGCTGGGCGACTGTGGTCTGTGGACAAATCGCCCAAGTCGCCCTACTAAAAAATCGTTATCATGGCCGTGCGTGCGTACATGCACCCCCAAGTTGCGCTTGAATGGGCAAGCGCGACGTCGACGGGCGGCGCACTACCGGAAACGTTAAATTTATCGAGTGTTTTTATGTTTATTAAGTGTTTTCTCTCGGACATTCGACAATCAAGTTTTTTGTCATGTGTTCTATACCGAGTGTTACACTCGGCAAAGCAGTTGCCAAGTGCCGGCAAAACTACTGTATCCCGTAGTGGCACTGTGCCTGCGCGCGCGGTGCGATGCTGGTGCTAGTGCCGGTTCCGATGCCGGTGCCTGTGCTCCGCCCCCGGCTTGGGGTTAGGGGGCTGGGGGCGCGTGGGAGACGGGGCGAGAGAGGAGGACGGGCCGGAACCGGCACCACGGGAGCGGGACGGGACGGCTCGACGCGCGACTTTGCCGACCCAACGCCAACTCATGAGGATTCTTCGTCTCGCCCTCGGCACTCCGGAGGCCGCCGGTCCCGTGTGATGTGCGCCGGCGTCCGGCCTGGAGGAAATTGGCGATCGCGCAAGGGAATAGGGATGGATGCTTAGAGCATCTCCAACGGTTTGGTAAATCACTTGCCATCCTTCAAAATTTGGCAAAACATGCAAAAATCGTTCTCCAACAGTTTGCCAAAGTTGCTTGCCAATTTTCCCAACTTGCTATCTGTCGTCGCCGCGCGTGTATATTTACGCGTGCGCATCGGTGTTGCCATCTTGATCCCGCGCATCTCCGACTTCCTTCCCCCCGCGCGTGGACAATTCCGCGGCCTCTTCCCGCGCGCCGCAAGGCCGGCCGGTGTCCATATATTTCGATCCATCCGTGTTGACCGCATCCACTTCCTCGTCGCGATCGGTGGCTTGCGACGGCGCCAAAGAACCGGGCCGCCGCCGCGCCCAGCACCCCGTCGTCGCCGCGCGTGGAGATATCAGCCGCCGCCAAGAACCCCGATCGGTCCTTGGAGATCCCCCAGCACCCGTCGTCGCCAAGAACCCTGATCAGGTCCCGGACGCCTCCGCAATCAGGTATCCTGCTTCATCTTTTCCCCATCGATCTCCATGCCTGCTCGATCTCGTAGCCCGAGTTCCACCTCTTGTTCAGCTGTAGCCGTCGTTTAGGGTTGTCTGTTGCTGCTCTCTGTATAGGGTTGTGTATGGATTGTTGAATGTCATCCACTAGATCGCTCCTTCATGTTCTTGCGTGTATGTTGTGTAGGTAGTCAGCACTTGTAGTTGATCTGATGGTTCTCATGGTTTGCTGCCGTTGATCTGATGTGGTGACGATGTCCATGGTTTCTGTTTTCATGCCCAAGTAGATATATATGTCATGTGGTCTACGATGGTACTATTCCCCTTTATTTCTTTACCGCATCATGTGTAGTCATATTTTTTTATGATGTGTACACTCAACAGTAGGAGCCGCGCCACCATGAATTCCTTGCCTTGTTGGTATAGTTTGTCATTGCAGCATGGTCCATTGGACAATTATATTGCTCCCTGATATTATCTCTTTTTGTTTTATAAATTTTGTGTGTAGACTCAACAAGATGGCAGGAGAAGCATTCTTGTCGAACATTCTTCTCAATGGACATTATGGGCATGTTGCTGGTCTAGATGACATCACCTTTCCGATGACACAGAACTCCCAGAGTACTCATGGTATTCCTTCTGAACTTGAACCACCAATTGATGTGGATGTACATGCTAGTCGCAGTACAAAGGGAACAAAGAGGCAAAAGAATTTTCACTGGAAGGAAGATGAAGTAGTATGCTCAGGTTGGTTAAATGTTAGCAAAGATCCAATTCATGGTGCTAACCAAACTCGATCCACTTTTTGGGGTAGAGTTCATTTGTTCTTTGAGAAGAACAACAAAACTGGCTCTGTTAGGACAGAGAGCTCCATCATGCACAGGTGGCTGACAATTCAATATCAAGTAAACAAGTTTCATGCTTGCTATGACGCCATTGAGCGTAGGAATCAAAGTGGATGCAATGTCCAAGACATGGTATGTTGTATATTGGTTGCATGTATTTCCTTTCTATTTTACTTCAATTATTTGGTTTTCAAATATATATATATGTATATTGGTTGAACAATTAAATTTCCTATGCAGGTTTCAGATGCATTGAAGATGTATACGGAAATAGAGGACAAAAAGGATTTACGCTTATGCCTTGCTGGAAGATACTCAAGGGGGAAGACAAGTGGGCAGCAAAGAGAATAGAGCTTGCTGAGTTGGAGAAACTAGCGAAGCAGAAAATAAACAAGAACACCAAGAAGGCGTCCAGGCCAAGGGAAGAAGAAGAAGCTACCAACAATGATGAAGCTATGGTGGGTGCTGATCAAGAAACCCAAGCAAAAGAAGCAAGGAAAAGGCCAGATGGGGTAAAGAAAGCAAAAGAAGCCCTTAGGCGAGGTGGTGGCGAAGCTTGCATGGAGGCTTTGGACAAGATGTGGGCAAAGAAGGAAGCTTTCGACATGGAAAAAGAGAAGGCAAAGGAGGAGAGGTTTCTTGCTTCTCTTGAGCTAGACAAGGCAACGCTAGAACTTGAGAAGAAGCATGTGGCAAATGATGAAAAAAGGGCCGAAGCAGAGTTGATGAAAGAAGAGAAAGAAATAATGCTAGTGGACAAGAGGTCTCTCAACCCACTTCAACTACAGTGGTGTGAGATGATGCAGAAGAAGATCATGTCAAGGCTTTCACCAAATTAGTTTTAGATATTCTCATTTGAGTTGTGGAATTATCAAGCCTTTAGTTTGTTTTTATTTGAACCTATGTTTCATTCATCTTCAGAACCATTGTCGAAGTACAGTGCCATGTATCGGATTAATTTGCTTTGAATTACAAGTTATTGTATGCATCAGTACTTTCTTCATTTGAGTTTAAAATGTCTACGTGAATGCTACTGCTGCTCATGGTGTGCATGCTACTGTGTGCATGGCACTGTTCCTGAAAGTGACAGGAAACATTCAGGTTGTCAGGCTGAGGAAACGCATGTGTTCTGTTCTGTTGTTGCTCAGGTACTGCTGTCCATCCTGTGCTACTGATTCTAGTTGTGCTGAATGGTATACTACTACGCCGACAAACCGAGATATATATTAATATATGTTTCTCACGAGATAGGTAATATAAAATATAAATCATTAGGTAATATTGTTTTGTCTATCACTATAAAATATAAATCACATAAAATTATTATGTAGCTAATATAAATCTGGATGATGGTTCCATAGGTGTTCGATGAGGTCTTCTTTCAATTGCACGTGTGTTTCCTTGTTCCTGATCATTCTTTGCGCCTCAATATATCCATCAAGTGTACGAGTAGGTCGGCCATGAGCAAGTTTGACATTCTCACCACCATAATCAAAACGCTCGTTAGGGTCGACCACGAATCATTCGTCTTCCACAATCATGTTGTGCATGATCACACAAGCCCTCATGATCAATGCTACAGTCTCAATGTCCCAAAAGCGAGCTGGTCCTCGAACAATGGCAAACCTAGATTGAAGAACCCCCAAAAGCTCTCTCGACCATCTTCCTTGCTGCTTCTTGCGCTTTGGCAAAATATTGCCTCTTGTTCCCCATAGGAAGAGTAATGGACTTGACTAAAGTAGCCCATGACGGATATATACCATCTGCAAGATAATAACCCATATTATAGTCATGGTCATTAACAGAATAGTTCACTTCTGGAGCTCTACTGCCAGGTTATCAAACAAAGGAGATCTATGAAGAACATTGATGTCATTATGAGACCCGGGCATTCCAAAGAAGGCATGCCATATCCAAAGGTCGTTCGAAGCAACAACCTCCAAAATTATAGTGGGCTTGTTCACATGCCCCTTGTACTGACCCTGTTTATCATATGGACAGTTCTTCCACGCCCAATGCATACAATCGATGGACCCTAACATTCCTGGAAATCCTTGTTGCTCACCCATTGCAAGTAAGCGTGCTGTGTCCGCCTCATTGGGATATCTGAGGTATTCATCGCCAAAAATTTCAACAACTGCAGCAACAAACCTACGTAGGCTCTCAAGTGCAGTACTTTCGCCAATGCGTACGTACTCATCTGTCACATCAGCTGGAACCCCATAAGTGAGCATACGCATTGCGGCAGTGACTTTTTGGAAGCAAGTCAATCCAAGAACGTTGGCCGCATTCCTTTTCTGCACAAAGTACTCATCGTGTGCTTCAACAGCATTCATTATGCGTAAGAAAAGTTCTCTAGACATCCTGTACCTGAAGAAAACAAAACTAAAGTTTCACAACTCTAATAATATTTGAGCACATGAAACAAATTAATCCGAAGTTAAAGAACAAGAACCTGCGACGGAATATTTCGGGGCCGTATGTTGGATTGTCCGCCAAATAATCTCGAAACATCCTGTCATGGCCGCCTTCTCTATCACGGTTAAGAACTTTATGACCTTCGACAGAGCCACCGTGCCTTCCTTTGGCATTGGAATAGGTTTGCACAATTTGAGCTGCTGATAATATCAGAGAGTCATCATCATCGGATGATGAATCTTCCAATTGTCTTCTCGCTCGGGATCTCTTCCTAGGCATGATTCCTGACCACGAGCAGAGAGGATCAAGAACAAAACCTAGATCACTTGGAGTCCTATAGGAGGTCTACCGGACCTGATGGGACAAGGAGATGGGAGCCTTGGTGGAGTTCCTGACCTGCGACGGGACGAGTACAAGGGGCACGGCGATCCTGCGACGGGAGGAGTACAAGGGGCACGGCGATCCTGCGACGGGCGCGTACGAGGAATACCGATCGGCATGCAACGAAGGGAAGCTGTCGGGTGTACCAGTCAACAACCTCAACTGGTGGGCCCTCCTTTTTTTGTTTTGGCAAGTTAAAAATAGGGAATTGTTGGAGAAAGCTTATTTTTCACTTGGTATATTATTATAGCAACTTGCCAAAACACAACATTTGGCAAGTGATTTTTACCAAACTGTTGGAGATGCTCTTACCTGAACCGTGCATGCATGTTCGCGGCTTCAGCCGCCGGACCAAGTGCATGCTGCCCGGGCAGCCACTGTACGTGATTGTATATAGCGAAGGTACCAAAACCAGTATGGAGGTGATGTATACATATATGGCGAAGGCACCAAAACCAGTATGGAGGCAGCTAGCTTTGCCAAGCGAGGATGCCAAAACCGGATATGGAGGTGGTGGCAATGTGGCGCCTGGCACGACTTTGTGAGAGGTTCTCTGCAATTGATTGGTTGACTTGTGCTAGGGCCGCGGGAGCGTTTTTCCGCGGCAAAGCGTGACTGGTTGGGACTGGGGCAGATGGATCGAGATCGTCGACGACGTATACGTGGGTTGAGGAGGAGCATGCAAGCCCCAAGTCCGGTAACATGATGATGACGATGACCTGTACTGAAAGCGAAGGCGAATGGACGGACCACCAGCCTTCCTAGTTTTGGATATGATCTGCATGTCTCTCATGTCTCCGCGCGCCTCGCCCGCCTATAATTGCATTGCATTGCAGTTGCAGGGAACCCCACCCGCCACCCGGCAACGCCTGCATGGCCTCGGTGGCCATCAAGGGCATGTCAGCGATCCACGCCATGCTCCAAACATGTTTACCGCACTCCACATCAATGGACGACGGTGAATAAGCAGGTCGCAGACTAGCAGACGCAGATGTGGGATTCTGAGGCCCGGCCCCATTTCAAACACAGACAAATTTTCTCTGATAACGGTGGGATTCAACTGATTCCCAATTAATTTGCTGCTACATTTCAGTTCAATTTCAGCCTTCCAAGTAGATGCTCCAAATTCCTCGCAGATGCATGTACAATTCCATACTGCAAGCCGGCCGCCTCCATGACTTGCGTTCATTCAGACAACCACACGGCACACGCCAAGGTATTGGCAGGCAAATCAATCCACATAATCAGAGGGCACGCGCCATTGTCTCGTCCACGGATCTGGAGGCATGGCCAGGGCCAGGCTAGCTTTGTTCCCATGTGGGATCATCCTAGCATCATAGACATACACACTTGAGTGACCTGACACCTCATCAACTTGTACGAATAGTCATCAATTGCTGCTATAACAAGCATGAACACATTCAATCAGAACAAAGAGGCGTGTCACGAAAGAGCCATCACAGTTAGAGTGGAGATCCCCTTTCAAAACCCTACAGATGCAAATTATCCACACAACCTGATTTACTTGTGATACGGTACAACAGCGTACTGCAGAAGCGTATATGGGTCTACGAACTATTCTACAGTAACAGGTCACGGAACATCACGATATTCAGGAGTTGCTAGGGATCACGTTAAAGAAGTGGTAGACTTCATCCTCGTCAAACACCCCGACCTCAGTTGAGCAGACCTCGCAGCAAACAGGGTGGTAGGATTGCCCCTTGCTTTCACCTTCTGATGCAGTAGTTGGATCAGCAGCCCGCCCTTTGCGGTTCTTCCTTTTGCTCTTGCCCTCTCGCAGGATCTGATCAGTCTTGACCTTGCAGTTGCGAACAAACATTGCGTGGTACTGGTTTACATACTTCGCATGCCTGAACATTAACAAAATCGTGTACAATTAACCATTTGAGGTTTTAAAAATCAACCATATCATCGTAAATGCTTAATGCTCAAGGATCAATAGCAGAGAGCCAAACAGTAGAACTGTGCAAGTAGATTACAAACTACAAAGTAAGTTATCTCTGAGCAGTGCGAAAAACAACAGTATAGTGATGCAAGATATATTAGTGCTTCCACATTGATCTCGCAAACAAACTGTACTAACAAGATGCCCTGATTCTTTTCATATATGACTTTCCCGTTCCTGTTCAAGCACATGTTCATAGTTATAAGTCATATCTTCATGTTGCCTTACTCTGAACTATGCTAGATCTTATGTCCAAGCATCAACAAAGCTACCCACAACTGACCAATGGATATTTATTCTACAAATTAGCAGTACCAGTATAGTATAGTGTTTGATAATCAGAGAAAACATAGTAGCAATGCAAAACATCAAAGTTAAAACAAAGGTTTTTCAGAACAATACTTAAGCGAAACAGGAAAATAGCATAACGGCAAAATCCTGCTTCTAACAAACACAAAGACATTGTTCAAATAAACACAGACAAAAAGACCTAAACTATATCTACTGATTCATGTCATACCTGCCCTATCAAAAAAAAAATATATTAATGTCATGCCTGCTGGGATTCTCATTCTTGTCCAAGCAAATTTATAGCATGAACAAGCCCTATGATTCCATATCAAGGAATACATGAGAAGGTGCCATGAATGCTAGAATTATTGATGCATCCCTGCAGCCAACAGTCCACAAGTTTTATTATTATTATCATGATAATAAGCGCTTAGATGCTCCTAGTAAGTTGACAGCATGGTGATTTCACTTCCAGTGGTTTTTATTCCATATTATAAGATAAGTATCTTTCAGAAATATGCAGTAATATAGTCTAATAGGAAAAAGGTCTTCTAAACATGACTAAATGTGAAATTTCCAATTCATTTATCAGTGGATTTATTAATTGATTACATTATAAGCACTCCTATTTCACAAAGGCAGTAACAGGGTCCTGATGTACGGTAGATTATCTACCATAAGAAAAAACTGAAACTGCAGAGGGCAGACATTGTTAAATAATCGATAGGATTACAATCTACGATTCCCTTCCTTGAGTCGGCATATGTCAACCAGTAAATAGATTACCTCTGACAATCCAAGCACAGGGTAGTGAAACAGGCGGGGCAGTTGAGCACGGCGTCAGATGTGCGGCCTTTCCTCTGCCTGTTCACCCACCGCTCATCGACGTCATCTAGGTCGGGGTCGTAGAACTCGGGCTCGACGGAGTAGTCGATCTCGTCGTCGCTGGACACTGCAAATCAGAGACGGAAATAACACAAAGAGAAGGCGAATCAGAGACAATGGTTCAGTCACACTAGAACAGAGCAGGAAATCCGCTGTTTCTTGGAGAGAGAGAGAGAGAGAGAGAGAGGGAATCAAGGGGATTGCAGTCACCTAGTTCGCGGGGATCCACGGAGTCTCCAGCCTCCTCTTCCATCAGCTGCTTCGCTGCCTCGGCCTTCTCTGGCTCCATGGCTCCTTGCCGGCGCTGTCTCTCCCAGCTTCAGTGGTTCTTTCCGGTTCCGGCCTCCAGCTCTTTTCTGTTCTGGCCCCCCTTCTCCAATTCCAGGCGCTTCGTCCACCAGACCACCATGGATGGGCTGATACTGGACCGAATGTACACAAAATATTGCGCCGCATCGTCAGCTCTCTTTCAGCCCATTGTTTTTGGAGATTTTTTTTTTGTCAGGAATTGGGCTTTTTTTAACGTGTTGTCAGGAATTGGGCAGATACTGCGAACTAAAAACAACTAACAAGGTGACCCGTACCAATAGTGCAAACAGCTAATCTAATGCGCGTTAAGATGTCGGATGCCTCGCTCTACTCATTGCCACATGCGTTGCTCACCTATAATAAATAAATAAACAAAATCAACTAGTGGCCGCCTAGCCACGCTTCGCACGCGCCGCCTGCCCAACGAGCTCCTCTCTCTTGTGCTTCCCTCCTGCTCCGCTCTCTGTCTCGCTTGCCCACCCCGGCGCGCGCCCTCTCCCACCTCGGCGTCCTCCTCCCCTGCCCCCACGGCTCCATCCACCACCCCGGCGCCCCCACCCTAGCGTTCCCACCCATGGGAGCCCCCAATGTCGTAAATCCGATGCCCCTCTCCCCCACCCCGGTGAGATCCAAGGAGCACGAGCGAGATCCATGGAGGTGGTGCGGCGATGTTGCAGGGGAGTGGGCGGCTCTCTCCCACCCCAGCGCAGCGCCCTCCCCACCCCCGGTGACGCCCTCTCTCACCCGACGACCAAGCTCCCCCATCCTAGCGCCCATAGCACTCCTTGCCCCTCATCCCCCACCTTCGTCGTTGAGCCAAGCCCAGTACTGGTGGCGCTAGTGGCGGTGGTGCTCGCGCACAACCACTCGTTGCCGTCTCCGACCCCGACGACCGGAATCGACCGGCCCAACTGAAAGCCCTAGTTTGGTTTTGGATAATTGATGAAATCTAGGACTAATCTTTGTTCTAAGTGTGTGAATTAGACAAGATGGTCCAATCCAAGTGTTTGAGCAAGATGAGGTCCATGGAGTTGAAGATGGACATGAGATGATGGTGATCAAGCTCAACCTAGAAAAGAAGAAAGAGAAAAACAAAACCAAAGAGATAAAGGCAAAGGTATAAGATAGATTTTGTTCTTGGTGATCAAGACACTATAGAGACTGTGATCACGTTTAGGATCGATAGCCGTACTATAAAGAGGGGAAATCTTTGGCTAATCGGTTATCGAGTGCCACTAGGTGACATTATTCTTGCATATACATTTAGGAACCTAGTGTGCTGACTTTGACCCTTGTAAAATGCTAACACACGTGCACACAAGTTCTACACTTCGTGGTTAGCAAGTTGAAAGTAAGGACGAAGTGGTTGCGGACTTAGAAGAAGAAAAAGGAGGAGACTGTAGTGACCGGACACTGGCCACGTCCTAACAGGACGCTGGCAACTGAGTCCGATCATTTATAGTGAGTAAGCGCTGACTGGCCGAGAGTGGAGAAGAACGATCGGACACTGGCCCTGGTTCGATCGGCGCGTCCAGTCACTTGTTGAAAGGTGGCGAGTTCACACGATCGGACGCGTAGGGGTAGCGTTAGGTGGGCCATGATGTATGGTGACATTAGCTCAGCAGGCGCATGTGTAGTAGCTAAGTGCTGACCAGACACTGGTACGTGTCAGGTCGGCGTTGACCTGACGCATACGGTCAGTGTTTTTGCGCTCTGGAATGTCTCTGGAAACGATCGGACGCTGAGGGCTTCTGCGTCAGGTGGTGCAAGCGGCGCGTCCGATCGATCATTAACACGAGAGCGATCGAGACTTGACCGTTGAGATCCAACACGCAAGGTTTAAAGCTCGGCCACGTGGATGGCTGTGGGCGACCGGACACAGGTGATCGAACGCTAGGGTGCGTCCGGTCAGGCGAGTCCGGTCAGCCCAAGAGTGCCCAACGACTCTTTGAGTCTTGGGGCTCTATAAATAGGAAGGTACCAGCTTGGGGCTCACTCTCTTGGTACTTTGACATTCCTAACATCCTTGTGAGCTTAAGCAAACACCTTCCACTCATCACCATCATTGATTCATCATTATAGTGAGATTTGGAGTGATTCTAAGTGCATTTGCTTAAGTGATTGCATCTAGTGGCACTTGGGGATCATTATGGCTGCGGATTTTTTGTTGCTCTTGGTGGTTGTCGCCACCTAGATTGCTTGGAGTAGCGGAGGAGCTTCAGCATGTGTTGGTGATTGTTCGTGGCTGGCTCCATTGATTGTGAGGGGTCTTGCACCTTCCCCGGTGAAGAGCCGCAAGGTAGCTCTAGTAAATTGCTCGTGTCATTGAGTTACCTCACTTGTGGGTAGGTTCTTGCGGTGTCCAAATGTATGGATGAGGTTTATGCAACACCTCTTAGCCGCTGAACCACCAAGTGTTGGTCGACACAACAGGGACTTGCATGCCGGCAAGCACGTGAACCTCGGGAAAAAAATGTTTGTCTCTTGCCTATTGGTATTCTCCCGGTGATTGTATTGGCATTCATATTGTGATTGGTTCATCCCTCTACATGGCGGTATAAGCTTTTCACTCACTCCTTTACTTACTTGCAAACTAGTTGTAACAAGCTCTTTAGTGTAATTAGTTTTGAGAGCTTGTTTTGCTTGCTAGTTAAGTCCACCTAGTGGAGCTCTTTAGTGTAGCAAGTTTGAGAGCTCTTAGTGAGTAACAACTTAGCCTCTTGTGTGCCTAGTGATCATAGCAATTAGAATTATTGGGTAGGTGGCTTGCAACCCTTGTAGAGCTAGAGCAAGTTTGCATTTTGTCGTTTGTCATACTAATCAAATTGCTCTAGTAATCTTGTAAATTTTTAAATAGGCTATTCACCCCCTCTAGCCATATTAGGACTTTTTAAGTGGTATCGAAGCCGTGGTCATCGTTTGATTGAAGTCTTAACAACCTCGGTGTCAAAAGATGGCTCAAGTTGTGTTCAACCATGGGGGGGGGGGGGAGGGCAAACCACCGTTCTTTGATGGCACATGCTATGATTATTGAAAGAGAAAGATGAAGATGTATCTTGGTTCAATCAATGACCAAGTGTGTGATGTGACTGAGAGTGACTATGTGATTCTTGATCCGGACAATCTCACCAACACCGACAAGGCCTACAAGCAATGCAATATAATAGCTCTTAACACCATCTATAATGCCATTGATTCCAAGGTGTAAGAGCAAATCAAGGATTGTGAGAAAGCTAGTGAAGTATGGAAGAGATTGGAGGAGACCTATGAGGGTACACCAGCGGTGAAGAGTGTCAAGTTGTACATTATCAAGGACAAGTTGACAAGTTTCAAGATGAAATATGATGAGAGCATTCCGTAGATGTTCTATTGATTGCAGGTGATAGTCAATGACTTGAAGGCATTGAGAGAAGAGATCAATGATGATGATGTATCTCATCGGTTCTTGATGTGCTCACCTCCAAGATTTGAGATGTTGAGATTGCTTATCATAAGAGGAGGATTGAAGGAGATTACCCCTAACCAAGTACTAGGCCATGTCATGACACAAGAGACATACCATGTGGAAAGGGAGGGGGTCAACAAGGATGACAAGAAGGAAGATGAAGACAAGAAGAAGAAGAGTGTAGCATTCAAGGTTAGCTCATCATCCAAGAATAAGGGCAAGTCCAAGAAAGAATCAAGTGATAATGAAGATACTAGTGACATTGATTATGAGGCTATGGCTCTCTTTGTGCGTAAGATGGGGAAATTCATGAAGAAAAAAGGCTATGGTGCAAGAAAGAGAAGATATCACAACAAGGAGTATGTGAGGAGATGCTACAAGTGCAAGAGCCCGGATCACGTTGTAGCCGATTGTCTCTACAATAGTGACAATGATTGCTGGTATATTTAACGCACACAGATAAATCCATAAGCGCACGGATACCGCTATAGCTTTCACCCGGAAGTATTCTAAGTATCGTATCCATAGGGAAACATGTGAGACTAACTACAATCTAACTTAACTAGGGGTAGCAAGAAAGTTGAGATAAATAGGAGCGTAGAGAGAAAAACTAAGGTTCTCTAGTTCTGACTTGGGTAAGCTATGTCTTCTACTATTCAACTGGGGGCATTACTAGAGAAAGACACCAGTAGAGAATGCTTTCCTTTGTAACCACATCCTACTTGCGCCTATAGACGGGAGGTGGACTACAAAGGATCAACGAAGCTATATAGTACAAGCTATATAGAACTGATGTCACACACGTGATCTACCACCATCTAAAATACAGGGCGCATCCACGATTAACCTAAGTCTAAGCACCACGCTTACACTTACAATTAATACTTTAACCTAGATCGTATATAGATTAAAGCATTCAAAAGAGAGTCATGATCCTGATGAATAATATAAACAATTACTTACTTGAATCAGAAGTTGATTACCAGAGAAATCTCGAAGGCAAGCTTAAGTAGAACTTGGATCCGCCAAGGTACAACCCATAGAGAGAGCACCGATAGGCTGGCACCTCCTCCAAACTCTTCCCTACTCTCTATCTCACTATTATTTATAAGACTAGATCCTATGGAAGACTAATCTTCTCTTGATAACCGGCTCTGATCCTCATGATATGAATTAGGGTTTTAGGATGGCTCTAGGGAGGGTGGCAGGGGCTGGTATATATAGGCCAGAGTGTGCAATGTGAGTCCTTGGATCAAACCGACTTAAAGGACGGCGTAGATCAAGTCAAGCACTATGTCTCAAGTTCTTTGTTCCACCATTGTTTCGGAGTTTTTATAAGTTTTGAAAATAAAACTCAGATTCTATTGTATGACACTCTTAAGTCTCTTAATATATATGGTATTTGTGGATCCTCACCAAAGGCAGTAAAGATGTTATGCCCCTTTTCTTTCTCTTCCTACAACTAAAGCTTATGTGAAGTTTATAGGTAGGGAGAAAGCTAGAGCATACTTGCAATGCATACATTATAAAGTCAAACAATTGATTCAAAGAGAGTTGAATTATACAATCAAATCAAGATGAGCATGTGTGTGGATATATATGGTGGCTAACCTAATTCTACTATGATCCTTGAAAACATCTCTCTCCTTTGAAACTTGGAAACATTTGCTAGAGAGTAGGGTCTATCTTATTCATCTCTCTTTCTCTTCTCTTTTTTTTCAGGCGGGCATCTAAGTACCTGTTGTTTTAAATATCTCGACACTTGTCTATTTTTTCTCATCTCCTTTTTCTTCTTTTTTTATGTATAACTTTGGCATAGCCCCATGTCTCTTTTCTGCAACAAAACTTTAAGAGATAGCAACAAGAACTTAGAGTATTTATTTGGTGGATGAAAAACCTATCAAGCATGTTTTATGTTCACTCCTAGTGTAGGAGTAAAACATTTTTGGATGGATCTAGATGGAAGGCATATTTTTGCGCCTTTCCCCAGTGTAGGAGTAGTGCATATGTGGGTGGTGTATACATGATCTTGATTTTAAGAGCATGACAAACCTCTCATAAGGATCAACAAAGCTTGACAAAACTCAATGCAAGAGCAAGCAATATATATGTGGAGGTTTTTCTAGCCTAAATAACATGTATGGCTCTGGTGGGAATTCAAGCTTTGTCATACAGGAACTCATCATGTAACATTTTTGTATTTTTGAAAAGATAAATCTCCAGAACTTTAGTGTTACTTGGAATAAGATAAACAACAGCTCAGACCTTCTCATATCATATCCATAAATTACCTAGACTTAGATCAAGCATTTGCTACCCACGAGTTTCAAGTTTAGAGTAAATCTTTATATCAAATCAGTCGTATCCAAAACTCAGGAGAATTTGAGGCTGAAAACTAGGTACTTGAAAGGAATTACAACAGAGCAACAATTCATCATTTTTATTTAAGAGAATATTTTGAGTCCTCTTTATTTTATTCAACTTTTAAAAATAAATTAAAGCAAACTAGACACACCTATTTTTTTTCAATTCACCATTTCCTTAACTATTTAAAAGAAACTAAAGATAGAACAAAGGGAAAGCATACTTACCTAGATACACGCGAGTGCTTCTCCCCCAAGCTAGCTCTTTTGGTGAGGGTTTGGTGTTTTAAGTCCTTCGAACTAGACTCCTCCTTATGAAGTCCATTGATCAAGTAACTCGGTTCGCTCTAAAGATGAGGATTATTGTGGTGGTGCCTCTAATGGTGATGTCACCTTTTTCTACCAAACCCATCTTAGTTTTGAGTTTTGATTTTGGTTTAACAGGTTCAGAACCTTTACTTGTAGAAATTTGGGAGTCAACTGTCTTCCCCCACACTTTGCTTGAAGTGTGTCCTTCTCATAAGACAAGGTAGAGATCAAGTGTATAGGCTCTGTTCTAACCTTAGGCACATTGAACAAGATGAAGTTGATGTTGTGTGTTTTGTTCACTTATGTCATGGGTGATAAGATCAAAAGATTCAGCTGCTTAACCTATGGAAGGATTGTCCATAAGGTATTAATCTTTACATGATTATGACTATCATCTTCCAGAATTAGGATGTACACTATTTAGCTTATTTGGTTAAGACTATGGGATCAAGAAAGTGGTGCTAGGAACAAGCTTAAAGAACAAGACATGTTGAGCTAATCAGGTTTGATCAGGTAAATTGTAACTCAAAGATATTTTGTTTCTTATTTATATGCCTACTAGAATCAAGGAAAAGCTTTTTAAATAATGACCATTTACCTTAGGATGTTACCTTTGTTATTGTAGCGTAATGTCACTATATGACGAAGGGTAGATGACCCGTGATGGTCCTTCCCTTTTGCTTGAAGTTTTTCTTATTCGGCTAGTCTCACAGCTTGAGCTATTCATGAGCTTCTTGTTTCCTAGTTCACACCTTTTCTTTCTCATCCTTTTGTCATGCCATCTTTTTGCTCTTTTATCTTGACATCTTGTTGGACCTTTCGCCCCACTTATTCATTGATGTATGCCTCAAATCTATCGATTTGCTCATCCACTTCCTATGAGTGAGTGCTTTGATTACTGATCGTGTTTTATGGCACTCATCCTCTTTGTTTCATAGCTGCAGTGGTGGCTGGGTTTGCAGATTCATGCCAAACCATGGACAAGCGTAGCTTGTATTCATTCATCCCTACAAAATGTTAGTGGAGACATACCCGAGGGAATACAACAAATTTGAACTATGGATTGTTGTCCTTAAATTTTATGAATTACATCTTTGCTAATGAAAAGATGATTTTAGGATTGCTTTAGCATAGATTTTGTTTATCATGTTTTATACAAGCATGGCTTAAGGCCAAGGTAACTTGCAGTAGAAGACAAAGTGAATGAACTTTGATACTTATAGTTCTTCCATCGTGATGAATGAGCTGTGTCTTCTTTGCGCAATGTTATTAGAGTTCGTTATGTGCCTAACTTTATCTCTGATTTGAATTCATCTCGTGACTTATCAATATTGAATTAAGAGTTTCCTGCATGGGGTTAGTCTAACAAAATGATCAGTATCTACTATAGCATATTCTTGGTTCAAAGATCAAACTAGACACCATGTCTAATTTAATCTAGGAAAACATTTTAACATAAGCACCACGCTTAATTTAAAAAGCCTTTGAAAGTAAGATCAACACTACTAAACTAAGCACAATGCTTGATTTATGAGATGTATGAACAAACTCCAAACCTTGAACATATTATAGTAAATAAAAGGTAGCATGAAAGCATTATAGAGGTTTATTCAATTGGAGATGAAAGAGCATGATTGTTATTTGGCAAATTGAGCATGACTTAAAGGTAGAGACAACAAAAAAATACAACATGGCATAAGATTTTTCAGTTCATCCCCCGTACTTGAATTTTGTAGCAAAATCAAGTTTGGATGATAGAACTCTCGTGTGTGAATGTGATTCAATGTTGCATGATAATTGGTTGGGCATACCTTGCGTCGTCATCCTTCATCCCTTTTGCTTCAAACCTAGAATGGTTAGGTACAAAAATACCCGAAGGAATATTTTCATGATTATATTTCTATGCTCATTTCATAAGGGCATTATAGCGAAAGGTGAAGGCTCATGTTATCTCCCGAAAGTGCTTGTTTTAGGGAAAAAGCTCATCCTTGGGAAACCTTCTAATTACACTCAAGTTGGTGAAGTGGTTTCCCCTCCATCATCAATATTTGTGTACCTATCTCAAAATTCACACAACGAGATCTGCAATATTTATGATAAACACATGCATCTACAACCACCCTTTCAAAGTCTTTATAAACAAGGAGAATGAGGGGGTTGAAGATCTCGTGTGTGGCAATGTTGGAGAGACCAATTAATTCAGAAGATTTCTCATGCGACAATAGATTTGATGATGTGTTCATGAAATAACTTCTATGCTCTTTGATGTTATCTTCCTTTTCAAGCTCTAAGGGTGTTTCTTCATGAATGTCTATAGGCGAAAACATTGTCTCCATCATTCCATGCCTATGACATTCATTGGATGTTTTATTGTCTAAGATTTCCCATGGGTTGGTGGCTCTTGGGTTGATCTCGTCTAAGGCCTCCTCCAAACTTGGATGAGTCATGTTTATTAAAAAGATTGATTTAAGCTCACGGTTTGGATCTAAGCCAAGTTTGGATTTTACCCATAAGGCTTTGTTCTTGTCCATCCATTCTTCAGCAACGGCATATGAGTTCTTAATATATTCCAGCCATTGTCGTTGCTCTTCTTGATCATCCTTGTGGTCTTCATGACTCCTATACTTTAGTTGTCTTAATGGATTTCTAGGATCATCATAAGACATAGGAGAAAGATCATAAGGGGACTCATCGGGATCAAGGATGGGTTTAAAGATGGGTTCAGATGAGACATCTAATGTGGGCATAGAAGGAGAGAAGATAGGATTGGCTAAATGACTCATCTCTCCTTCTATAGCATCACTTGACATGTCACCCTTGAGTTCTTTCTAATATCCTACATGGGAATAAGGACACTTCCTAAGCGATCTTTTCTTGAGAGGATTTAAATTATATTTGCTCGAAGGCCTCTTATGTAGCAATAAGCTTTTTTCAAAATCAGCATAAAAAAGATCATCCTTAAATGGGATTTCCAAAGGTTGAATTTCTTCTTCCTTTGTAGTGGGGAGTTGATGGTTTAGGATTGATAGCTAAATCTTGGAATTGGAGTGGTTGTGATTTTGCTATCAAAACTTCCTCTTCTTGATCGGGATGTGATTTCTTCTCTTTCTCGGGGAGTTCATTATGAATGCTAGTGCAGATAGTCTTTTCACTAATTCTATCAAGTATAGCCCTTGCTCCACTAGTAGACAAATGAAGGAAAGCTCCTCTAGAGGCTACATTAAGGGATTCTATGGAATCCTTGCTAAGACCCATATAAAAATGTTGAAGAAGTACAGAGTCTTGAATGGCAAGGTCTGGGCCAGTGATGATGAGTTCATAAAATGATTCCACGATGTACCAAGAGATTCTTCTTCTAGTTGTCTAAAATTTAGAACCTCTTTCCGAAGGTTAACCACTTTAGAGATGTGAAAGAAACATAAACAAAATTTAGAGCATAAAGTTTCTCAATCTCCTTATATACTTTCTACGGTTTGACAATACCAATATTTAGCTCTTCCTGTCAAAGAGAACAGAAACAACTTCCATCTTACAGTTTTGTCAGACATGCCAGCAATACGCAAGCATGCACAAGTCTGTTCAAACTCTTATAGGTGTGAGTATGGGTTTTCGTTGCCTTCTCTCGAGAAGGATTGATCCCGAACTAGTTTTATAAAACACGGGCACAACTCATAGCCAGTGTTAGGATAGGCTCTGAAGATTTTGGTGGCTCTAGACTTGCGCTCGTAGGTTTAGCATATTAATAGATAGGAATGGAATCCATGCTAAAAGGAAAAGTAAAATAAAAGATAAAATATTAATCTAGGCTCGAAGTTAATTCAGCAACCGTTTCACTAGCAACGGCGCCAGAAAGCTTGTTGGTATATTTAACGCACACAGATAAATCTGCAAGCGCATGGATACCGCTGTAGTATTCACCCCGAAAGTATTCCAAGTATCTTATCCATAGGAAATGTGTGAGACTAACTACGATCTAAGGGTAGCAATAAGGTTGAGATAAATAGGAGAGTAGAGAGGAAAACTAAGGTTCTCTAGTTCTAACTTTAGTAAGCTATGTCTTCTACTATTTAACTAGGGACATTACTAGGGAAAGACACCAGCAGAGGATGCTTTCCTTCGTAACCACGTCCTACTTGCACCTATAGATGGGAGGTGGACTACAAAGGATCAACGAAGCTATATAGTATAGGCTATATAGAACTGATGTCACACACGCGATCTACCACCATCCAGAATACAGGGTGCATCCACGATTAACCTAAGTCTAAGCACCACGCTTACACTTACGATTAATACTTTAACCTAGAGCATCTATAGATTAAAGCACTCAAAAGAGAGTTGTGATCCTAATGAACACTATAAACAATTACTTACTTAAATCAGAAGTTGATTACTAGAGAAATCTCAAAGGCAAGCTCAAGTAGAACTTGGATCCACTAAGGTACAATCCATAGAGAGAGCATCGACAGGCCGGCACCTCAACCAAACTCTTTCCTCACTCTCTATCTCACTATTATTTATAAGACTAGATCCTATGGAGGACTAATCTTCTCTTGATAGCTGGCTCTGATCCTCATGATATGAATTAGGGTTTCAGGATGGCTCTAGGGAGGATGGCAGGGGCTGGTATATATAGGCCAGAGCATCTGTAGGGTCGAGATGGCGACTAGAGGGGGGTGAATAGTCATTTCTAAAACTTAATCGCGTCGGCTAACCGAAATAAGTGCGGAATTAAAACTATCGGTCTAGCCAAGACTACACCCCTCTATCTATATTCTCTAGCACCTTGCAAAGATCCTAATTAAGCAACAAAGGTGCCGGGCTACCTAGAGCTCACCTAACCAATTCTAGGAGCAAGGTCACACAAACCTATGCCACTAGTATTTCAAGCAATGAGGGAGCTCCTACACATGCTAGTAAGCAAAGGCACAAAGCCAACTAAGCTCACTAGCAATGCTCAATAACAAGGCAACCAATGCCAAATTAGAGAGCGCAAATACTTAGCTACACAAGCTAAGCAAAGTGACTAACAAGGTTACACAAACCAAATTAGCCATGCAAGGGAGCTACTTCTATGCTACACAAGCAAGAAGGTAACCAGTGAGCTACACAAGCTAACTAATTACAAGAGCAACTACACAAGCACAATGTATATAAAATTAATCACAAGCTTGTGTAAGGGGATTGCAAACCAATGGGAAGAACAAGGTTGACACGGTGATTTTCTCCCGAGGTTCACGTGCTTGCCAACACGTTACGTCCCCATTGTGTTGACCGCTCACTTGGTGGTTTGACGGCTAATTGGCATCACCCGCCAAGCCCGCACATCGGGCACCGCAAGAACCTACCCTGAAAGTGAGGGTAGCTTAATGACACGCTCAACTAGAGTTGCTCTTCGCGGCTCCCGCGGGGCGAGCACAATGCCCTCACAAAGCTCTTCTTCGGAGCACCGCACAAGCTTCTTGTGGGCTTCGACGGAGACCACCACCAAGCTGTCTAGGAGGTGGCAACCTCCAAGAGTAACAAGCACCACCGGCTTGCAACTCGATCACCTAGTGCCACTCGATGCAATCTCACAATGCAACGCACTAGAATCACACTCACTCGCAATCAATTCGCACTCTTGCAAGCACAAGTGAGTTAGAGGGCATCCAAGCACTCCTACACAAGCCACATAGGCGTGAGGGTGCTCTGCAACCAGCCCAAGGCCGGCCACACACTCCTTTTATAGCCCAAAGAGCTAAAATAGCCATTACCCCTTCACTAGAGAAAGCGCGTACTGGCTGGACGTGCAGGTCATAACGACCAGACGCTGGAACCCAGCGTTCGGTCACTTACAGAGAGGTTCCAGAGATGTTTTTCAGTGATCGGACGTGTTCGGTCATCATTGACCGGACTCGCAGGTGCTGATCGGACGCAGACCCTGAGCGTCCAGTCGTTTTTCGTGCCAGCGTTCGGTCACGGATCTTTCAGCGCTAAAACGGCTATAACTCTTAGCTCCGAACTCCGATTTCGATGATCTTGGACATTTTGGAAAGCTTACTCAGATGGCTACACATCACACATGCATACTTGATCCAAATCACAATGGATCAAAGCAGTATTCCAATCCAAGGTCCATCCTATAGTTCGGAGTACACCGAAAAATCTCTTCTCTAAGTTGATTCACAACAACTCTAACTTTTTCTCCTTTGTAAATGTGCTAACACCACCAAGTGTGCACCACCATGTATATGTGTGTTAACGTTTCACAAACATTTTTCAAAGGAGTAGTCACTCAACTTGCCACGCCACTCGATCCTAGCGATGATGCAAGGTTAGATCACTCGAGTGACACTAGATGACTGATATGCAAACAAGTTTGCCCCTCTTGATAGTACGACCATCTATCCTAAACCCGGTCATCAACTTCTCTACACACCTATGACCGGTGAAATAAAATACCCTAGGTTATACCTTTGCCTTACGCATTCCATTCCATCTCCTCCAATGTCGATGCAACACATGCACCAACATGATCAACAATGATATGATCCACTTCATATCATCATATGATCATATTAGTTCATCGATCTTGACTTCACTTGCTTTTTACCATTGCCTTCGTCCATCGGCGCCAAGTCTTGCTCAAGCTTCACTGCCATGCGGTCCATCACTCCAAAGCCTCCGACTTGCCCTTCACGCTTGCAACCGGTCCATCAAGCCAAGTCTTGTCTTGATCTTCTCTACCTTGATCACATGACTCAATGTCACGTCTCATGTGCAATAAGCTCCTTCATCATCACATGTGTGAGCTTTGCAATATCTCCAAACTATTTTCACCTTTGCGGCATATGTTGCTCACACAGATGTACTTGTGGACTAATCACCTATATATCTCACATAAACACAATTAGTCTACCTAGGGTTGTCACTTAATTACCAAAACCACACAAGGATCTTTCAATCTTCCCCTTTTTGGTAATTGATGACAACTCTACAAAGATATGGAAATTAAGCTATTTTAGATTCATGTTGCTTGCCCAAACAATTTTACCATGTGTAAATGATTTTGGACAAGTACCACAAACCTGAAATGGTAGTATTAGCTCCCCCTACATATGTGCTAGAGTGTTTGTTTTGAAGCTCGTATATATGCGTAGATTGAAATTGTGGGAGAGTAATTACTACTAAATGATGCTAAGGTGTATAAAGTAAACCTTTGAAGCGTGATACCAATCGGAGTTGCACCTTTAAGTTCATCCTTAGCACCATGGTTAGCTAGATATCACTTGGAAATAAAATCACTAGATACATCATGAGATCAACATTAAAAGCAAGGTACTAGCATTACTTAAAAAGCATACCAAGTGCCTAGCTATCATCCTATGCATGCTAGTTTTCATTTCTTCAATCAAATTCTACAACTAGCATACCTCACACAAGCATGCATATTGAATTTTAGAACCTATGCAATGCAAGCAAGCACATGAATATGCACATATCAAATGCAATCAATCAAAGTTTATGAGCTTGCTCCCCCTATTTGTGTGCTTCTCTTGTCCAAGAATTTTGATTCATCTCTTTTCTTCAATGTTGCTCCCTCTTTGTCCATGTCCATGTCCAACCTCTACTTCTTTGTCTCAATCTCTCTCAAAGCTTTTATATCTTATCTCTCCCCTTGTACGATCTTAATCTCAAGGCTTTTATATCTTTGTACAATATCTCCCCCTTTGTCATCAATTTCCATAAAAGGTATGCTTCTCATTGATGCAAAGGTATGCATTTGGGGTAGATGGTTGAGGCTTGAATCTTGCATTTTTATGGACATCACTTGATTGTTTGAATGACACCACTTGTAGATACCACTTGTAACTTGTGCCACTTGTATCTTGTGTAGTGTTTCTTGAGATACCACACATAGGATCTTTGATCTTGATATCAATTAGTAAGACATCTCCCCCTATGTGATAGCATGGGTCATCCATTTGATACACCTAAGCTCTTGTAGGTGAGGGATGCATTCTTTATTTGATGATCACTTAAAGTTGAGGATCACTTGTGGAACCATCGTCTTGCATGATTGATACCATGTGTAGATGTGATACCACTTGAAAGAATCTTCTAGTATGGAACCACTTGTTGGATTTATAAAAAATATTTCTTGAATATTTGCTATCTTTATGAGTACCACCTATAGGATATCACTTGTAAGTTGATCTAGACATCACTTGTAGATTCTTGATAAAATACTTGAGTCTAGATACCACTTGTAACAAACAAACTAGATATCTATTTGCATTGTTGTCTTGTACTTGTACTCTTATCATTATCATGAGCTTCTATGGTTGACTTGAACTAAATTGATTTGCCTAAGCTTCCAAGTCCGGTTTGAACTAATGACAAGCTTCTTCACACCTCTTGCAAGGGTTATCTTGCCAATGTTGTACTTGTCTCTTATTAGCAATCCAAATTAAATCAAGTACTTGGGTTCACTAGCTCATGAACAAATTCATATACTAACCACTAGATTAAGTAATCATTCAAGCAATAGTGGTAGGCTATGAATTTAAACATTTCATTTGTTATGCATGATCCTATGAAGCATGTACTATATGCACTAACCGCATACTAGTAAGAGATGAAATGATCATGCACATTACAATGATACCTTTGCTATGTTGGAGTAGAGGATAGTCACATAGATTCTAATTCATTACTCCAATAGCAATGTGAAGTCCAATTATAAGCTTGGTGAAGACCAATAGATACCATTTTGACTTCTATTCTTCACCCATATGAAATGAATACCACTTATGATCAAGTGCACTTTCTTGTTGTGGTTGGCTTGCTTCATCTTTTGATCAATGCTTGCATGAAAGCATCAACGTGAGAATACCACTAGAAATATCATGATTAGCTCTCTTTTTGGGTGTTGATTGCTTTTCTTGATCAAACCTTTTGATTTCTTCAACTAAGCATCTCAAATGTCCCTCGGATCATCACTTCCATGTTAGCCTTCCAAGTACTACACTTGGTTTACCTACTCATAGGTGGCAAGCCCCTACACTAGGGAGAAATGACCTCTCTCCAAGAACCATTCTTAATACTCACTTGAAATAACTTGATTGATTGATCCAAGTGATGGGCTTAACTTGATGAGTAACCTCGATTTATTCTTTAAGTCCTTTTCTTTCTACTTATTTAAGTCCTTTTCTTTCTACTAAATGATTTCCAATAGTCACTAGAACTTAAACTTCAACTTCATCTTGAGTTTGATCTTGATCTTCCAATTTGAGTACCGAATGTGTGCAAAGTACACTCCATAATCAAATGGCCTTGTACTCTTTGCTTGTCATGCTTAAAAATTATCTCAAAACCAAACTTAGATACCTCAAACACTTGTAAACATATTTTCAACTTGAGGACCTTTCAATCAAAGTGACTCTAGATCAATTCAATATTTGTCACTTTTCTGACAGATTCTATACCCTTCAAAGAAATAAGCATATCTCCTAAAGTACAAATCCAAATATCACGAAATTTTGTGGAGATGTGCTTCACTAAGTTATCTAGCAGCTGTAAAAATTTGAGCTTTATTTGACTTCTAGATTGCTACCAGATTTCAATTATTCTACCACTGGTATATTCTGAAAACTGCTGCAGTATAGCTGACAAGATCCACTCCAAAACTGAAGCATTTCTTATCCAATTCTCATGAAATTTGTACAATATCTTATAACATAAGTCTAGAGCATGTACACTAATTTTTATGTCAATCCAATAAGTTTTGATCACTCAAACATGGCTAAGATCACAGCCCACTCAGATTTTCAATATAAGACAGATTTCAATCACTTGAGCTATACTTCATCAAATGTGAAGGGAGCTACTTCTATGCTACACAAGCAAGAAGGTAACTAGTGAGCTACACAAGCTAACTAATTACAAGAGCAACTACACAAGCACAATGTATATAAAAGTAATCACAAGCTTATGTAAGGGGATTGCAAACCAATGGGAAGAACAAGGTTGACACGATGATTTTCTCCCGAGGTTCACGTGCTTGCCAACACGCTATGTCTCAGTTGTGTCGACCGCTCACTTGGTGGTTCGGCGGCTAATTGGCATCACACGCTAAGCCCGCACATCGGGCACTGCAAGAACCTACCCCAAAAGTGAGGGTAGCTCAATGACACGCTCAACTAGAGTTGCTCTTCGCGGCTCCCGTGGGGCGAGCACAATGCCCCTCACAAAGCTCTTCTCTGGAGCACCGCACAAGCTTTTTGCGGGCTTCGACAAAGACCACCACCAAGCCGTCTAGGAGGTGGCAACCTCCAAGAGTAACAAGCACCACCGGCTTGCAACTCGATCACCTATTGCCACTCGATGTAATCTCACAATGCAATGCACTAGAATCACACTCACTCGCAATCGATTCATACTCTTGCAAGCACAAGTGAGTTAGAGGGCATCCAAGCACTCCTACACAAGCCACATAGGCGTGATGGTGCTCTGCAACCAGCCCAAGGCCAGCCACACACTCCTTTTATAGCCCCAAGGGCTAAAATAGCCGTTACCCCTTCACTAGGGAAAATGCGTACTGATCGGACGCACAGGTCATAATGACCGGACACTAGAACCCAATGTCCGGTCACTTACAAAGAGGTTCCAGAGATATTTTTCAGCGATCGGACGCGTCCAGTCATCACTGACCGGACTCTCCCAGTGTCCGGTCGCTTCTGGACATGCTAAAAACATTGACCGAATGCTATGACCAGACTCACAGGTGCTGACCGAACGCAGACCCTAAGCGTCCGATCGTTTTTCGTGCCAGCGTCCGGTCACATACCTTTCAACGCTAAAACAGTTATAACTCTTAGCTCTAAACTCTGATTTTGATGATCTTGGATATTTTAGAAAGCTTACTCAGAGGGCTACACATCCCATATGCATACTTGATCCAAATCACAATGGATCAAAGTAGTATTCCAATCCAAGGACCATCCTATAGTTCGGAGTACACCGAAAAACATTTTTCTCTTCTCTAAGTTGATTCACAACAACTCTAACTTCTTCTCCTTTGGAAATGTGCCAACACCACCAAGTGTGCACCACCATGTGTATGTGTGTTAGCTTTTCACAAACATTTTCCAAAGGATTAGTCACTCAACTTGCCACGCCACTCGATCCTAGCGATGATGCAAGGTTAGATCACTCGAGTGGCACTAGATGACCGATATGCAAACAAGTTTGCCCCTCTTGATAGTATGACTGTCTATCCTAAATCCAGTCATAAACTTCTCTATACACCTATGACTGGTGAAATAAAATACCCTAGGTTATACCTTTGCCTTACGCATTCCATTCCATCTCCTCCAATATCGATGCAACACATGCACCAACATGATCAACAATGATATGATCCACTTCATATCATCATGTGATCATATTGGTTCATCGATCTTGACTTCACTTGCTTTTCACTGTTGCCTTCATCCATTGGCGCCAAGTCTTGCTCAAGCTTCACTGCCACGTGGTCCATCACTCCAAAGCCTCCGACTTGCCCTTCACGCTTGCAACCAGTCCATCAAGCCAAGTCTTGTCTTAATCTTCTCCACCTTGATCACATGACTCAATGGCATGTCTCATGTGCAATAAGCTCCTTCATCATCACATGTGTGAGCTTTGCAACATCTCCAAACCATTTTTACCTTCATGGCATATGTTGTTCACACACATGTACTTGTGGACTAATCACCTGTGTATCTCACATAAACACAATTAGTCCACCTAGGGTTGTCACTCAATTACCAAAATCACACAAAGTCCTTTCAGCATCCAACATGAGTCCTTGGATCAAACTAACATAAAGGACGACATAGATGCAACCTAGGAGGCGATGGAGAATCGACATTGCGGCACGGAGGCTGATAGGTGGGCCTATGGGTTTAGCGACCTGCAGGTGGGGCTAGTCGGCCCCACATGGTAACCCCTTGGGGTCTGTTTTGGTGGAGAGTCTTCTAGAATCTTCCCATGCTATTTACGCAGCGAAATTCTATAATTTCCTTTGACGAATAGGTCCCCCTTGACGGTTTTCTGGATAAACCCTGCTAAAAACATAGATTCACCAAAACTCATGGAATTTATTAGTTTAAACCCCTATACCTATGTTTGGTGATGAAATTAACTATAAATACAAGTTATGTTGATGGTTTATAATTGAAGTTAGGGACCATCAATAATGACGAGGATGAAAAGAAGAAGCATAAGAAGGAGAAGAAGAAAAGGAAGGAGAAGAAGGAGAAGAAGATGACCTTCAAAAAAAGAAGGGTGGAGGCTATGTGGTCACTTGGGATAGTGATGGCTCCTCGGATAGTGAAGGCTCTAGTGATGATGGAAAGAAATCTCTAAAGAAAGCACTAGCAAGCATCGC
Organism: Miscanthus floridulus; assembly: GCF_019320115.1. NCBI lineage: Eukaryota > Viridiplantae > Streptophyta > Magnoliopsida > Poales > Poaceae > Miscanthus > Miscanthus floridulus. The sequence goes on from NC_089586.1 coordinate 91,662,146, forward strand.
CATCAACAACAAGCCTACCATCTTTGACACTCCATCGACATGCCTCATGGCAAAGCCCACCAAGGTAAAATATGATATGAGTGAGGAGTGATGAGGAGGAGGAGGAGTACACCAAGGAGGAGCTCTTGGACATGTGTGAGCAAGTGTAGACTTGCTTTGAGATGAAGAGAAAGGAGTGCAAAGAATTTCACAAGAAGATCGAATCTCTTGAGCAATCCTTTGATGAGCTTAATGTTTCTCATGAGAGTCTAAGGGAAGACCATGAGAAGCTTGGCAAAGCTCACTCTAACCTTGAAAAGGCTCACTCCTCTCTCCTCGAGCAAGTCAAGAAGGAGGATGTCACACCCAATTTTAAGGATAAAATTGAATGCACAAAACTCATGTGTGCCCAGGGATCAATCACACACACAAGCTGACAAATTACATAAAGTATCATCACGGTGTCTCTTACATCAAGAACCATAATATAACTTAGTCTTACATCACACAGCAGAATATAAAAAGATAACTCTCTCGTGGGACTTCATCACAGGGAAGGTCAACTGGTTGACCACAAGCCTAAAAATCCTCAGGAAATTCCTCATACCCGTTGTCATCTGTTACCCATCCGGGATTTTTATCCAAATAAAGAAATAAACAAGCGTAAGTACTTCCCATACTTAACAAGATAACATGGGGTTATGTAGCTCAAAAAGGACGACACTGGTTTACTGCAGTTAACACTTTTAGTGAGTCAGGATTTTATTACCAATTATTATCAAGTTATGCTTAAGCTCCCATCTAAACCCACATAATCAGATATCAGAATTATTTGCATCATACTATCATCGTAAACCATCATAAATGAACCATAATGAGTATCCAATTATTCTGTGAGTTTTTCGGGCCGCTCATGACCGTGAGCACGGCTGTTATAACAGTTTGTTACCCTCTGCAAAGGTGGTGCACATTCACCGCGAGTCGTGATTCCCATATGCCCGGGTTAATTACTCCCATGTCACTGCCAAGGTGAGCGGGCAGGGTACACTATGAAGCTATTTTATAGGTTTCTCTAACAAGTTAGGGCCGCTAGGTTTCCTTGGTAGGCAGATGTAGGAACCCCACTTTCCTATGGCACATATCCATCGTGGCTATACACATAGGAACAGAGGCAGCCCTATACCCAACATGGGAAGCCCCTTTTGCGCCATAAAGGTAACCTCTAACAAGCTAGAAAAGGTCCTATTACTGAGCTAAAGTTAGAGCCATATGACTCTCCCAGTTGCACTGTCAGTCCCAGCTTTTGCCAACAGATAAGTCCTTATGGAGGGCCAAGAGCAACATGATCAAAAGTCATTTGCACCTTCGCCCTATGGATCAGTTGTTATAAATTATGTTATACTTTTAGTTCCATAGAACCATTCACCATCATATAGATCATGTTCAGTTAGAGCACTAGCAATCTACCCATATGCAATTAACCCATAGGAGTCAAGGGAACAAGTCATCAAATGACTAGAATGTCCTTATGGTTATCAAAATTAGACACATGCACATGAGTAAATGATTTAAAGTGAATAGGACATCAAGGTAGGCCCATGCTATACTTGCCTTGGTTCACAAACTCTTGCTGGTCCTACTGGTCGTCGAAGAATTCTTGGTCTCCAACGTTCTCCTCACCGTCTGAACGCGACCAACACGGCAACATACAACATTCCAAAGGCATTCATGCAAAGCAAACATTCCTATAATTAGAACAATACATCAACAGTATAGAAAACAAGATAAAATGTTTGTGAAAATAATCTACGTCTCGCTACGATCACGTCAACGCGAAGTTCACGAAAAACGGAGTTAAAATGCGAAAGTTATGATTTAAACAGAATTTCCTATAGCAATATATTTAATTAAATCTAACCATGAAATTTAAAAGTTACAAACTTGATTAAAAGTGGTACTAACGCGTAGATTATGAAATTATGAAGCTAACACAATTGGAACGGGTTAATTCGGAGCTAAAACGACGATTTTATAAGCAAAATAGTATAAATGGTATTTTTGTAAATACTAAAAACGTATTTTAGACTAAAACAGTGAACTTTACGCTTTCAAAACAAGAAAGCGTACTCGGGGAAATGCGCTAAGGACGGCGGGTTCTATTACACGAAATCAGGGGGGTTCTTTTGCAATTTGACCCACGAAGGGGTATCGGCCAACGGTGGCCGTCGGATTTGAAATGAATGGCCAGAAATGGATCCGGGGGAGAGAGAAGAAAGGTGCTGGCGCCAGAACAGTGTCGTCGGCGGCAAGGCGCCATTGCCAGTGGTGTGGAGGTCACCGAAGCACGCGTTACAGGGGCTAGGGGCCACGGATTACGTATCCGAGAGCACCGGGAGAGAGAGCGGGAGCAGGGGAACTCGCCAAGGCCAATGAGGTGGCCAGAGAACACGGCCGGCGGGGTGGTCGCCATGGCCGGCGATATGGAGGTTGTCGGCGCACGCAGCTAGGGCGCTAGAAGACATGAAATGGGAAACAAACAGCATGGGGAGAGAGAGAGAGAGGGGATCATGGTGAAGCTCACAGCGGGGAGAACGGAGACGATGGTTCGCGCGGAGGCGGGCGGTGGATCCCGGCGTCGCGGTTGCTGTGGCTTCCGAGCACGGCAAGTGCGAAAATGGAGTGGGGAGTAGTAGGGGGGCACACGGTGGGGGTCGGCTTTGTTTTGTAGAGGCTAGGGCACGGGCGACGTGCCCACATCACGAGTGGAGCGCGGGGCGGTTGCGGCTTGACCGCCGCTGCGGTTGTGGGACGCGCGGGAGGAGGTGGGGGGAGGAGCTGACAGGTGGGGCCAGGTGGTCAGCGGCTGATGAGGGGAGGAGGGGCGCTGGCGGTTGCCACTTGCCCCATTGGGCCGGCGGGGCTTGCTGGGCCGAGCGGCCGAGGCAGTTGCCAGCCTGGCCGAGTGGGCCGGTGCCTTGCTGGGCTGGCGCGGTGCGCAAAAGAGGAGAAAAAGAAGAGCTAGGCTAGTGGGGAGAAAAGGCCTGCGGGCCAAAAACATAGAAGGAGGAAGAGAAATAATAAAACTCCTTTTCTATTTCATAAAACATATTTTCAAAACCAATTCAAATTTCAATTCTCTTTGAAATTTTTGATCAATACCAAACATTCACAAAATAATATGCAGCGGCATGAATGCACATACATGTTACTACTTTATGATAAATTTTAAATTCATGAGAAATTTATTTATTTCTACATTTCATGAGCACAAAATACAGAATTAAATCATTTTAAACCTATTTTCCAAAAGAGGCAAATTTTAGGGTGTTACAGAGGAAGCCAAGAAGGAGCAAGTGGTTGTTTCTTGTGATGTGAGACTAACATGTGATATTCTTGATGAATCGTTTTATAAGCCCATTGTTGTTGCTCCCACTAACCCTTCTTGTAGCACTTCCATTTCTATTTCACCTTTGAGTGATGATTTCACTTGTGATGCCTCACTAATGGTGGAAAATGAGACCCTCAAGAAGGAGGTGAATGAGCTCACTCGTGCCTTAGGCAATGCCTATGGTGGAGATGCTCGCTTGCTAAAGTGCTTAGGTAACCAAAGGTTTTCTCTCAATAAAGAGGGATTAGGTTATACCCCCAAGAAAGGCAAGGCAGCCTTTGTCACTCCCAAAGCTAGCTTTGTGAAGGGCAGTGGTCGGTTTTACAATAGATGAAAGCATATTGGGCATATAGAGCAATATTACAAGACTAACAAGAACAAGCAACCTAATATATTCTCAATTAGATTTGATTCTTGTTACATGCTTGTTAAGGGTGCTAATGGTGTGAAGGCTAAGTTCATTGATACACCAATTGTGGGCCCAAAGAAGAAGGCTATTTGGGTATCAAAGACCTTGGTGACTAACCTTCAAGGACCCAAGCAAATTTGGGTACCTAAAAAGAATTGATTTTATTTTGTAGGCCAATTATAAAGCCAGAGGGAGGCATTGGGTGCTTGATAGTGAGTGCACACAATACATGACCGGTGATTCAAGAATGTTTAATTCAATCAATGAAAATGAGAGCAATGGGATTGATAGTATCACATTTGGTGATAATGACAAAGGCAAGGTCAAAGGTCTTGGTAAGATTGCAATATCCAATTACTTGAGCATTTCCAATATGCTACTAGTAGAGAGCTTGAACTTCAACCTATTGTCGGTAGCTCAATTGTGTGATCTTGGTTTCAAGTGCATATTTGGTGTGGATGATGTAGAGATAATAAGTGTAGATGGCTCTAACTTGATATTCAAAGGATTTAGATATGAGAATCTATACTTGGTTGATTTCAATGCTAAAGAAGCTCAATTGTCAACATGTTTGCTCACTAAGTCTAGCATGGGTTGGTTATTGCATAGAAGGCTTGGTCATGCTGGAATGAAACAATTGAACAAGTTGATTAAGTATGATCTAGTTAGAGGCTTGAAAGATGTCATATTTGAGAAGGATAAGCCTTGTAGTGCATGTTAAGATGGAAAGCAAGTTGGTAACACACATCCTAAGAAGAGCATGATGAGCATATCTAAGGCATTTGAATTGTTACACATGGACTTATTTGGACTAACCACATACACTAGCATTAGTGGAAACTAATATTGATTTGTGATTGTGGATGATTTCACTAGATATACATGGGTAGTCTTTCTTATTAAGAAGAGTGATGTGTTTGCAACCTTCAAGGCATTCATCAAGAGAATTCACATTGAGTTTGAAACAACCATCGAGAAAGTGAGAAGTGACAATAGAAGTGAATACAAGAACACAAGAGTTGATGATTTGTGTGATGAGTTTGGGATTAGGCATAAATTTTTGGCCAAGTATACTACACAATCAAATGGCCTAGTTGAGAGGAAGAATGGAACTTTGATTGATATGGCAAGATCAATGTTGAATGAGTACAATATGAGTCATTCATTTTGGGCTGAAGCAATCAGCACGGCTTGCTACTATAGCAAACGACTCTATTGTCAACCATTGAAGGAGAAGACACCTTATAAGCTCTTGAATGATAGAAAGCCCAATATTGCATACTTTTGGGTTTTTTGTTGCAAATGCTACATATTGAAGAAAGATACAAGATTGAGCAAGTTTGAGAAGAAATGTGATGAAGGTTTCTTGCTTGGTTACTCAACTACTAGTAAGGCCTATAGAGTTTGAAATTTGTCTAGTGGTACTCTTGAGGAGGTGTGTGATGTTGAATTTGATGAAACCAAGGGTTCCTAAGAAGATAAAAATTTAGATGATGTGAGAGTCACTCAATTGATCAATGCAATGAAGAACATGGGCATTGGTGACATAAGACCTAGAGAAGTGATTGATGTTAAAGATGACAAGAATCAAGTGCTCTTCAACTCAAATGTGCAAGCTAGTGGTTCTCATGATCAAGATGAAGCTAGTGCAAGTGATGGCAAAGTGCAAGATCAACAACAAGTGGCTAGTTCATCATCTCAACCAAGTGATCAATCAAATGCAACCAATCAAGTGCAAGTGCTCCAACCTACCAATGTTGCAAGAGATCATACTTTGGACTCTATAATTGGTGATATCTCAAGAGATGGGCAAACAAGATCAAGATTGGCATCATTTTATTAACACTTCTCATTTGTGTCATCCATTGAACCAAAGAAAATAGATAAAGCTTTGTTGGATGTTGATTGGGTGAATACTATGCACGAAGAGCTAAACAACTTCACAAGAAATCAAGTATGGGAGTTAGTTGAGAGGCCTAAGGATCATAATGTGATTAGAACCAAATGAGTCTTTCGGAATAAGCAAGATCAAGATGGAATAGTTGTAAGGAGCAAAGCAAGATTAGTGGCTCAAGGTTACACTCAAATTGAATGTCTTGACTTTAGAGAAACATATGTCTGGTTACAAGATTGGAAGCAATTAGGATCTTGTTAGCCTATGCTTGTGCCCATAACATCAAGTTGTACCAAATATATGTGAAGAGTGCATTTATTAATGGGTACATCAATGAGCTTGTGTATGTTGAGCAACCTCCTAGTTTTGAAGATGAGAAGAAACCTAACCATGTTTACAAGTTGAAGAATACTTTGTATGGATTGAAGCAAGCACCTAGAGCATGGTATGAGATATTGAGTGACTTTCTACTCTCTAATGGATTCAAGATGGGCAAGGTTGACACCACTCTCTTTACCAAGAAGCTCGACAATAACTTGTTTGTGTTGCAAATCTATATTGATGATATCATATTTAGATCAACCAATCAAGATTTTTGTGAGAAGTTTAGAAAGATGATGGCAAGTGAGTTTGAGATATCTATGATTGGAGAGCTTAGTTACTTCCTTGGTCTTCAAATCAAGGAAATAAAGAATGACACATTTGTTAGTCAAGGCAAGTACATCAAAGACATGCTCAAGAAGCTTGGAATGGATGATGCTAAAGCTATTAGTACACTAATGGGGACAAATATAAACTTAGAGAGTGATCCTAGTGGCAACATGGTGGATCAAAAGATGTATCGGTCTATGATTGGAAGCCTACTCTATGTGACCACATCAAGGCTGGATGTGATGTTTAGTGTATGCATGTGTGCTAGATTTCAAGCCTCACCAAGAGAAAGTCATTTGAAGGCAACCAAGAGAATATTGAGATATTTGAAGCATACACAAAATGTTGGATTGTGGTATCCCAAAGGAGCAAGATTTAAGTTTATTGGATATTTAGACTCCGATTATGCGGGATGCAAAGTTGAGAGAAAAAGCACATCGGGCACATGTCAATTATTAGGAAGATCACTTATATCTTGGTCATCAAAGAAGCAAAATAGTGTAGCACTTTCAACTGCCGAAGCGGAGTACATTTTGGCCGGTAGTTGTTGTGCTCAATTACTTTGGATGAAGGCTACTTTGAGTGACTTTGGAATCAAATTCAAACAAGTGCCATTGCTATGTAACAATGAGAGTGCTATCAAGCTCAACAACAATCCGGTTCAACATGTAAGAACAAAGCACATAGATGTCCCCCATGACTTCATAAGAGATCACCAACAAAAAGGGGACATTTGCATTGAGAGTGTGGGCACCGATGATCAACTTGCTGATATATTCACCAAGCCACTTAATGAGAAGAGGTTTTGCAAGCTAAGGAATGAATTGAACATACTTGACTTCTCAAATATGTGTTGATGCACCCCCATTATATGACATTCCTCTTCTTCGAGCAAAGCAAGGTAAAGTTGATTGACATATCATTCATCCATTGCTAAGGACTTATTTAGTGTATCTAGTCATTCCTATCATGTCTTAGGCTCATTCATGAAAATCAAATAAATTTGATGCTTGTATAGTACCACTATTGCTTCTATGTTTGAAATGATTTAGTGGTAGCATATGACATATTTGTGGGTTTATGAACCTAGTGTTTGATCTAGAAAATGAGTTATAAGTGTTTAACTCAACATGGTACAAGATAACCCTTATTTGGAGGTGTGAAGAAGGTTGTCCTTGGATCAAACTGAGTTAAATATCTTTTGTGAGTGATCTAGATTGAACCAAATTGGAAAAATAATCCTCACTTCACATGGTTTCACCCCAACCTATCTAAAATTTGAGCTCACCTTTTGTGCTAATTGTTGACAAAGGGGGAGAGAAATTCACAAAGATAGTAAGATAGGGGGAGCAAACAAATGAAATGACATTGTAAGGGGATTAATTAAAATTTGAAGCACACAAGTAGGGGAAGCAAGCTCATAAACTTGTATGTTGCATTTGTATGTGCATTACATATGTTTGCTTGCATGGCACAAGTTCTTAAATTACCTATACATGCTTGTGTGGTGTATGCTAGATTGTTGAAAATGATTGATGAAATGAAAACTAGCATGCATAGGATAGATAGATATTCCTTGATATTTTACAAGTGGTACTAGAACCTTGCCTCTAATGTTGATCTCACGAGGTATCTAGTTTGTTTTTGCTTTTCAAGTGATATCTAGTAAGTCATGGTGCTAAGGATGGTGTTCAAATGGTAACTCCGATTGGTATCACGCTTCAAAGGTCCATTCTTTACACCTTAGCATCATTTGGTAGCTATTACTCTCCCAAACTTCCAATCTATGCATATGTGCAAGCTTTCAAATCCAAACTCTTAGCACATATGAAGGGGAGCTAATACTACCAATTTGGGTTGATGAAACTTGTCCATAACCTTTACACATGGTAATATGCTTAGGCAACCAACATGAATCCAAAACATTTCATTGTATATCATTGTAAATAGGTTGTCATCAATTACCAAAAAGGGGGGATCGAAAGCCTTAGTTTGGTTTTGGATAATTGATGAAACCTAGGACTAATCTTTGTTCTAAGTGTGTGAATTAGACAAGATGGTCCAATCCAAGTGTTTGAGCAAGATGAGGTCCATGGAGTTGAAGATGGACATGAGATGATGGTGATCAAGCTCAACATGGAAAAGAAGAAAGAGAAAAATAAAACCAAGGAGATCAAGGCAAAAGTATAAGATATGTTTTGTTTTTGGTGATCAAGACACTATAGAGAGTGTAATCACGTTTAGGATCGATAGATGTACTATAAAGAGGGGAGATTTTTGGCTAAGCAGTTATCGAGTGCCACTAGGTGACATTGTTCTTGCATATGCATTTAGGAACCTAGTGTGCTAACTTTGACCCTTGTAAAATACTTTGAAAAATGCTAACACACGTGCAAACAAGTTCTACACTTTGTGGTTAGCAAGGTGGAAGCAAGGGCGAAGTGGTTGCGGACTTAGAAAAAGAAAAAGGAGACTGTAGTCACCAGACGCTAGCCACGCCCTGACTGGATGCTGGCAGCTGAGTCCGGTCATTTATAGTGAGTAAGCACTGACTGGCTGAGAGTAGAGAAGAATGACCAGACGCTGGCCCTAGCTCAATCGACGCATCCAGTCACTTATTGAAAGGTGGCGAGTTCACGCGATCGGACGCGTAGGGGCAGCGTCAGGTGGGCCATGATGTACGGTGACGTTATCTCAGCAGGCGCGCGTGTAGTAGCCAAGTGCTGACTAGACGTTGGTACACGTCAGGTCGGCGTTGACCTGACGCGTCTAGTCACTGTTTTCGTGCTCTAGAACGTCTCTAGAAACGATCGGACGTTGAGGGCTTCTGCATTAGGTGGTGCAAGCATCGCGTCCAGTCGATCATTAACATGCGAGCGATTGGTACTTGACCATTGAGATCTAATGTGCGAGGTTTAAAGCTTGGCCATGTGACCGAACGCACCAGTGAGTCTGGTCAGCCTGAGAGTGCCCAACGGCTCTTTGAGCCTTGGGGCTCTATAAATAGGAAGGTACTGGCTTGGGGCTCACTCTCTTTGCACTTTGACATTCCTAACATCCTTGTGAGCTTAAGCAAACACCTTCCACTCATCTTCATCATTGATTCATCATTATAGTGAGATTGGGAGTGATTCCAATTGCATTTGCTTGAGTGATTACATCTAGTGGCACTTGGGGATCGTTGTGGCTGCGGATTTCTTGTTACTCTTGGTGGTTGCCACCACCTAGATGGCTTGGAGCAGCAGAGGAGCTTCACCATGTGTTGGTGATTGCTCATGGCTAGCTCCACTGATTGTGAGGGGTCTTGCACCTTCCCCGATGATGAGCCACAAGGTAGCTCTAGTAAATTGCTCATGTCATTGAGTTACCTCACTTGTGGGTAGGCTCTTACGGTGTCCAATTGTGTGGACGAGATTCGTGCAACACCTCTTAGCTGCCGAACCACCAAGTGTTGGTCGACACAACAAGGACTAGCGTGCTAGCAAGCACATAAACCTTGGGAGAAAATTGCTTCTCTTGCTTATTGGTATTCTCCCGGTGATTGTATTGGCATTCATATTGTGATTGGTTCATCCCTCTACACGGTAGTATAAGCTTTTCACTCACTCTTTTACTTATTTGCAAACTAGTTGTACACAAGCTCTTTAGTGTAATTAGTTTTGAGAGCTTGTTTTGCTTGCTAGTTAAGTCCACCTAGTGGAGCTCTTTAGTGTAGCAAGTTTGAGAGCTCTTAGTGAGTAGCAACTTAGCCTCTTGTGTGCTTAGTGATCATAGCAACTAGAATTGTTGGGTAGGTGGCTTGCAACCCTTATAGAGCTAGAGCAAGTTTGTATTTCTCCATTTTTCATACTAATCAAATTGCTCTAGTGATCTTGTAGATTTTTAAATAGGCTATTCACCCCCTTCTAGCCATATTAAGACCTTTCACCAACTTTTCCCCTTCCCTATGTTGCATATGTATGTTTCAATTGTTTCAGGCGTTTCAGATGTATGTTGCAATTGTTTCATAAGGATGTTGCAAAAGTAGATCAGGGGATGTTGCATATGTTGCAATTGTTTCAGAGGCGTGTTTTTTACCAGAAATTTTAGAGGCGTGTTGCAAGCGTATGTTCGAGTGTTTCAGATGTTTTAGAGGTATGTTGCAAGTGTTTCAGATGGATGTTGCCAAAGTAGATAGAGATGTTGCAAATGTTGCAATGGTTGTGCACGAATATTGCAAAGGTCTATCGCTGAAAGCTCTAGTTTGGTTTTGATGAATTGATGAAATCCTAAGTGCTAACCCTTTTACTCTAAGTGATCATGAGATAGGATAGCACATTCCAAGTGGTGGAGCAAACAATGAAGATCATGATGTTGTTGGTGTGACCATGGTGATGATCAAGTGCTCGGACTTGGAAAAGAAGAAAGAGAAAAACAAAATGGGCTCAAGGCAAAGGTGAAATCCATAGGGCCATTTTTGTTTTGGTGATCAAGACACCTAGTGGGTGTGATCACATTTAGGATAGATAGCCATACTATTAAGAGGGGTGAAACTCGTATCGAAATACGGTTATCAAAGTGTCACTAGATGTTCTAACTCATTGCATATGCATTTAGATTCTAGTGAGTGCTAACACCCTTGAAAATTTTTGTGAAAATATGCTAACATACGTGCACAAGGTGGTACACTTAGTGTTTGACACATTTGAGCAAGGGTGGTGAAGTTTGGAGTTGAGAAGGGGCTGTCTCGAGGTGACCGGACGCTGCTCAAGCAGCTACCGGACTTAGTAGCCACGTTCGGTCAATGGCGCGCAGTGAAGGCTGCCCTCGGTCTTGTGACTGGATGCTACACAGTAATTGTGACCGGACGTGCAGGTCCTGCGTCTGGCCAGGGGATGACACGCTGACGCAAGTAGTTGAGCGAGGCAGTGAAGATCGGACTCACCAGCGCGTCCAGTCATGAGTGACCTGACACGTCCGGTCAGCAAAAATCACCTCTGTATGCTTACTGGAAGTGATCTGATGCTGGTTTGCCATGGGGAGCGGCATGTCCGGTCGTTGGGTGAAGCAGCGAGGGCACGCATGAGCAGGTGTGGCACTGGCACATCTGATCCTGTCTCGAGCGCATCCGGTCATTACTTAACTGCGAAGACCGTTGGAACTCGACCGTTGGGATTGTGCGGTCATCATTGAATGCCGAGACATGTGGACGCCGATCCATGATAGGGCACTGAGGGGCCATGTGTCTAGTCATACCGACCGGCGTGTCCGGTCACCACGAGAATCTGTGCAGTGAGAGCCAATGGCTCTATTTCGTGGGGGTTCCTATTTAAGCCCCATGGCCGGCTCTAGCTCATGCTCTTGGCCATTTGCATTGACATAGCAACCCTGTGAGCTTAGCCAAAGCCCTCCCACTCATCTCCATCATTGATTCATCATCTTTGTGAGATTGAGAGTGAATCCAAGTGCATTGCTTGAGTGTTTGCATCTAGAGACACTTATTGATTGTGTTTCGATGCGGGATTCCCTTGTTTCCCTTGATGGTTGCTGCCACCTAGATGGCTTGGTGCAGCGAGGATTGTCGAGCAGAAGAAGGTGCTTGTCTCTGGCTCCGATCGTGGTGATTGTGAGGGGTTTTGACGTTTCCCCGACGGAGAGCCAAAAGATACTCTAGTGGATTGCTCGTAGCTTGTGGATCCCCATCTTGTGTTGGTTGTGCGACACCCGATTGTGGGTTAGGCGTGTGATGCCTATTAGCGTGTGAACCTCTAAGTGGGTGAATCGCTATAAGGAGGACGTAACTTGCTGGCAAGCAAGTGAACCTCGAGAATAAATTATTGTGTCATCTTGTTCCGATGATTTCTTGGTATTCATTGTGATTGTTTGATCATCTCTTACCACGGCGGTATAACTCCACTACCCTACCTTGTATTTACATTCCTAGTGTAGCTAAACTCTTTAGTGTAATTAGTTTTAAGAGCTAGTTTGTGTCGTGTCTAGTGGTCAGTGAGTCTCTTTAGCTAGTCTTTGAGAGCTCACTAACTTAGTGGTAGTGACCTAACATTGTGTGCTTAGAGACTATAGTAACTAGAATTGTGGTAGGTGACTTGTATTTTTAGTAGGCTAGCATTGTTATTGTAGAAATTTTTATAGGCTATTCACCTTCCTCTAGCCATTAGGACCTTTCAGTCGCCAATGTTTCATCTATGTTTTTCGGACGCATGTTGAAAGTATGTTTATCTGGGTGTTGCATATGTTTTACATATACGTTGCATGTGTTTTATTTGGATGTTGCATATGGTTGCAATGGTTTTCAAGTGTTTTTATGTGTTTTTTCAAGTGTTTCAGAAGCATGTTTCAAGTGTTTCATCTGCCTTCAGACGTATGTTGCAACCGTTGTATTTGAATGTTTCAAAAGCAGATCGGGTGTTGCATCTCTACTTCCCACCTTCTGCTGCATCGTCTCGGTGTGTCCTTCTCTCGGTGCCGCCAGGGCATCCATACAACACCGCGACCGGGTCCTTCCTAATCGGAGGCAACGCCCCCCTCCCCTCTTGTCGCTCGAGCGGCGTGGGCCCCGCGTGGAGCGCGCAGAACGGAGTGCAACGCGCGGGCTTTCGGGTGTTAGCACTGCCCATTTTTTAAATGCCTTCTAAAAAAGCTAGTATTTTTTATATAATATTTAGATGTATTTTTGCTAACTGACTTAGCTCCATTTTTATTTTTATTAATCAAAACAAAAATACATAATGTCACGGAAAAGTTTAGGATTTGTTTACTTGATAATAATTTTGCAATAGTCTTCTATTTATTTTAACATAATTGTTCTCTCATCGGTGTCCTATGGCATCCACTGGTATAAACTTTGTGTAGCTATTGTCCACCAATCCCTTTACTCAAAGCTATTGTCATACCCAACTCCTCTTTTCTTTTGTCTCACTACAATCCCTTGGCTATGCAATTTTTGTCGTCACAAAATCAAGATAGCCTTTTCAATTTCTTCTTGATGAGCTTAATTCCTATATTAAATCATTGTCCACATCTCATAAACTGTTTAGTTCCTCACCCTCTTATAGAATCATCTTATATCTTCTCTTGAAGATCCATAGTTAATTTACGCTAGGCTAATACATCATCAAATTTATCATAAATGCTGCACATATATTAGAGCCATTAGCTGCTCAGCCCTATCTTCGCGCCAACATCCATCACTGCTTGTACCCTTCTCAAACAAATTATGAAAGAATCATTGGCGCTAGTGAGTTGTTGAGACCCGCTATCATGTTACCCCACCGCACCATTGTCGGTTATGGTATGACCACATTTGTTTGTGTGGGTTACTGTACACCATACCATCATTGGTAGAAGTATATTTTTATGAAACTAGTTTTCAAGGCAAATCTATACATACTCACTCCCTAACATTCGAACTCAATACATAGAAAAATATTTTTATAGTCCTAGTCTAGAACAATTGAGAAGGACGGACATGGTGCAAGCGGTAGAGTCTTACCGCCTATGACCGGAATGTCCCGGGTTCGAGTCGCGGTCTCCTCGCATTGCACAGGCGAGGGTAGGGCTTGCCACTGACACCCTTCCTAGACCCCGTAAGAGCGGGAGCTCTCTGCACTGGGTACGCCTAGTCTAGAACAATTGACTTAAGGCAACTCTAAAACGCTACTTATTTGGAACCCAAGGGGATATTCAAAATTGTTTTGTTTCCTAAAATTGCTACATGAAATGCGAATGTAGTATGCTTGGTACTTGCAATTTTCATGCTTAATTGACCTTTCCATACTTGAAGACATGAAATATCTCTTGCTTGATTAGCCAATTAGCCTGCTTGACTTATTCCGATCGAATAATGTAAGCTGATGGAAGGAGCATGGGCATGTACCAAACACGCAGCCATATGATGCTGTTCGCGTGGTCTGGCCCGCGCCAATTACACCGGACGGTTGCAAGGGGAGGTTCCAGTGAATATCCCTTGAGTTTTCCAACAAGATATGCTGAAAGGGCATCCAAAAAATAGATGCAGTCGATCTTCTTTAAAGACCTTTAGTTGCTGAGAGAACAGCTAATAATTAGCCTGAGACTAAAATCATGTTTAGATTTGGTTCTCCAATCCTAGCTAACTCTTAACAGGATTCATAGTTCTTAGAAAACAAGACAGTCACATATGCAGCCCAAAACGGGCGATTAACATTTGGTACTATTCGAAACTGAAACGTAAGTAATAGGGTTCATAGTTCTGGCAGAGTTTATTCACCGAACACAAGACTTTACAAGGCACATAACTGCATCCACCATTTCTTCCGCCTCATTAAAGAGAATTCTTAGAGTTCAAAAGCTACAACTCCCAACTCCCATCCACGACACACAAACAGCAAACCAGAGGAGCTGAGCGACCTTCACCAAGGCTTCGATACAACATAGTTTCATGGCCACACTCGATCAGTAAGACTTAGTAGCATCGCTGTCACTCTTGGCAGCTGGAGTCTTCTCAGCGGCAGACGTGAAAGACACAGGGAGATGCGGTTGGTCATTCACTACCAAGCTAAGGACTTCAGGTCGAGAATAGTGGCCCACCACGTCGAAATCAAACTTGGCTCGAACTATCTCTCCCAGGTCTGCAAATGGCAACAAGAATGTGGTACAGTTTTCAACACTTCAAAATTGGTACTGAAACAACTATGGAAACACAACACAACTATTCATGACTGCATGAGCAAAGCATATTGAGTGTCGGCATTCTTACCAAGGTCTGCTGTAATCAGTGCCTCTCCCTCATAGTTGGGACCTGCCAAGACTTCTCCAGATGGAGAAATGATAACGCTGCCTCCAGGGCAAACAACAGTGTCTGCAGATGGCTCTTCACCTAAACCAGCAAACTCATACTCCGGTGGGGGAGGGTAGTCCTTTCTGCGGCAGAATTGGTTTGCTGACAAGACAAAGCATCCCCCCTCCAAAGCAATGTGTGTCATGGAGGCTTGCCAAACAGGCCTGGAGTCAGCAGTGGGGGCACAGTATATCTCAATACCTGCACATTACATAAGTTAAGAAACTCAATACAAGTTCTGGTGTCAATGCCTCTTCAGTAATTGCTTATCTGACTAGAGCTGAATGTTTATTTCCATTTCAATTCAAGGCATCGATCCAATGAATGTAAGCTGTCTTGGAAATTTATCAACATGAGACTAACTCTTACCTTTACCATACAGCGCTGTCCTCAAAAGTGGCATTTTATTTTCCCAGCAAATGAGCGCCCCAATCTTTCCAAGTGGAGTATCATAAACAGGAATAGTCGATCCATCCCCAAATCCCCATATAATTCTCTCTAATGCTGTAGGCATGAGCTTGCGGTGCTTACCCAAGTAACGGCCAAGAGGATCAAAGAAAAGCACCGAACAATAAAGGGTATAACCTTCCCTTTCAATCACACCCATGACCAAGAAAACCTTATATTTTCCAGCCATAGCAGCCAAGCGTGAAACCTCTGGACCTGTAGATTCTTCTGTCAGTAAGTAGATATATAAATGCATCGACTGTGATAAACAGAAAAATAAGTAACTATAATATTTAGCTGCTAAACCTAAAAAAGGATCTCAAGTTACTGGGTAATACAACTCATTGCTGGAAATGGAATAACATGGTCGCAACATGTCAATGAAGCAGCACTACCAAGTATCAACAAAAGGGCCAACTTAGATGATTTTCCACATATTGACCACATGCACTATTGTTCATCTACTTTGTCATCTGAATCAGGAAGAGTGAAAAGAATTATCAAATAGTTAGCATATTCTGGAAGTCCATACAAGAACTTCTTCTTGACCAACCGTATACAAATTGCAATACATCAAGCACAAAAATACATAACGATATTCCCAACATTCAGGGGAAAAATGGAGAAGAGTTAACACCTAAGTGCCTTGAGAGCCAGTTCAACAATGATAAGAGAATTAATAATAATGCAGAGATATGTCCATAGTATTTCCACGTACCAGGCACATCTATAGCAGCTGCATGATACCTCCGGAATGCTTCCTTTCCCTTGTCTTTTGGATTAATAATACTAATACTGATCCCGAAGCCAAATGTGGATCCACGAGGATAGCCTCCAATAAAAGCTTCCGGAAAGACAACTAACTGTGAACCATACCCAGCAGCCTCAGCTATCAATCTCTCTGCTTTATCTGTAGAGAAAATAGTTGACAACAAACCGTATTTATATACAAGTCCATCGAAATGCATCTTCCCCTCCCAACGATATTAATAGCTCATACATATCCAAGTAAAAGTAGAAAATCATCCATCCCTGTTCCTCTCCTGGGCAATGGCATTGATGGGATGTGGTGAACATGGAACTTGGCCAGAACACAGCCCACTACAACAGCAAGCCTTGAAAGCATAACCGCAATGCCTTTTTTTTTGAAAATTTTATTAGTAGAAAAACATTTCATTCAGATTACACTATCTGCAGTTTCTTTAAACAAGTCAGGCAAAAAACAAATACCGGGACATATATGCCCACACGATCATCGGAACTTTCCCTTCTGATAGCCAGCCTAAGTTAAACTCAAGTATTGCGTTTTCTGCTTAAAGATCCTCCAGTGAAATGTATGAAATAGAATGAACAGATTTCTTACTCATGAATCCATGACAAGCTTAATGCTGACCATTAGCTATTAAATTTCTAAAGTAATGAGCTAGAAGAAGCAGGGAGATTGATAGGTTTTTTCCTTTCTACTATATACAGTAATCTATTCTCACATTAATTTTCTCCCCCTTCATGGATTCTTTCAATGAAGAACTATCTTTTTATTTTTATTTTGATTTGATTGAAATTAAGTGGATGAGGTGAAAAAAAATAAGTTGAACTAGACTACTATTTTAATCTACTAATCAATTCTATGTAGATTCAAGATAATATAATAGAAACGAATCTAAAGTGTTGTAGAAGAAACTATATGTAGTTGTTTCTACCACCCTTTTATGATTCCAACCAGATCCTTTCATTTATTAAGACTTGGATTTTTATTTTCTGTAATCCCACTTTTAATTTCTTCAATGATTAATTGCGATTTCAGTTAATCATTTTGGCTGGCTTTTTTTTTTGCATAAATTAATAAGTAAAAACAGCAACAGGCAGGGGGAAGCTTACACTCTGGCTCCTACATCTCTGCTACTGCGAGTGGGGCGAGGAGCTCTCCATCACACGAGCACCATGGAATCAGCCTCCTTACGCATCTCCACCCACCCTTTTCCCCCGTTTCAACCACTCGTACAGTCACAATTCGGCGGCGCGCCCTCATATCCCTCCGTGCGCGCGCAAGAGGCAATCAGACGAACAGCTTGCGACCTTGCGTAGACGCGCACTGACGGAATAACAGTCGTAGAACAGAGAAGGGAGTTGGAACACGAGCGTGTGCTCACCGAGAGTGGCGGGCGTGTCGTGGAAGATGGTGGACGCCTGCACGACGGTAGCGCGCACGGTGGTCGCGTTCGGGTCGGCGCCGCCGTTCATCGCCACCTCGGCGATCACCTGGCCGGCACCCGAGCCTGAGGTGACCAGAGCCATCAGGGGAGGCTTGCTTTGCTGCTAGCCTGCTAGCGCTTGCTTGGGCGAGCGCGACGCGGAGGGCGGAGGCGGGGAGCAGGGGACAAGGGAGCTCGCGTGGAGCGGATCAGTAGTGGACGGTGGACCCTGAGAACCGGGCGGGTTTTGGGTTGGTGGGGCGAGGCAGGGAGGGAGGAACGTTCTATTCTATCATATCACGATGCTTCGAGTAGGCTTGGCTCGTTTTCGTATCTCTTTTCCGTTTTTTTTTTTTTTGGCTAGGGTACAAATCACATATATAAAATTAAGGTCCTGTTTGATTGGAGGGTCTAAAATCTAGCCGCTAAACTTTAGATCATTTCCAAACAGATGATCTAAAGTGGTCTAAAGTTTAGCCACCAACTAAAACTTAGAGCATGAAATTTAAACAGGAGTGCTATCTAAAGCGGTCTAAAATTTAGCCATTGACTTTAGCCTACTAAAATTTAGATCATGAAATTCAAATAGGGCCTAAGACTCAGTAAGGAAGGAGATTCCAATATATTGGTACAAGTGCAAGAAAAAGAGTTGAGAATTAGAGCTTGTATATACTCCATCCGTCACATAATAATAGTCCTTCTAGAAGATGACACTGCTACCAATACTCAAGGAAAATGACCGCAATGCCCCTAGGAATTCTAGCACTAGCAGTCCACCATCAACTCGTCCACCTCTGCGCCAGCTGCTCCACCTCTGTCTCTGCATCGGCCGCTGCGAGGGCTTCGGCGTGAGGGCCGTGCTCACCCCGTCGACCCTATGCACGTAGCGCTCCTCCTCATCGACGCACGAGCCTCTCCCAGCACGTGGTGGCATCTCGGCCCTAGGGCCGCACTCGTCCACGCCGGTGGAGGAGAAGAAGAGAAAGGGCGCCAGCGGAGGAGAAGGGGAGGGAGGCAACCGATGGAGGAGAAAAGGAAGGAGGGCATCAGATCTTGGCGAAGGACAAGAGAAGCAGCGCTGGCATGGATAGGGCGGCAACGATCGGCGGGGAAGGGAGCGGCGACGGTCGACGATGATAGGGATGGGATGGGATGGAACGACGGGAACTAGGAGGGAGGGGATGGGGGAAGAAGGGAGCAGCGCACAGTGAAGGCGGGAGTGGGAGGTGGGGGTTTAACGATAGAGGGAATTCCTTGTGAACCATTATAAAAGATCATAATTTTCTGTGAGCCACTGAAAAAGTTCGGCGGACTTCAGCGTTACTGCTCCAATTTTTTCTTGCCCTTCATGTCACTGCCGTCAGATTGAGCTCTGACGGTGTCAAACTGCATGTGTGAAAAGTCAAAAATACCCTTAGGTCTAAATATATCATTAATTTTTTTAGCAACTTAACGACTTCAAATGAAAAAACTCAAAACTAGAAAGTTGTAGATCTTGTCGAGATCTATAATTTTCATTTAAAATTTATCTTCATTTAATTCCGCAAAAAAAGATGATTTGATATGATTAATATATCTTAGAAAATCATATCTTTTTTCTGTATTAAATGAAGAATCTATCTCGTGGCATCCTTTGGGCCGTGCTTCTCACGTTATTTTCTCTTTATATTTGCGTATACAGGATGCATACTAATATAGACAAAGTTGTTGTGTTTTCAAGTTTCAACTCACATGGCCGTACGAGCGATCAATCCTGTATAATCGGATCAGTCAGCGTCCAAGTGGCCGATCAACTACCAATTTTATCACGTAACAACTTGATGACAAGTATTATTCAGAAATAGGGTAGATGGAACTTCTTTGTCAGATATTATCACGAGGTGACCGGCACACGCAAAGCTAGCTAGCCACAAGCACAAACTGACACGACGATTCCATCAACATCTCATATATAAGATAATTTATCCATTGTTTAAATGGAAAGCCCGCAATTATAGTGATCATGATAGTGATGCAATGCAATGGCCACCTGCAACTTCCATATTAGGAAATAAAATAAAGATATGTGGCCATTATGTCTGCACAAAGTCGTCGTCAGAAGAAGTGAAAGATACCACCAATTATCTCTCCAACGTCTGTGAACCATATCATGCATATATATGTTAGTACAAGTACTCTTTTTGATAAAGACACTCATATCTGATATATAATCAAGACACTCAAATTATAAGGTATTTCAACTTTCTTGGAGAGTCGGATTATCTTAAGTTTAACCAAATTTATATAAATAATAATAATATTTATGATATTAAATAAGTATCATTAGATTTTTTTATTAATTATATTTTATAGTGTACCTATTTGATGTCATAAGTCTTTATAATTCTTTATATAGTTTTGGTCAAACTTCAGATGCTTTGACTCTCAAAGAAAGTTATAATAACTTATAATTTGCAATTGAGGGAGTACAAAAGATGGACGATGTGACAACATGATCTTAAAAAATAAGAGGAATAGAGCTTGTGTAAGGAAGGATTAAAATGGGCTTGTATGATTTATTGGTTTTCTTTTGAGATGATGAGTTTGTTTATGTTGATATGATTTTGTTGGTGATTCGATTCTATCTTGTGGCATCTTTGACCATGTTTATCACGTTATTTTATTTTTTATTTTTATATTTGCGTATATGGGATGACTACGGCTAGCTGTGCTTGGATTGATGATGAATCAGTTCCGTTTCTCAATTGAATCACTTGAATCGGTTCTAAATGGTGCTAGGGACGTGGGATTTAGAGCGAAAACGATTCTCTTTTCTTTGGATAGTCCTCAAAACCGCAACATTGTGGTTGTACCGATTCCGTTTCTACCTCATTTCTTTAGCGATTGTCTTTTAATAATCCTTTTCAAGTACAACAATTTAGAATATGTTGTATTTAAGTTGTTGTTTGTCCATAGAAAGTTCAGATTTTTTTCTAAAGCATATTTTTATGTATATGATTTTTTATAAAAAAATATTTTTTGTGAATTAGAATCTAGCCTACAAGCCGAACGATTTTACAAAGTGATTCAAATTCATCATGTAAAACATTTCTCGAGAAAATCTAGGTTTGAAATATTTCTATGAGAATCTAGATTCCTGCCAATCACACCCTATAAATTTCAGATATTTTTTGTTCCTTTTTTTTAATATATCTCAGGAACGCAAGCCTCTCCAGTCTCTTAAAAAAAAAAGTGGCTACCAAGTGGCCGGTCAGTATCAATTTATAACGTGACATTGTGACAACATGGCAAGTATTATTCAGAAATCCGAAGATGGAGCTTCTTTGATCGATTATGACGAGGTGACCGACAAATGCAAGGTAGCCACAAGCACAAACTGACACGATTCCATCGATCATCAAGAGACCTCTTCGTCATGTTCGTTTAGTCTGGTTTGACTTATAAGCCATCACTGAAAGTACTGTTGGCTGATTTGGTATGAGAGAAAAATACTGGTCGTTGGTTGATAAGTCATGGTTTATAAGCTAAATACGACCAAGCGAACATGCTGCATATCTGTAGGAATAATATATACCCACTGTACTGTACATAACAACAGTTTATTATTCAGAGACGTACAGGGAAAGCCCGCAATAATTGCGATGTAGTAGTGGCCACTTGCAATTGCCGTATAAGCTAGGAAAGATCAAAGATATGTGGCCATTATGCCTGCAGAGCGTCGTCGCCCTTCTCTCCATCGGCTGAAGAAGCAGTGAAAGAGACAGCAGGCTTTGGATCAGTCTTCACCACTAAACTCAGCACCTCAGGTCGCGAGTAGTGCCCCACCACGTCGAAATCGAACTTGGCTTGAACGATGTCTCCAAGGTCTGTTAACCAACCACATCAGGCAGTTTCTAGTGAGAAATGAGAGTTGTCTGGAACACATCATTCTAGCATATGATGATATTGATGAACACCATTAAGAAACTTTGAGTAGAATTTGTGTGAATCGCCTCATGGTTTCTTACCCAGGTCAGCCGTAACGAGGCCCTCGCCGTCGAAGTTGGGGCCTGCCAACACTGTCCCGGACGGTGAAACGATGACACTCCCTCCAGGACACACGACGGTCTCCGGGGACGGCTCTTCGTCAAGTCCACCGAATGTGTACTCCGGAGGGGGAGGGTAGTCCTTTCTGCGACAGTACTGGTTTGCCGACACCACGAAGCATCCCCCTTCGAGGGCAATATGCGTCATGGACGCCACCCAAGTTGGGGACGCATCAGCTGTGGGAGCACAATATATCTGAATCCCTGCACAAACACACACACACACAGAGAGAAAATAAAACCTCAAGTACATGAGCGAGACACTTAAAGTAGCTACGATTCCATGAATGAAATAGCTAGGAATATATACCTTTGGCGTACATGGCTGTCCTGGCAAGTGGCATCTTGTTTTCCCAGCAGAGTAGGGCACCGATTTTTCCCAACTGTGTATCAAAGACGGGCAACGTGGATCCATCTCCAAAACCCCAGAATACACGTTCCAGAGCAGTAGGCACGAGCTTGCGGTGCTTCCCTAGGTATTTTCCAAGCGGGTCGAAGAAGAGCGCCGTGTTGTAGAGTGTGTAGCCTGCCCTTTCAACCACCCCCATCACCAGAAACACCTTGTATTTTCCGGCTAATGAAGCTAAGCGGGACACTTCTGGGCCTGCATTCATGAAACGTTTGTAAAGCGTTTTGTGTAGAAGCAATAAATGTTTTTTTTAAGGAATCAGCAATAGATGTTTACAATTCAGGAAAAATAAACATGGATACATTAACATCGTTTTAGAATACCAGGGACTTCTATGGCAGCTGCATGATACTTGCGAAAGTCTTCCTTTCCCTTGGCAGTGCGATTGCCAATAGCCAGTCCAAAGGTACATCCATGAGGGTAGCCACCAATGAAGGCTTCTGGAAATACCACCAGCTGTGAACCGTTTCCGGCTGCCTCCGCTATGAATTTCTCCGCTTTATCTGTGCAGCAAAATGCAGTGAAGAAATTTACAAAATGCCACATGTTCAATGGTATAAGACTTACTTCCTCTATCCTGATATAAAATATATTCTATATATTTTTAAACATACACTCTTACTTTCTTTCCTAATAAAGACGTTCATCCACATGATTAAGGCCTTGTTCGTTTTCTTGGGAATGAAACTGCAGCAGGAATGGTCCTAGGAGGGGATCAAGTGTGATCCAGGTGATTTGGTTCCGGATGTCAAGAGACGAGGAAGCAAACCTGGCCATTGATAGTATAAGACTTACTTCCTCTATCCTGATATAAAATATATTCTTTAAACATACACTCTTACTTTCTTTCCTAATAAAGACGTTCATCCACATGATTAAAGGGGAATTGGTTCATAAATAATGGCAGGTAGCACTAATCTACCTACCAAAATTTTTCACATTTTTTTTCTCAAATCCTTCTTTATATGAGTATAATTTTTTTAATGTTTCTATAACTATATTACAGATGGAGGGGGTATAACAGATAAAGAATTATCGGGAAAAAAAACATGTGACTCTAGTACTTGGTAGGAACTGAGGTGCCACATGGTAGCATGCCTATAAAGGTGTTATACTTTCTCTGTTCCAAAACAAAACATAAATATCATTTCTCAAAGAGTCAAACAATATCAATTTTAATTAACTTTATAAAAGAATTATCAAGATTTGTACCCCAAAATTGATCTATTAGAAAAATATATTTCATTATTGATCTAATGATGCTTATTACATATCATAAAATATTACTCCCTCCCATTCAAATTATAAAACATTTCGACTTTTTTATCTACATTGATTTTATTATGTAGCTAGACAATGTATATCTAAGCATAGCAAAAGCTATATATATATATAAAAGTCAAAACATCTTATAATTTGATATATATCTAGAAAAGTCAAAATATCTTATAATTTGAAATGGAGGGAGTAGTATTTTTTATATTGATTTGTTTAAAATTGAGATGATTGAATTTTTTAAAACAACGATATTTATATTATTTTTTATTATCAGGGAGGATGGAGTATTTCCTTCAAATGCGTGTCGCACCTCAAATACCTCATCATCCAGGCTCCCAGAAAGAAAAACTGTCCACGCAACTCATGATGCACCACTATCTAACGAAAAGCTAATACAATTCCCCACTATTTTTCGAACGAAAAGCTAATACAATTCCTTTAAGCTCACTGGTCCCTTCATATATATCTAGGAATTATCAGCAGTAGTAGAGAAATCTAGAATGTCTACTTCAAGTAGATACTATCATGTCAATCAACAACTGATACGTATACGTATGGCTAATATATACTCTTCTCTATTGATAAAATAGGTGCACTCTCGTACCCGTTCTGAAAAAAAAAAGGTATGGCCAATATTGGTAAAGCAGCTACAACATAATAACACTGTCACAATTCAGTTAAACGATTTCTTTTACCAACTTCTACGAGTAGTACGAGCGGCCATCACGCCACACAAATTAAGTGAATACTAATTCTGGCGAGACAAGCAAGCAAACACCTCTCTCGCAGCACCAATCCAGACAGCCACACGGCTGGGCGCGAGAGAATAGCAACCATGGATGGGCGCTACTGACTCCAACAATTGCGAGAGAGAGAGAGAGAGAGAGAGAGAGAGAGAGAGAGAGAGAGAGAGAGAGAGAGAGAGAGAGAGCAAAATCGCACGCACCGAGAGTGGCGGGGGTGTCGTAGAACACGGACGACGCCTGCACGACGGTGGCACGCACGGTTGTGGCGGCCTGGTCGGCGCCGGCATTCTTCATCTCCACCTCCGCGATCACGGGCTCGCTGCCCGAGCTCGATGGGGCCAGGGCCATCGTCTCCGACTGCCAAGGAATCGAGTAGAGGTCTGGGAGAGCCGAGAGGGGAAAGCAGAAGGCGGGCTACTTGTCGTGTTCCTTGCCGAGGTAGTCGCGGACGAACTGGCCGCGAGCGAGCGCGCTGGGGCTCGATGTGGACGGTAGGACTTAGGAGAGGTGTATGCCGAAGGCGAAGAGGGAGGCCGTGGTGGACGGGGGGCGGAGCACCTACCAGGCTACCAGGCCAGCATGACAAGGGTAAGCCGCTGACGAGACCATGGAAGCAACGTCAGATCGAGAGCAGAGGCGAGCGGGCATAGAGGTGCGGCGGCTGAGAGGAGAGAGAAATAAATTTGCAGTCATGGACCATGTTGGGCCAAAAAAGAAATTTTAAAAAGGCTGAGATTGAAAGACCGGTATTGGCCTTTCACCGGGCCAGGCCGAGAAAACGAATTTTGATTTTCGCTAAATTCTGGGCCGTGATTTTGAACTCTGGCTGCAGGTACACGAATCATGTTTCGTGAAGTTCTGTGCAGGTCACAGTAACTTTTGCATTTCGCATCTGTATCAATTTGTTTTGTTTGATAAACCTATTTTCCTCCCGATACCTGCAGATTAAAACGAAAATTAAATTAATTTTCTTCTCAGTGCTTCTCAATATGTATAGATCGCAGGAGATTATTTTTCCTTAACAAGGCCTTGTTCAAATGACAAGATTAGACAAATTGTTCTTTCTAGTTCAACTGAAATCTTGCCGTGTCAGGCACATTGGGGGTACACCCCTCTTCTCCTCTTTTCCAAAGATTATATAAGTGCTTATTATTGGCCTTTCCAACGCATCCGATCTTTTAACAGCGTGTTTGGTTCATCGATTCATTCCATCCGGCATCAGGTGGACCTGCTAAAAATAGAACGGTTTGTCCGGCGTTTTTTGGTGGAGCGAGTCGATTCTGTCTGCTTGCATGAGATTTATTACTCTACGGGGAATCAATTGATGACGAATGGTGCAGTTCCATGCCGTGAACCAAACGGCATCGCTAGCTTCGGTATTAGGCTCGGACCACTCCGGATCATCTCACATGGCAAACCAAACATGCTGGATCTACAAATCCTCCTTATAACACAAACACAAAGTTTTCTACTTGTTACTCTTCATTAATGTTGCTGACTCCACTTTTCCTAAAGCATGGAAGGGATGGCACCGGCACATATCAAATATATGCAGAAATGCATGGCAAAGAGTTCAAAGAGATTCTTGGGGATATCTTTGATGTAGAGGTTTGGATGCTTATTGTTGCAACGGTAAATAAATGTAGCAAACACCAAAGTTGATGGGTCATCATTATTTCTAGGAAGTGGCACGGCTCTTGCAAGACAAATATTTGTGGGTAATGTTTTTCAAAGCAAAAATTGTTATAGTATGAAACCATCTTACAAGGATCAGAAGTGGAACCTGGCTTGTATCCTTGGGAGTTCAAGCTCATGGTGTGATGTTTATTGTTTGCCTATGGAATTGAGCATTTTGTACCACTGCGAGTATTATTCCTAGAAGCTGTGAGTTCAAGTAAGCAATGGATAATATCAGTTTGTTTGATATATATCCCCTCTGTCCCTGAATAAATAGATTCTTGGAGTTGTCTTAAATCAAATTTTTTAAATTTTGACCGACTTTGTAGAAAAAAAACATCAAGATTTATGATATCAAACTAGTATCATTAAATTTACCATAGAATATATTTTTATAATGTGCTAATTTTATGTTATAGATGTTGTTAGTCTTTTCTATAAAGTTAGTCAAACTTAAAAAAGTTTAACTGGCACGGATTCTAGGAATTGATTTATTTGGGGACAGAGACAATATGACATTTGAAATATCAATTCCTTTTAACTTCTACAGAAGAAGTTTCAATCTCTGCACCATAATAACTATATGCGAAAAAGACATTGTACCTTGTTGATGTTAAAGAATTGCTTCTGCCTGCTACGACATGTTTGCGAAAAAAAAGAATTGCTTCTGCATATCTTGTCGAAGAACTGGCCACGGGATACGAGTATTCACAAATTCGTGTTTGCTTGCACAGAAAAGATACGCACGAGTTTTTTTTTAAATAAGATACGCAAGAGTTGAGGGGTCACGTTCTGTGCAGAATTACAAGCTAGCAGGAAACAGCCTTATTATTTTTTTTCAAGCACTCATCACTCATGAATGAACAAGAACACAATAGGGGGACAAGTGGTGTTTTGTGACCGGGGTAATGTCATGGCCCAACAATGCCCTGGACAGTATTCCTGTTGGGTTATGGGCTGTCAAGTCCTTTTGCTTGCGGCACAGCCCAAGAGTGGCCCGTGAACAGAGTGCCGTGTCGGGGCCCAAGAGATGCTTATAGGCTTCTCTCTCCCATTTTCTTTCTTTTGGCTCAAGGTCACGTGAGACTAAACGCCTTCCCTTTCGATTAAGCCAGTGGCAATAAGAATATAAGTGTAGTGATGAGAAACTCAATAATTTTTTGTTCATTTTATGATTTTTATGTATTTTTGAGACTTTATCATCATGAAGGTATAATTTTATTTGCCCCTTAAAAGCATAGGTAAAAGTTTGGGTTATTTCGATCTAAGCCATTACAATTCTTCGAGTTTTGAGAAACGCCATTATAATTCACCTATTTGGAGATTTACCATTACAATTTCATCTCTCCCGTGTTCTTGCCATTTTCTACGCCTGCCGCGTACGCGTCTCCTCCGTCAGACCGGCGCCCGCGGCGGGCGAGTACGCACCCACGGCGTGGCCTGCGCGCGAGGGGGAGCAGCCGCGCTCGCCCGCAGCCCAGGCCACCGTGCGAGGGCGACGAGGCGCGGGAGCAGGGGCGAGCCCATGGATGACCTCGCCGTGGTGGGCCTGGAGTTCTTCACTGCCGTGGCTGACTTCACAAACGACTCCGCCCCGAGCCTGATGTCGAGGCGGAGATCGGCCACATCGAGGCGGAGATCCTACGCCTCTCCTCCCGCCTCCACCACCTCCGCACCGACAAAGGCGGCAGCGGCGGCGCCGCCATGAACACGGGGACTCAGCATGGGCCCGCTCGATGTCGACGCTGCTGTCAACCCCAACCCGCTCACCACTGACAAGCAGCAGCAGCCGCGCGACGCGCAGGGCCTCAAGCCAATCGAGCAAGCCTCGGCAGCAGCACAGGTCAAGCCCATCTCCAACAAGCTCGGTGCCGTTCGAGAGGAAGGCCAGCGTTCCAAGCAGCAAGCCGTCCCCGCCAGACCGTGGCCATCCAACAATGCCAGGCAAGGCACCGCAGCAAGCAGAGCCAAGGCGAGGAGCGAAAGCATGATCTTGAGCCGGAGGACCCGCTCGTCGCCGGCCTCGTGCCCGAAGCCTCCCAGACGTACCGAGCGCGCGGCTCATACGCCAACCATGCCGCGGGCAGCGCTCAGCATCGGTGGCTCTAGCACGACCTGGCAATGGTCGATCGACGGCGGGCGGCGTTCGTGGTAGCGCTGGTGCACGCGCTCTGGTACAGCAGCAACGACGTGCACCATGGGGACGGCGATGCCATGCGCGACTGCCCCAACACCGGATGCCTCGTCGACCTCAATGAATGCGCCCAGACGAGCTCCACGCTCGCCAGCAGCAGCCTGCACGCGAGCGGCCGTTGGAGGAGTTCGCCGCCGCCGTGGTTCGTGGAGGACACGTCTAGGCCCGTGGAGCTCCCTGTTCGTGCCTGTGGAGCTGGTGGCGTGCTGACACCTCCGAGTGAGGCTGCGTCCTTCGTGCGTGTGGCAGAACCTCCTAAGAAATCGGGCCCACGTGCACCTATCGTTGTCTTAACAGACCTCGGATAGCGTTCATGAGTTCCCAACCACTCAACAGGTCTGTCGGGTGTCCTCGGGAAACCCGAATCATCCACGATTATCTTTTCAAATAGGATCCCAATCACAGACATTGCAGATTACAACAGTTTATTCAAATATATACATCAGAGTAAAGATAGCGAAAGTCTTAAGGTAACATAGTTTACAAACCAGTTGTTTTCAAACTTACTGAAGGACCGAAAACGGCGACCAGAGGGGGGGTGAATGGGAGCCGTAAAATTTCTTTCGAAACTTTCTCGACCACTGTCCCAAAATCACCGCCCAACTTGCAAATCAAACACTGTGATGTCCACGACCCAAATACGTGGGTGGATGTTCCCTAGAAACACAGCGGGACACCACAAAGCCAACACAACAAACGGAAATTCAATCAAAGCTCGAACGAACAAGTTACGGACCAAAAACGTGAGCTCGGCAAATAGACTAATCAGCAGCACCAGTACTGAACCCTCTCTGGATCAGGACCGAGCACATGCTCTCTGTAGTCCTATACCAGTGGATCACCTTAGTTCACGATGAGAACATTGTAGCAAGGAACTGCACTTGCTAAGCGACAGAAATCATTCGCACATGAACTAAACAAGCTAAAGAATCAAGTAATCATTAGCCTACTGTAGCTTGAAAGTGACCACTCACAAGTTTGGATACCAAATCACGTTCGTGTCTAGTACTTGGTGTAGCAATGAATTACCTGTTGCTGTCAAACAACAATGAATGATTGCAAATGCTACTGCAGCTGCGCTGAACGATCCTGCTGCTGCTAGAGAACCAATTGCTTGACAAGAGAGAAATCAGAGCTTGACCAGGCATCTGAGAATCGGATCTGCTGCCCCTGGAGTCTTGACCGCTCGACCTGGGAAATGGAACAACGAAGAGAACAGCCGGCGGTGGGTCTGCTCGCCATCGGTATCGCAAAATAGAAAAGAGCGACTGAACTGGACACCAGAAATTGATGCACAGCCTGAGCAGGAAAGCAGTTCCTCACGACGGGAACGGATAGGATCATCGGAGATTATAGGCGAGCACAACTCTGGTGAGTGCGCACGGCACCAGAGTGCCAGCGTGGATTGTGCTGCTGCTGAACTCTGCTAGTACCTCCCCTGCACCTGCTTCCACGCGACGAACAGAGAAGAACAACAGCAAGAACAGAAAGACGGACAGCCAAAAATCCGACGAAAAATGGATCAAATCAAAACAACTCGACCCCAAATTTTGCACAGACCAAATTGAACTAGCTACGAACAAATTTCCAAAGAATCATCTCCTGGGACCAACCCAAACTCCAAAAATATCAGATCGCGGCCATGAACGAAAATGGGAAAAATAGCACAACATGAACCCGAAAAATCACAGTCAAAATAGATGAATCCCAGAGGGCACGAGGAGGATTTGGGCCTCCATTCCCACTCCAAAACACAAGAATTACACCACGAATTTTTTAGTTCATGTGACCTCTCTCATGAACACTAGAAAGAAATGAAACCCTAGGTGGAAGAGGGGAAAATGAAAGTGGGAGAGAGGTGAGGGAGATGGGGGCTCCCTCATCCTATTTAAGAGGGCTATTACACATTCCCAGTTTTACCCCTGGATACAAATGAGTTGAACCGCTAAGCCCAAGGGCGTTGTTGTCCAACCCGGTGTAATCTTGATCTGACGGCCACCGCGCCTTCTCACCGGTAGCTTCGCCTCGACGCGAACTCCCCGATGCCGCCACGTGCCGTCCGTCCCTCCTCGGAACCTCCGCCCGGGTTTTGAGGCCCAAACCCATAAACCGTCCATCCGATGGTTTTGAGGTCCAAACCATCAAACTGTCCACGAGTAGCGTACTCCATACGCGTCCCCCGCCATCCGACGCGTGTCACCGCCGTCCTCGACCGGTCGGCCCGCCAAGTCCTCCTGAGCCTCGATCGACTCACGCGTCTGCCGTCTTGACCCGGTCAACACCGTCACTCCATGTCTTCTTGCACTTGTCGATGTCCCAAGTGTCAGCCACCACAGCTAGTCACCCGGCCTCTGGGTCCCTCGGTCCAAGCCTCACGTCCGTCCTTCACCGCTCCCGGTCTGTCGGCACGGCACGTCCTCCTTGACCTTCACCTCGCCATCGACCACCGCATCCGAGCTCCACACCTACACAACACAAGCCAAAAGACATGTCGCACACATAGCTTTCGCCATGGTAGGGTTAGTCACCACTCAACCTACTTCGTGGATCACATTGACAATCACTCATCACAAAACGAACACACAAGGGTACTTGTCAACCTTGTGTTCGCAATCTCCCCCTTGATGAGTGCATTGTCAACACCAATACACGAACAGCTTGAACAAAAAGAAAAAGAAGAAGAGAGAAGAAAGAACTCACCCAAATGACCAAAAGCCAAAGAAAAGCCAAGAACCGGGTCATTTGAAAATGAGCAAAACTTGGTCCCCAAAGACATGGGCAACGGCTCGACGCAACCAAGTAAAACAAAGCTAGCCCTCAAGAAGAGGCAACAGGCTCAACACCACTAGCAAAGCTCAAAAAACCGAAAAACTGCTAGACCCTCCAGAAGAGGCAAAGGCTCAACACATCTAGCAAAACACCTCAAATGCAACTCCCCCTGAACAAGTGCAATCTCTCTCAAATGAATGCATATCTCTCAACTTTAGGTGAAATTGGAAGTTTCTTCCCCTTGTGTCATTGTGAGTGTGGAAAACTTCTCCCCCTTGTTGACACATGCACTTATCAAGCTAGAGCCCAAAGATTGCATCTCCCCCTCAAATCATGCTATGAATGCAGAAATGCACGAATGCAGAAGCTTCAAGATTATAGTAAGTAGATTGAAAAGAGGCTCTAGTTGATGTTGTCATGTATATATAGCAACACATACAAGTGCTAGCAAATGCTCAAAGTGACCAAATGAGACGAAATATGGCATTTAAGCAATTTTGATCAAGTTTGAGCAATTTTAAAAGAGGGTTCACCACCAAAGGAACACATAGCAAAAATAGATAGGAGATCGACCTTGTGCTACACATGTATGCAAAGTGAACTACCCCAAACAAAGTTCACACATCATGTCATGAGACAAACTTGTGGTTTGATCAAATTTTAGACACCAATTGAAATTTATCAGAGTTATGCAGCTTATTACCAAAGTTTGTCAGACAAGTGTGTGCGGGAGGTTATCTGTGCCATCAAAACCTGACTTAGCGACCATGTCAAGCCTATGCCAAAGGCAATCAGAAGCTTAAGACAATGATCTCGGTATCCATTACAGAGCTCAAGTTCACCAATAAGTGCAATTTAGAGCTGTCTCGATACTCTGACATAGGATAGTACAGACCCATCCCGATCTTTTCAAATCACTGAGTTTGATTTTCAAGTTTTAGCACAAATTCAAGTTTCTCAAGCAAGTGTGTAACTCAAAGTATGAGCCGTAGCAACTAAGCATATACATGAAGCAAGAAAAAGATCTCAACACATTCTACACATGCTAGTGCCACAAGTAGTGGTGAACACATTTCATATTTCAACAAGTTTTAATCAAGTTCACAGTTTGGAAAACAAGCTTAGCTCATAACATGCATCAATTGATCAAGAGGAGCCTAAGCCAAAAGCACATCATGTATATCCATAACATCCCCAACAAGAGCATAGTGTCAATCTAGCTACTATAATAATGAAGCTCAGAATGCAATATGATACATGATGATATGATATGCAAGTATGATATAAAAACAAAAACAAAGGCTAAACTACAAAGAAAAGCAAAACTAGAATACAACAACCAAAGTTTCCCTCCTCTAAAAAGGGAAACAAACTCCAAGCTCCCCTCGTAAGCGAGCAAACTAGGCTTGGTCAAGTGGTTTGGTGAAGATATCTGCGAGCTGGTTTTGGGTATCAATGTGGTGCAGATCGATATCACCTTTCTCATAGTGGTCACGCAAGAAGTGAAAGCGAACTTCTATGTGCTTTGTCTTTGAGTGAAGGACTGGGTTTTTGGCTACACTTATGGCACTGGTGCTGTCACAAAACAAAGGCACTCGCCTAAACTCTAACCCAAAGTCTCTCAGAGTAGCTATCATCCAAAGCAACTGGGAACAACAAGCAGCAGCAGCAACATACTCAGCTTCTGTGGTGGATTGGGCGATGCTAGACTGCTTGCGAGAAGACCAAGACACAAGAGAATATCCAAGAAACTGACAAGTCCTCGAAGTGGACTTCCTCTCAACACGACAACCAGCATAATCCGCATCAGAATACCCACAAAGAGAAAGAGAGGAGGAGGCTGAAAACCAAAGACCAAACTCGGGTGTGAAACGAAGGTACCTGAGGATCCGCTTGATGGCTTGACGATGAGACGTGCGCGGAGAAGACTGAAAGCGCGCGTACAAGCAGACTGCGAACTGGATGTCCGGTCTTGTCGCCGTTAGGTACAGCAGGGACCCGATCATGCTTCGATATTCCTTCTGGTCCACGGCTTCTCCCTCCTTGTCCTCATCTAGGGCCGTCGTGGTTGACATGGGCGTCGAAAGAGGCTTGGCCTCACCCATATCAAATTTCTTGAGCACGTCCTTGGCGTACTTGCCTTGGTGCACGAACGTCCCCTCACGAGTTTGCTTGATTTGCAGCCCGAGGAAGAAAGTCAATTTGCCCATCATGCTCATCTCAAATTCCCTGCTCATAGTATCTAAAAACTTGGCAACAAGAGCATGAGAAGAGCCACCAAAGATTATATCATCCACGTATATCTGAACCAAAAGGATGTTTGTGCCTTGCTTGAGGAGGAACAAAGTCTTATCTACGGAACCCATCCTAAAACCCTTATCAAGCAAGAAAGCTTTCAAACGCTCATACCAGGCTCTCGGGGCTTGTTTCAAACCATACAAGGCTTTGTGGAGTTTAAAAACATGGTTGGGGTACTTTGGATTTTCAAAGCCAGGGGGTTGCCTCACATAAACCTCTTCCTCTATGTACCCATTCAAGAAGGCACTCTTTACATCCATCTGATACAGCTTGAACCCTTTCGAAGCTGCAAATGCTAAAAGAATCCTAATGGCTTCTAGACGGGCAACAGGAGCAAAGGTTTCTTCATAGTCTATTCCCTCTTTTTGGCAAAAACCCTGAGCCACTAATCTCGCCTTGTTTCTCACCACCACCCCATCCTCACTCTGCTTGTTCTTGTAAACCCACTTTGTACCTATGGGGTGACACTCTGGTGGAGGTGGAACTAAAACCCACACTTGGTTCCGCTCAAAGTTCTCTAACTCCTCGTGCATAGCATTAACCCAATCGGCATTAGATAGTGCATGTCCAATATCTTGAGGCTCAAAAGAAGCTACGAAAGCAGAATGAGCGAAATGGGAAATATGATAAGACTTGGAATGCGTTACCCTTTCGTCGATGTCGCCAATCATGGTCTGAGGAGGATGGCGTCGCTGGATGTGTCGAGGTGCACCCAAAGACGAAGTCGCCTCCCCCTCATCCACAGCTGGGGCCTCCTCAGTCGATTGAGGAAGCAGCTCGCACGGACCCCATGAAGTAGAGGTGGAGGGCTCGGGGCCGTGAGCCGAGGTAGTTGAAGCTGGCTCAATCGGTGCAGCTGGTTGAGATGGCTTGGGATCATCCCAATCGGCGTTGTCGTCGTCCTCAACGAAAATGCTGTCACCCATCTCTTCATCACCTGCACGCTCAAAGACGGAAACAGAAGAGGGCATGGTTTCATCGAAGGTGACTTCACAAGTCTCCACGACACGGTTAGTCTCAAGATTAAGCACACGGTACGCATGTGAATGAGAAGCGTAACCGAGAAATATACCGTCCGAAGATCTAGATTCAAACTTGTCAAGATTACCTTGCTTAAGAATGAAACACCTGCAACCAAAGACTCGAAAATGACTCACCTTGGGTGGACACCCAAACCACAACTCGTAGGATGTCTTCTTCAAGAAAGCACGAAGAAAAATGCAGTTTGAAACATGGCAGGCGGTGTTGATGGCTTCGGCCCAGTAACGCCTAGGAGTCCTATGCTCATCGAGCATCGTCCTGGCCATTTCAACCAAAGTCCGATTTTTGCGCTCAACAACACCATTTTGCTGAGGGACATAGGGCGAAGAAAACTGATGTTCAAGACCCAAAGAAGCACAGAAGGTGTCAAACTATGAGTTTTTGAACTCAGTGCCATTGTCACTGTGGATAGCTCATATGGCATTCTTTGGTAACTCAGTTTGCAACCTCAAGATCAAGTCACGAGCATGAGAAAACGCTTTGTCCTTGCCCTCCATGAAAAACACCCAAGAATAGCGAGAAAAATCATCCACGATCACAAGAACATACCACTTCCCTCCCTCTGACCGAACCCGAGCCGGACCAACAGTGTCCACATGGAGTAGCTCACCGGGTCTCGTGGTCATGACCTGAGTCACTGGAGGATGGGAAGCAGCCACCATCTTCCCATGGCGACAGGGATGGCATACCAGATCCTTCTCAAACTTAAGTTTGGGCAATCCTTGGATCATGTCAAGAGAACTCAACCTCACTAGGAGATTGAAGCTCAAGTGACCAAGTCTCCTATGCCACTTCCACAAATCAGAAGAAGATCCGGCAACCAAACAGCGAGAAGAACCGAAACACTGAGAGAAATCAGCTCTAAAAACTCGGCCGAAAGGAACGATCTGACAAACTAGATGTCCCTAAGAATCAAGCACACGAGAAAGTCCAGTCTTAAAGCGCACCTCAAACCCATCTTGAAGGAGTTGCGAAACAGAGAGCAAATTGAAATGCAGGCTTGAAACCAAAGCAACATCCTTCAAGATAAAAGACTCATTGACCCGAATGGTCCCACGAGACAGCACCTTACCTTTGCTATTGTCCCCAAATGTGATGTACTCCTTGTATTGCATGGGGTCGAGGCTGGAGAACCATTTGGAACTTCCGGTCATGTGGCGCGAACAGCCGGAATCAACAAGCCACGTGTTCTCCAGGCCTCCGCTCTGCATCAATAGAAAGACAGGGGGTGAGCAAATGGCACAACACTAGGGTTAGTGAAATAAGGAGAATACCAGTGTTGAGTCATTTGCCCTGGAAAAGTGTTAGGAAAAACACCATACATGCCATGTCCCATTTGAGAGAATCGATCACCACGTGGGGGGAAACGTGGTCCGCTAGGAGTGCAGGACTGAAAGCCACGATCGCGAGGTCTAGAGTCATATTGATCATGACTTGGGCCACGCCGGGCACGACCACCACGTGGTCTCGCCACCTGAGGCCTAGCACCTTGAGGCATTGCACCTCTAGGCCTAACACTGTGCCTCTGAACAGGTGGTACATGTACGCCATGTGGAGGATGGTACATGTTCCGGTTGTTCAACTCGTACTCGCGCCGCTCATCTCTCTTCCTCCTAAAGCAAAACTCAGCCAAATGACCATCTCTATGGCAATAGTCACAGTGGTACCTCACCTCTCTCTTGGGTGGTGGTTGACTCACTCTTTTGTGGGTGTGGTTCACTCTCTGAGGCTTTTTGGCTTTAGGAAGGGGTGCACTAGAGATGTTGGGTAGAGTATCGAGTGAGTTCCGAAAGTGGTTCGGTTTGGGAACCCAAACTTGCTTGGATGGTGGAGCTTTTGGTGGTTCTTCAAACACACCATCTTTGATCATAGGCTTGGTAGACTCTGGTGGAGGAATCTTGATCAATTTGGGAGTGCTGGTGGGTTTCTCACTTGGGTTCAAACCACTATGTTCACCAACCTTGCCATAGACATGCTCACCCTTCCCACCTATAGCAAAGCCTACTCCCGATGAGTCAGTTCCCCTCTTGAACTGGCTCACCATCATGCCCAACTGGGGCTCACTGCACGACACCCAGCTCAAGATGGACCGAAGTTGTGTGTTTTCTTCCTTGGTTCCCATCTTGTCGTGCCTGCAGGACTCAAGCTCCAACACCAAAGCTTCACATCGAACACATGTAGTGGTGGTGCTATCTAAGTTGGCCTTCTCAAACTCAGCAAGTTTGGCAACCTTCTCTGCCAACTCAGATTGCAAGCCTGAGCAGGACTTGCATGCACCGAGCAACCCAGAACGAGACTTCAACTCATCACATTCATCAAGCAAAACAGCATACTTGGATTGCAAGTCAGAGAGGTTAGACATGTGTATAGCGCACTCATCGCACTCCTCCTCCTCTGACACCACTACACCACTCTTGGCAAGCTCCAACTCCTTCAAAGCAACCTCTAGCTGGTCCTTAAACTCTTTTCTCTCGCGGGCAGCACGCTTAAGCAACTTATCTTGACTCATCAATGTATCATTCATAGTATCAAGCTCAAGCATAAGTGAGTCAAGTGTGGGCGGTACCTCGTTTTCGTCGTCGTCGACGTCGACGTCCTTTTTGAGCTTTGCTCCACCGTCAACCGCCATAGTGCAAAACCCACCACGGTTTGCACCAGCGACAAAGCAGAGACCGTTGAGCTTGTTCTCGCGCTTCTTCTCGGACTCATCGTCGGTCAAGGGACAAGAAGAGTGATCATCGTCGGAGTCGTCATCGAGGTCGCTGAGGGAGGCGAGGAAGGCGCGTTCTTGAGCTTTGGCCTTCCTGCGGTACGCCTTCTTGATCGCCTCCTTGTCGAAACTGCCCTTGGCCTTGTGCTTGCCAGAGGTGTAGTCGCGCTTATCCTTGCGCTTGCCGAAGTCGTACTTGTTGATGAAGGGCTTCTTCTTGGGGCAGTGCGTGATGAAGTGGTCCGGATCTCCACATCCATAGCATCCCTCCTTCGGGCCACCACTGCGTCGACGATTCAAACGGTTGTTGTGAAACCGAGAGAACCGACTGATGACGAGTGCCAACTCATCATCCCCAAGAGACTCCAGCTGCTCCTCTGTGACTGACATCAAGCATGACAAAGAGAAAGAAGCTTGTGAAGGGTTAGTCAATGAACTTGAATCACTACCTGAGACCAAAGCCATGGTTGGTGCAGAAGGATTCTTGAGCTTGGCTTGGGTTTGGTAGTCGATCTCTGTGGACTTGAGCTTGCTGAAAAGCTCATCAACGGTGAGGGTGTCGTAGTTGGCGGACTCGGTGATCGCCGACACCTTCACATCCCATACCTTTCGATCAAGGGCATAGAGAAGCTTGAGCGCCCTCTCATGATCACTATAAGGTAGGTTGGCCTTGTTCGCTTTCATTTTGTTGATGATAGTCTGAAAGCGGGAAAACATGGCATCGATGGACTCGCCATCAAGCTAAGAGAAGTTCTCGTACTCGTGCTAGTACGTCTCGTAGAGTCTGGTCTTGACCTGTGCGGTCCCCTCGTGATAGCTCTGAAGCCTCACCCAGATCTCTCGAGCTGTAGTACAATCGGAGATACGCTCGAACTCAGAAAGCGAAAGACTCGAGAAAAGCACACTGCGAGCTTTGCTATTTGCGTTGTGCCAATCCTTGTGATCCTGGGTGGTACGGGCCGCGGTAGGGAGCACAACGTAAGTAGCATCCTCACAAATTTCCCAGACGAGCCAATCAATCCCCTGGAGATGCGCAGACATGCGGATCTTCCAATAAGGATAGTTTGACCCATCAAAGTGCGGTGGTTTGCCAGAACCACGCTCCATGTCGCCTTCGTGGATCACGGACCGATTAAGGTGGAATGATCCTTAACCGGCTCGGATACCAATTGAAGGACCGAAAACGGCGACCAGAGGGGGGGGGGGTGAATGGGAGCCGTAAAATTTCTTTCGAAACTTTCTCGACCACTGTCCCAAAATCACCGCCCAACTTGCAAATCAAACACTGTGATGTCCACGACCCAAATACGTGGGTGGATGTTCCCTAGGAACACAGTGGGACACCACAAAGTCAACACAACAAACAAAAATTCAATCGGAGCTCGAACGAACAAGTTACGGACCAAAAACGTGAGCTCGGCAAATAGACTAATCAGCAGCACCACCACTGAACCCTCTCTGGATCAGGACCGAGCACATGCTCTCTGTAGTCCTATACCAGTGGATCACCTTAGTTCACGATGAGAACATTGTAGCAAGGAACTGCACTTGCTAAGCGACAGAAATCATTCGCACATGAACTAAACAAGCTAAAGAATCAAGTAATCATTAGCCTACTGTAGCTTGAAAGTGACCACTCACAAGTTTGGATACCAAATCACGTTCGTGTCTAGTACTTGGTGTAGCAATGAATTACCTGTTGCTGTCAAACAACAATGAATGATTGCAAATGCTACTGCAGCTGCGCTGAACGATCCTGCTGCTGCTAGAGAACCAATTGCTTGACAAGAGAGAAATCAGAGCTTGACTAGGCGTTTGAGAATCGGATCTGCTGCCCCTGGAGTCCTGACCGCTCGACCTGGGAAACGGAACAACGAAGAGAACAGTCGGCGGTGGGTCTGCTCGCCACCGGTATCGCAAAATAGAAAAAGAGCGACTGAACTGGACACCAGAAATTGATGCACAGCCTGAGCAGGAAAGCAGTTCCTCGCGACGGGAACGGATAGGATCACCGGAGATTATAGGCAAGCACAACTCTGGTGAGTGCGCACGGCACCAGAGTGCCAGCGTGGATTGTGCTGCTGCTGAACTCTGCTGGTACCTCCCCTGCACCTGCTTCCACGCGACGAACAGAGAAGAACAACAGCAAGAACAGAAAGACGGACAGCCAAAAATCCGACGAAAAACGGATCAAATCAAAACAACTCGACCCCAAATTTTGCACAGACCAAATTGAACTAGCTACGAACAAATTTTCAAAGAATCATCTCCTAGGACCAACCCAAACTCCAAAAATATCAGATCGCGGCCATGAACGAAAATGGGAAAAATAGCACAACATGAACCCGAAAAATCACAGTCAAAATAGATGAATCCCAGAGGGCACGAGGAGGATTTGGGCCTCCATTCCCACTCCAAAACACAAGAATTACACCACGAATTTTTCAGTTCATGTGACCTCTCTCATGAACACTAGAAAGAAATGAAACCCTAGGTGGAAGAGGGGAAAATGAAAGTGGGAGAGAGGTGAGGGAGATGGGGGCTCCCTCATCCTATTTAACAGGGCTATTACACATTCCCAGTTTTGCCCCTGGATACAAATGAGTTGAACCGCTAAGCCCAAGGGCGTTGTTGTCCAACCCGGTGTAATCTTGATCTGACGGCCACCGCGCCTTCTCACTGGTAGCTTCGCCTCGACGCGAACTCCCCGATGCCGCCACGTGCCGTCCGTCCCTCCTCGGAACCTCTGCCCGGGTTTTGAGGCCCAAACCCATAAACCATCCATCCGATGGTTTTGAGGTCCAAACCATCAAACCGTCCGCGAGTAGCGTACTCCATACGCGTCCCCCGCCATCCGACGCGTGTCACCGCCGTCCTCGACCGGCCGGCCTGCCAAGTCCTCCTGAGCCTCGCTCGACTCACGCGTCCGCCGTCTTGACCCGGTCAACACCGTCACTCCATGTCTTCTTGCACTTGTCGATGTCCCAAGTGTCAGCCACCGCGGCTAGTCACCCGGCCTCTGGGTCCCTCGGTCCAAGCCTCACGTCCGTCCTTCACCGCTCCCGGTCTGTCGGCACGGCACGTCCTCCTTGACCTTCACCTCGCCGTCGACCACCGCATCCGAGCTCCACACCTACACAACACAAGCCAAAAGACATGTCGCACACATAGCTTTTGCCATGGTAGGGTTAGTCACCACTCAACCTACTTCGTGGATCACATTGACAATCACTCATCACAAAACGAACACACAAGGGTACTTGTCAACCTTGTGTTCGCACTTACAATACCATAAGTGTTATACAACCATAGTAGCGGGATAATATTACATTAACATTATTTATCATATAAACTAGTGCCTTGTCCAAAGGTCATTCATCACTCCTCATCGTCATTGACTTCAAACACAGACATACAGCAGGGACCAAAATAAGCCTGCGCTTGCGACTCACCTGCAACAAGGGTTAACAAACCCTGAGTACAAAAGTACTTAACAAGACTAACCCGACGTAAAGGGTGTAAGACTTTTTGATATGCAGGGGTTGAGGCAAGGTAAGGATGTAGCAAGATTCAAAGTTCTTTGCCAAAAGCTTACTATTCTTTTCCTATTTTTCAAGTTTTACCCCTGAGTCCTTTTAGTTCATTATCTCAACTAAATATACATTTCTCATATTCCATTCCATTCTTTTCTCATGTTTTAGTAATTCACCAGTCCTGCATTGCTTCTGTAATGAATCGAGTCTCTATATCCGCGGAGCATCGGCAATTTGAATTGATTCAAGTCCCAGCTGGGGATTCCTTATCACACGACATATGTAGAACTTAATCTTGCATATATCAACCTCGCTACCGGATCCTCCTATACTAAGCCGTCTCCACGCCACCCGAGAGCACAGCACACCTCAAATCCGGCCACATTCCAGCCACGAGGGTACACGCTACTCCCATCATCTCTCCACTCCTAGTGCGTGGGCATTCGTCTTAGCATCGGATTAGCCGAAGTAGGCTTACCGGAGTATGTGACTAGTACTACAAAGTGTCTCGTTCAGAAGATCCACAATGAGTGGCCTTTAAGCGACATAGTCGGCAACATTACCCAAAATTCAAGATAAGTCACCCGACTAGTCTCTAGTTCATTCAACCTTCTTTCTTTCTTTGGCCAGTATGCCATCTTTGATTGTATCAAAACTTTTATTTTGAAAGCCTATCATAAAGCATACTAAGCATTCTATGCCTTTGTAAATGAAAACATCTTCAAAGATGGTAAACAATTAACAAGGTAGGTAATGCATCAAATAGGTAACATTTGAATTAATCAACTTAATGCAATAAGTAACATAAGTGATAAACTTTTCAAAGTAAACAAGGTAATGGTTTTATGCTTAAACCGGGGCTTGCCTTCGTTGACGATCTCGGGTTCCGGATCAGTACCACAATTATCGAATCCCATGACAACCGGGGATTCTTCCAGAACTTGCTCAACTAGAATCGTTTCACTCTCGGATTCTACACGAAATGATAACATATGCTTTAACATGATGATAATGTAAACATGATGCCGTTATGGTACATGAAATATAACAACACTTCGAATACGACTGTTTTACACGGTACAGTTGCAAGCCAACAAAACCAACTTGCAATTCTACCGGCAAGAACCACACATGTGACTTGATCAAACTGATCTTGAAACCCTACTAGTCACAAAACATGACTAAAACAAGATCAAACACTTAGGGTTTGCTTTTATTTATTTTTGAATTAATTTGGAAATAAGTCCAAAAATGAACTTGTTCCAAATGACCTGAAAATTTTATGTAAGCTTCCTCATATCAAATTAGTGTACCAAAACAAATTTCATAATTTTTGGAATTATACAGTGGCCTATAAAAATCATAGAAATTGCATTTATCAATTAATGGACTGAATATTTGAACATTAAAAAGATATTCAAATTTCAAGTTTCAAATTTTTGAATCATACTAGAGCACGTACAGAAGCTACACACAAATTTTCAAAATTTTTGGAGCTATGATTATTTTCCTACAAATTTCCATAGATTCAGCACTATTCAAAATCAGAAAATAACAAAATGCACTATTCTCTCTCTCTCCCTCAATGACAGCCAGCCCCCACCTGTCATCCCCAACCTCGGGCATTGACCGTGGCTTCGACGGCGCTGACCGGTGCTAACTCGCCGACGGTGAGCCCAACAGCGACAGCCAAAGTACCAACATGTTCACCAAAGCTAGGCACATCGATCTATGGCACTACGGAGGCTGATTACGACACGGAACAAGGCTGACACCGGCCATGGCGGACGCGGTGGCACGGCAACGTTACGCC
Source organism: Miscanthus floridulus (assembly GCF_019320115.1). Lineage (NCBI taxonomy): Eukaryota > Viridiplantae > Streptophyta > Magnoliopsida > Poales > Poaceae > Miscanthus > Miscanthus floridulus. The sequence continues at coordinate 91,704,477 of NC_089586.1, forward strand.
GGCGAAACAAGACCGGTAACGGTGAAACAGAGAGTTCAGGAAGCATCAGTGGCTCACCCCAATCGTGTTGAAGCAACAAGCGAGACTGGAGAAGCTATGGTGACGCATTTCGACGGTGACCGGGATCACGACGGAGCGGACCTCGTCGACGACAGCGTTCCGACGACTGCAGTGGGCAAAACGAGCAGGCAAGAGTGGAATAAACACTACAGCATCAAGACGAAGCCATAGAGGCAACAAGCAAGGACAACGGCTCACCGGATGATGCTGGCCACGGTGAATCGGAGTTTCTGTTGAGGTCGTCGGCCGCGAGGAAGATGAACATGGACAGCGAGCTCTCGGCGAAATCAGGCTGTAGCAACAGCTCGGTCGGATGCGCAAGGAGCAGGCGGAACTGGAACACGGCTTTTACGGGGCTTGCTTGCGCTGAGGAGACGAGAGAAGCTCACCGGAGTTGAGACGGCGGCGTCGGGAAAACAGAGGGAAGGAAGAAAAGTGAACGGCGTCGTCTAGGTCTTATAGCTCGGCCAGGAGCACGCGAACTCGACACGCAGCGTGCTCCCCGCGCCAGCGTGAAGCCAAGGGCGGTCGCAGGCGCGCCTGGAAGGCCGAAGAAAGGACGCCGGCGGTGAGGCGGTGGCGTCCTGTGGTTATCCTGATTTTTGAAGTATTTACAGATTTGCCACTGCGTCTATTTTTTAAATTACTCACAAATCTTCTAAAGAAGTTGAAAATCTCCAAAAATAAAAGTTGCTCCACTTTTCAAACTCTACAACTTTGCTTCAAGAAATATTTTCAAATTCTGCCTCCATTTTGAAATTTGAATTTGGGGTATATTTGAGCATTTGAATCATTTCAAAATTACTCAAATTTTTATATGTAAACTTGAAAAACTTTGAATACCAAAGTTGATCCTTATAAAATAATCTTCAACTTTGTTTTTTGCCTCAACCCCAAATTCCCCATGGATTTTGAATTAGTCAAAAGGGGCAAAAATGACTTTTATGATTTGAATTTGAATTCAAATTTGATTTGTTTTCCTTTTACTTTAACTTTGATTTTTGACCAGTAACATGGCCCATTAGGGTTATTTGAGTCAAATGACACATGACCTCACATGATCACATGAAATTTGACCCTTGTTGTCATGATCTTTATTTAAAGTTTGAATTACATCACACATAAAATAACAACTTATGAAATAAAGCTTATTTAGTGAATGCATTCAAAATTTTCTACTTCATGAATGCTTTGCAATGCATATGATGGCATGTCAAGTTTTAGTGCTACGTCAAAACACCAGAGGTGTTACAGTGCGCACCAACCTGTAGGCCGCCGGTCGCCGCGAATAGGCCGCGTCGAGACTGGCAAGCCACGGGCGAGCGCTCCTCCTCGCGTGCAGGCCGCCTCCCACAGTCGAAAGTCGTGCGCGGCGCACTCTGTGGCGTTGATGGTCAAGAAGAAGAACGGCGCACGCGAACAGCAGGGCTACCAGGATGCCTCCTACGCCGGACCCCGTCGCCGCGTCGAAGAAGTCCGCGAGCCGCGTCACTGCAGTGCGGCCTCCAGGCGCACCAGCGCGGCGCAGGGCCACCATCTATGGAGAGGACGCACACCTCTCCCTTGCTGGCGGCTACCCGTGGGGGACGAAGACGGAGCGACGGCGCTCAATCGCTCATCCGCGGCGGCCTGCGTGCGAGCAATAGCGGGCTCGGTCGGAGGAGACGGGGACTCGACGTCCGTACGCCTTCCCGTAGGCATACGTGCCTGACAGTGGGCCTGGTACGTGGCAGCCGTAGAAAATGGCAAGAACGCGGGAGAGATAAAATTGTAATGGCAAATCTCCGAATAGGTGAATTATAATGACGTTTCTTAAAACTCGAAGAATTGTAATGGCTTAGATCAAAATAACCCTAAAAGTTTATATGAAAAAAATCCTTACTAAAACATGTGATATTATGGATGCACTGCATAGTTCTACTCGTTAGGATTTCAGATCAACTTGATTTTCTAATTTACAATTTTTCCATGATTTACTATGCAATTTTAAAGTTTCAGCTAATTTATTTTTTGAAAAAAAAGAGATATAATCAAAGGTGGCCTGTATTTTGATTTGAGAAAAATCTGAGGAGGTTTTCGCAAAAATTGTTGAGAGTGTCTCTAGAGCGCGGGTTGATTTTTGATAAAGTGAAGGTCTTTTTTGCAAAAAAAAACCGAAGCCCATCCGTTCTATACTGTGGGTAGATTTGGAAATAATCTGAGGTGTTTTTTGCAAAATATTCTGAGAGAGCCTCTAGAGCGCAGGTTGATTTCCGAAAAATAGAAGGGTTTTTTCATAAAATGACCACGGATCACCCGATCTTGACCACCCGTGACGTGGCACGCTGGCTGGCCGCGGTTTGGGCGCATGTTTCATATGTAAAAGATTTCCAAGATGGCTGATAAGTCCGTAAAAAAAAGTGTCGAAAATTAGTGCAATTATTTAGGAGTCGGTCTAGTTTACTGAACAGAAGTCCGCAATAACTTTCATGCAATGGCAACTTGCAATTGCTATATAAGATAAGAGATGTGTGATCATTAGGTCTTCAAGACGTCATTGGCCTTTCCAGCGTTAGTCTTCTCTGATGCGGAAGTGAAGCAGACGGCGGGCTTTGGATCAGCTTTCACCACCAAACTCAGCACCTCAGGTCGCGAGTAGTGACCCACCACGTCGAAATCAAACTTGGCTCGAACAATCTCTCCAAGGTCTGCAGAACCACAACAGCCAGCTTCTAGTGAGAGTTGTGTGGAATAAATCATTCAAGCATATAGCTAGCATACCATGTCCAGGACATATGACCATATGAACATAAGTGGGATATTTTGAGTAGAATTTAGTATGTGAATTCCCCGGCTTCTTACCCAGGTCAGCAGTGAGAAGGGCCTCGCTTTCATAGTTGGGACCTGCCAACACTGTTCCGGATGGTGAAATGATGACACTCCCTCCGGAACAAACGACAGATTCCGGGGATGGCTCTTCATCTAGGCCACCAAATGTATACTCAGGAGGGGGAGGATAGTTCTTTCGGTGACAGAACTGGCTCGCTGACAGCACAAAGCATCCCCCTTCAAGGGCAATATGTGTCATAGAAGACTGCCAACTTGGCATGCAATCAACTGTGGGAGCACAATATATCTCAATACCTGCACAAACATAGGATGATTCAGCATGAAAGATAAACTCAAGTACATGAGACATTGTGCAATTTACCATTACACCTTGTGGTTCCAAAGTATATCCCAGCCCTCTTTATTTAAAATACAAATTCCAAGAAATAGGAATCATACCTTTGGCATACATGGCCGTCCTGAGAAGTGGCATTCTGTTTTCCCAGCAAATGAGAGCACCGATTTTTCCAAGCGGAGTATCATAGACAGGTATTGTAGATCCATCTCCAAACCCCCAGAATACTCGTTCTAGTGCAGTGGGCATGACCTTGCGGTGCTTCCCTAGGTATTTTCCCAGCGGATCAAAGGAGAGCACTGTGTTGTAAAGTGTATATCCTGCCCTCTCAACCACCCCTATCACCAGATACACCTTATATTTTCCAGCTAATGCAGATAAGCGGGACACTTCTGGGCCTGCATTCATAAAATGTTTGTAAAGTGCTCTATAGAAATAACAGATGTGTACTACACACCCTTCGTAACATGTAAAAGATATCAAGCAGGAAGCATGGGTGACAGTAGGTAATGCTGGTACACGCTATAAACTAGAATGAGAATCATCTAATGTAAAACAGCAAAGTTAGAAACATGCTCAGTGCAAATTCTAGAAATAGCACTGCCTTAAAAAAACTCGACCTGCGGGGGGTTATGACGGCCCCCGGGTTTTCCGTTTAAGAAGAATATCTTCTCACACAGATCGAGAAAACCCCCGAACCCCCGCCCCCATCCTGACGCAGGAGGTGCCGTAACCCTGTGAGAACCGGGCCGGAGCCTTCCACTGCGCTTTGGCACATGGGGACGGGCAAGGGGATTTTTTTAACCTCAGCCTGAAATCCGCTCCCACGGGGAGTCGAACCCAGGACCTGAGGAGTGCCGCTGGGTCACCTAACCGACTGAGGGGAAATAGCACTGCCTTACCAAGCATCAATGTGTTTTGTGTATTCATTGTCAGAAAACTTGCCAAGAGTGAGAAAAATGGATACATATGCTCATGGAAGAAAATATGCTGTTTTTCAAGACTGTCAACCACATAACTCTACTTCCAAGGGATAATCCACCCCATTTCCCAACCTTGGAGGAACTAGGTTGTTTTCCATTAAGAAGAAAATAAGCAACGGAATTCAAATTGAAAAGGAATTGAATCTGGGTTGTTGAGATGCACAACCACACCTCACACTCCAATATGTTCAGCTATGCTCACTTCCTATACTAGTATCCTAAAATCTAAAATAGAAACTAAATGCATGTTTCAAGTGCTTCCGTTCAGTAATATGCAACCAGCACCAGGTGCAATATATCATCTTGCCGTATGGACCGCAAATTAGAGGTTATACCCTCCATTTTTATATTTTAATGAGGCAGTTGCTTACAATTCCTTAGGTTTGTGCTTCATTCTTAAGACTGCAGTTCACACTACAAGATTATTGTGAGCATATTATAATTACAAAAGGGTAAAGTTTCTACCCCAAAGAACAAAGCATGGTAATCCTCGTGAAAAATAATGTAGAACAAGGATACATTAACATCATTTAGAATACCAGGCACATCTATGGCAGATGCGTGATACTTTTGAAAGTCTTCCTTTCCTTTGGCAGTTCGATTGCCGATAACCAATCCAAAGGTAGATCCATGTGGGTAGCCACCAACAAAGACTTCCGGAAACAAAACCAACTGTGAACCATACCCAGCTGCCTCTGCTATCAATTTCTCCGCTTTATCTGAAACATAATGCAGAGAAGAGATTTACAAAATGTCACATCTCTAATGCTACAAGACTTAAAGCTGATAAAAGGATTATTGTAAAAAAAAAGATGTGAATATGAGACCCTAGTACTGGGTAGAAACTGAGGTGTCACATAGTATTAGTAGCAAGCCCATAAAGATTTTATTTCCTCAAATGCCTGTATGTCGTACCTCAAATACCTCATCCTCCAGGCTCCAAGCAAGAAAAACTGTCCACACAACACACAAACCACTATAAAAATTCCTTTTCTCATCTAGCTGATAGTGATTCACCATGAGAAAACCAAATGCTCCATATGTCTAGGATCAATGGATCATTATCACCAGTAGTAGAGAACGATGTCTCCTTAGAAGTAGATGCCATCATGTCAATCAACTGCTATTGTATTAGAGAAATGAAGCTACACATAATGACACTGTCACTATTCAATTAAACGATTTTCTCAACAACTTTTACGAGTACTAGCCATCACTATACACAATTCAGTAAGCTAGTTTTGCCGAGACAAACAAGCGAACACCTAGCGCGCAGCACCAATCTAAACAGCCGCACGGGCGAGACAACGAATCGAACACCACAGGCGCTACTGTAACAACAGCAAACATAACGGGTAGAGAGAGCAAAATTACACGCACCGAGAGTGGCAGGGGTGTCGTAGAACACGGACGACGCCTGAACGACGGTGACCCGCACCGTTGAGGCGGCCTGGTCGGCGCCGGCGTTCATCTCCACCTCCGGGATCACGGGCTCGCTGCCGGAGCTCGATGGGGCCAGGGCCATCGTCTCCGACTACCAAGCGATTGCCTGAAGGACGGCGGGCTACTTGTCGTGCTTCTTGCGGAGGTAGTCGCGGACGAACTGGTCCCGAGCGAGCGTGCGAGCGCGCTGGGGCTCGATGTGGACGTAGGAGAGGTGGATGCCGAAGGCGAGGAGGCCCGCGCCGAGGGCGAAGAGGGAGGCCGTGGAGAGGAGCTGCCGGGAAGTGGACGGGGAGCACCACCCCATCCGTCAGCGTCAGCAGGGGGAGTGGCGGTTTTGTGGAATTGTGGGGAAAATTCTCTGCAGGGTTACCCTCAAATCGCAGCCTCTCACATACAGTTGCTTTTCAATATTTGACCCTGGGCACGTGAATTCTCACACCTCATCACACGGGAAAAGACCGAAAAAACCCCCGCCTCTGAACCTGAACGCCCGCTCTGCAATCGTTCGTGCTCCCCACCGCCCTCGGTTCGTGCGCCTCCTCACGGCCATCTGTCGCGGCGGGCATCTTCGGGCGAGGAGTGACGGCCGGCCACCGGCGGCGGGCGGCCTCCGGCGACGCCTCACCACTGCCGGCCCAAACCCTGGGCCGTCGGGCCACGGAACGGCGGCGGGCGGAGGAACAGCGGCGGCAGGCAGGGGACGACCAGGGCGGGCGGCTGACAGCGACGGGCGGGCTCCGGCGGCGGCGTCGGGTAGTCGCGCTCGCGGTCGCGACGAAGCTAGCGAAAAAAAAAAAAACGCGAACAGGCCAGCGGACGCCAGGGGATTTAAGGCGGGGTACTTTAGTCTTTTCCCACGTGCTGAGTCACCCTGGGCATTCGGTCAGACCGAACCGATCGGTTCGGTTCCTCGGTTATTCGGTCAGTTTGGTCATTAGAAACCTGGGACCGATCGGTCTTTGCAAAAAACGAAGACCGAGGAAGTTCGGTCTCGGTTAGTTCGGTTCGGTCTCGGTCACGACCGAACTAACCGGACCTGAGTAGCAGCCACAAACAATAGCAGAATCTATAGCAATTTTCAACAGTATGCTTGCTATTTGAAGGCAAAAAAATAACAACACAATATATAAAACAAACCACACATTATTATGACAAGTTCTAGCACACAACTTTCTCAGTTCTCACAAATCACAATCACACATAATGACATAACAGAAGTATAGAACAAGAACTTCGGTCAGTTCGGTCACTTCAGTTAACCGACACATATGACCGAACTTCTATCGGTTACTTCGGTTAGTTGGGAGCCAGGACCGAACTCATGACCGAACTTTTCGGTCTCGGTCTTTTCGGTCTCGGTCTCGGTCTTTTCGGTTCGGTCTTCGGTCTTCGGTTAATTATGCCCAGGGTGAGTGCTGAGGAGTGAGAAGAGATAATTGGAAATCCTATCATATACCCTTATAAAACTAAACTCCACTAGATATTTTTCTCAACATATAAGTTATCAACATCAACAATTTATTAGAATTTGCAATTATAGCCAACTAGCACATGTAATTATGATAATTATCTCTTTATCCACTAACGTGCATTTAGCTGTCCACCCGCTTGTTCGGCTGGGGTTGGCTGGCCAGCCCCCTCACATGGACACTATTTATATGAACCAGCCAGCAGTACTTCTCTCTCATATAAACGAACCAGCCAACCGAACAGGCTGCACATCAATATGTCAAACCATTCACCGAAATTAATTTAAGATAGTTTCATTCATATAACTATAAATATAAATAGTCTAATTTTTTTAAAATTATCTGGAATCGCCGCAGCAACGCGCGAGGTATTCTTCTAGTATAAAAAAAGAGAAAATCTGAGAAATTCCCCAAATCTAAAGAATTCGCGTGTCCAAGGTCAAATATTGAGAGGCCTACGAATTGGATGTCAAATATTGAAATTTCTCCATTTTTGCCTCGTGTGCAGCGTCACGGTCCGACAACGCAACCACCTAGCGCAGGCGCGCGGAGACATGACAGTAGTGCGGTTTCGGATGGGGGCTCCCCAGATTTCAGGTTCTCCCACGGTTTTCAAGTTTGGGGATTCTAAATTTATCGGATTCGGTTTTCGGGTTTTGGTTTCTATCCGTGGATATCCGATGAAGGCCTGAAATATATCATTTTTTTAATAAAAGCTCAAGTGTTTTATTAATACTTTTTTGTGTGAGCTACTAGATTTGTTCTAAGTTGAGTCACGAAATTATGTGTTGTTTACCACCTCTTGTTTGTATATGTGAATATGTAGTATATATCATGGATGTGTTGCTGAAATTCCTTATTGTTTTCTTGTATTGTTGTTTACCACCTCTTGTTTGTATATGTGAATATGTAGTATATATCATGGATGTGTTGCTGAAATTTCTTATTGTTTTCTTGTATTGCCATATAATAGTGGGTTTCAGGTTTCGGGCAACCAATCGGGTTTTCAAGATTAATCGGGTTTGGTTTCGGGTTTAGATTATCACCCGAAACAGTATATATGGTGGTTTCGGGTTTTGGATTTGGGTACGTGGAGACTCGACCCGCCCCGAATTCGTCCCATTGCCAGAGCGTCTACCCTTCCGGCGTTTGATCTGGGTGAATCCGTAACATCCAAGGATGCGATGCTAGCTCGGCAAAACATGTACAGTGAACCACCTATTACGTGCAAACATGGAATCCAATTCAAGAAATATACTTCGGTCGCTCAAACAATTTTAAAATTTGGCATATTCATATGGCAGATAAATATGTACTCACATGCACATGTTGATATACAAACTCAAACTAGAAAAAATAAAACGAAAATGACAATAAGATGCATGTGCACTAAAAGACAAAATCCTTAAGTGCACATCTTTAACTATACGAAAGCAGCACCAGAAAACCGGGCTACCGGATCGGGCCACGTCGCCTGTTAACATACTAACCGTTCGATCTGGCAAACAAGTGAAATCAACCATTCGATCGGGGTCTTCGCGGATCTCCTACCCGTTACGCCGTGAACCGGGCCGTCGCGAATGGTCGCGAACCCGTTCGACCGAGCACTCGCCTCCTCCGCCTCGGCCCTCGGACTGCTCCACTCGTGCTCATGCGCCGCCAACCTCCGCGCCCGCCGCTCCTCTCTGCTTCCGCTGCCTTCCCCTGCGGTGACTCAGCGTAGCAGTTCCACGTCTCCACCTCACGCGGTTCCGCTCCCCGGCCCCAGGCGGGCCGCCCTACTGCCTCCATTCCCCGGCCGTAAGACGCCCGGCGGGCGGTCCTGCTCTGCTACACGGCGCCCCGCCACCTCGGTCGACGAATCAGCTGCGCGACGCGTCGGCACCCCTGCCCCTTCATCTGAATTTTACTATTTTCATATGATTTTTTTTAAGGTGAGTTTGCATCTTAATTTTTGCATGTGACATATTTGTATGCACTATGACGAATGTGCTAAATTTTAGATTTTTAAGCGACCGAAGTCAAATTGATTTTCATGTGTTCTATCTAGTAAGTGGTTTGCACTATATATTTTGCTAGCTAGCTCAGTAAGAATCAACAGGTGCCGCAATATTGGGCTGGCGAGCGGCATAGCACGTGTCTGCACAAACCAGCGACCAGCGGCTGCATGTCATCGCTGATCAAGGAGCAAACAATTTGCATCGGGGCCTTCCTCAATCTCTGCCCGTTTTCTCCGGAGGAAACGCTGACTTGGCTGCATCGGCTTCGGTTTGATCGGCCAACGCTGCTAGACAATATTGGCCGTGTTCAGTTCAGCTAAAAGCTGTTGTGGCGGCAGCTGCTGTAGTTCAATCTACAGTAACATTGCGATCAAAAGATACAGTCGTAGCCCGTCCCTGCAGCGAACATTCCCATTAACCTTTTACCGTTATTAAGATTAGCATCTCTTGCACGGGCGCATCAGGTTGAGACAACTCATCACACGCCTAAAGTGCATCAGTAGGATAACGAACTCGATTTTTTGCAGCCACGACATCCAATCACTCCAGCAAATCTACAATGCTAGAGCGAGGATCAAAATTCCCAAATAGGCCACAATAAAAACCTGGGTATCGATACGGTCCACAGGAACGAGAATCACATAAATAAACAAGCTGCAGAGAGTATTGTCAAATACAACATCCATCTTACGTTCTCTCACTTGTCTACAGTATGCATTCAGGAGGGTTCAAATGTAAGCACCACATGTTGCTGGAGCAAATCAGTTTACAGAGTGATAAAACTAAGACAAGCTTTCAGGCTGGCTGCTCATAAGTGATGCTGCTATTGTTGTTCGAAACAGTAAATCGTCAACAGGCAACTTACTCCACCTCTTCCAAGAAATCCTTGATCTCTGCTGGGCTTAGAACTCTGTATTGTGTATATGGAACTGTTAGTTCTCAGCAAACCATTTGATTGTAGCAAGGAGTCTGTAATATCATCGAATAGCTTTAGATTTGCAACAATAACAAAAACAGAGTAAACACAAACATTTCCCCAACAGCCAGAGGGGCACAAGTCACAGAATCTTTGTAAAGTCAGGGAGCAAATGAATGATGCAATAATTTAATCATTTGATGAGACAAGAGGGAACATTAATCACATAAAAGTGGCAGTAAGATTGAGTCTGTAAAACTTACTTGAACTCACGGTCAGCTCGAAGAATTCCGATTTCAATATTGTTGGAGGAAATTTGCCCCTCATATCTGCAAGTCCAAGATCCAGAACCAATTAGTAACTACATAGGATGTTTCTAAACTAAGGAAATACAAGTGGGATGTGATACCCTTCTTTCAGAGTCAAAATTGCAGTGTGGATGGCATCATCAAGCTCCATATCTTCTGTGTATCTACAATGAAACCATAAATATAACATGTGAAATCAAAGAGGGAAAGGATGATCCGTTATGGCATACGTGCTGCTTATTTTAATCAATGAAAGCCGTACTATGTTACAACTCACAACAGTGCCTAGAGCAAGTGCACAACATTACTACATTGAGACTACCTCTTTTCAAGAAACGTCTTTGCATTGGACACATTTTTTCCCATGGCTGATGCTTTCCAGGAGAAGTATGATCCTGAGGGATCAACCTGAAGAAATAGCCAACAATGTCAGTTATCCTGAATTTATTATGAAGGTATACATCCTACAATATCATGGTGATTGTTAGCACAAAAGTACACATTTTCCGCTTTATAAGTACTACTTGTGAGGATCTCTTGTAAGTTATGACTAAATCATATGTGGGAACAATATATAAATTTGTGAGGTTGACATTCTGTGTCGAAGTAGGCTTTAGAATAATTGGAGTAAAAATAAACAGGTTTCTATCTTGTAGATTCTGCAGTATACCTGATACAACTGCGGGCCATTGTCATCATACCCGGCAATCAACAACGATACTCCAAATGGTCTTACACCACTGAAACAAACAAAGATCACAAATAAAACTCATTACCATATACCTATCTCAGGCTCTCATGAATCACCTTAACACCAAACAATAGAGGCTAGTATGTGTTTTGACCAGATGGTGTACATCCCAGCAAACTCTATTAGTTTAACTTTTTGTTCAAGCCATCAAAACGACATCAAGTGCATCAATAAATGGAAATAGCTACTAAATGCCATATATATAGTGCATATTTTATGTATGATGCTGGTTGACTTGCTTGGCAACTAAATAATAGTTAACCCTCAACCACTTAAAATCACCAATTAATTGAAAATCAATAACTGGAGAGCACACAGGGATACTATAAGATCTTTAAAAGTGATTGCAATACATTTAGGTAATGTACAAATAAGGGATTAAAAACAGCTAAAACAATACAATGTTATGCAAAGTGTATACTTTTAATATAAAAAATTTATTTAAATACCGATTATATTATACAACCATGCAGATAGTCGCGTAAATATGAACAGCTTAATTAGTTACATACCCTGACTGTGTGAACTCCTGCATGACAGCAGCAGTCTCTCGTACAAGCTGTGTTACAGGTATGTGCTCCTGCATTTGACAATGAAACAATAATTAAAAACACATTTATCTACTTGACAGCAAGCTTGCAGAAGAGACCGTTTTTAAAATTACAAATTCATTTCAAATGATGTCTTTAACATATGAGAACTTTTTTTAACTATCCTTGAAAAGATACAAGGAGGTACCAAAATGAAAACATGAAGTTAGTACCTAAGGTACCCGATTTATCCTAGGTACCAAAAATCGATGCCACCCCTACTTAGATACGATCATATTAAGGTACCTCTTCATACCTCTAATGACTGTAAGAAGTCTCTTACCAGATACAGAAATATTTTCCAGAAATCTAAACTAAACAAATTGACAAAAGGTATACCTTGTACAACCGATAATACTGCTGTGCCTGCTTTCGACTTTTTCTCACCAGAACACGAAAATCTGGACCCATCCCACTGAAAACAGTGCAAGAAAAGTGCATGAGTAAAACATAATAGAGAAAGACTTGGCAATTGAGAAGATGTACTAAAGGTCCATAACTTCAACAATCACATTAAACTTCAACACAATTGTAATGTATTCCAATTCCAAAATACTACTACAATATAAAAATGAATACAAGATCAACCAAGACTGTGTACCTGTAGACAACTCCAATATTTGGTGTTAGTGCCTGAATCTTTTGCACCTGGAAAGTATTTCACACAGGTATCTGTTTAGCACTTGGGATAGAGGAAGGGCAAGAATGTGGCAAATAGAAAATTCAAAAACTTAGGTACACATACAGATGTTTCATCCACTAAAATAGAAGGCAATTTCTTCTCAGTGGCGATGACTACACCATTGGCAGCTGCAAACAAGACATATTCCAGAATTAAGAAGCACAAGTAAAAGAAAATGGTTTTACTGCCTAACCAGTGAACATGTATACTACATAGAATACAACAATTCGACTGAGAAAAAGACCAGCATGGCGAATCATTACACTACAGCTACTGAACCTATCAATAATGACTTCATAAGGAATGTCAAATATCATGTTAATTAGGAAGTTCAAATAACAATCTTCATGAAGTTTGAAATAACTTTTAACTTCCACAGCCCATCTTTGGCTGAGAGGAACCATTAGCTGATTTCTGTGCAACTGTGTTAGTGAGTGCTCTTGAAGGGCAGGCCTGGTGCAGTGGTGAGAGCTGTCTCACTGAGTCACCAGGTCGCGGGTTCGAAGCAGCCTCTCCGCAGATTTTGCGGGGGGAAGGCTTGCCTTGGTTTTTCCCTTCCGCAGACCCCACTCATGTGGGAGCCTCCGGCACTGGGTCTGCCCCTTTTTGTGTTAGTCAGTGCTCTGGATATGAAGTGGGCAAACAAACTCGCAATTTCCAACAGTCCCCATTCAACATCGAAGCATCCAGACAACACTAGATCTGCATCAACTTCTACAGCACGACAAGCATTACGAACAAAGAAAATTTGGGCAGATCTAAGCATGCACATGGTGGAAAATTAGGGAAAGTTTGTCAAATGTATAAGCAGTTTAGCACCAATAGTCATCAAGGAATTTACAAACCCAACCTCAAATGACTTGATAATACGCGTTAGATTAGAGAAATAATCTTAATAGTGACTAAAATTGGTATAATAATCTTTGATTAGTCAGTGTTTTTTTTTTTGTGTCTGTGCACCTCTCAACCTAAACTTTTGAATCATGCAATGCCCCAAGCAATCCATAATGTGTGTAGGTATCTAGGAGACAAGAAAATCACAACTATATACACAGTTGAAATTACATCTAGGCATCCTCAATTAACACTGCGATGATAACGAGAAAGGATGAAAGCCCTAGTCAAAGCTAAGACACAAACACACGAAAAAGGGTGAAAACCCTGATCAAAGTTAAGACACAAATACGCGAACACAAACCCAAAATAATACACTCCACCAAGAGGACCATAATTCTAAACCCTCGGCAATGCCCTAATGTTGTGCACGAGATAACACGTCATAATGCCGTTTCAAATTGGTCACGAACTTCTCGCTACCTATAGCAACGGCAAAATACCAACATCAGAAATCAGAGGGGTGAGAGGGGATTGCTGCGCGAATCGAACCTTTGATCCCGAGCGAGGTCTGCCCGGATCCGACAGCCGTGAGCGCGTGCTCGATCTGCACAAGCTTTCCCGACGGGCTGCAGCGAAATCAACCGGAAAAAGGTCAAATCAAACCACCGTAACGACACAAAATCTCCCCCGATCTCGATGGAGGGGACAAGCAAGCGAGAGACGTAGGGAGGGGAGCACGAACCTGAAGGTGGTGAGGGAGAAGGAGTACTGGCTGTCACCCATGGCCGGAGCGCGCAGTCACCTCGTTGGCTCTTCCGGGCTGGAGTGTCGGCGATTCGTGGCAAGGTTTTGCTGCTAGCGAGGGAGCGAGGCGGCTGAGGAAAAGAAGGGGAAGAGGACGACGAGACGGAGTGGGGGAAGAGGTGGAATCCCAGGAGGAAAAGGTGAGTGGAGTGTTTCGCAAGAAGAAACCTTTGGGCTGGAGTCCAAGTTGGATTTGGGCCGGTTATCTGAGTTGGTGACGAAAATAGAGTTTGCAGCTGGGCTGAGCTGGGCCCACCGCCTCCTCTTCTCCAATTCTATACTTCCACATTCCCCGGTTGGCCGGTTCCTTCCCCCGATTACCTTTTCCGACGGCCACTGCCCACCGTCGCTGCAGCAGCTCCTCCCTGCTCTCCGGTGACTTTCCCCACGCCGGAGTCGAGCCCCCGGTGCCATAAGCCCAAGATTCGATTGGTACGCTCTATTTCTTCCCGCATAACACGTATATTTCCTTCGATACGTATACGGTTGAGGTTGAGAGAAGATTTAGGCCTCGTTGACACCTCAATCCACATGTGTTAGAGTGAAATAGAATGAAATTTAGTTTAATTTCACTTCAACACATGTGGATTGAGACGAATAAATGCGCATCCGAACAAGCGTTGAGGAAAGTAGCGGCTCATGTCGTCGGGTCAGGGGAATTGAAGTTCCTGACCGGTTTCGGTTGAGCGATTTGTTGTAATCGGGATGGCATCCTAAGTCCTCCGCTGCCCGCCGGGCATGGTCGATCTGATGAGCGGGGCAGGCAAATACCCAGATCGGTGGCACCGGCGTTTAGAGTTGAAGAGGAGCTGGGGTAGATTGACTCGGGTTCTTCATTAGTACACACCGTTGTGGATGCTTGATCTTGGCATGATTTAATATCTTTGTTTGAAGTGTGATTCATGTATTCCAGCAGATGATTTTGTACGATACAATTTTAGAAATTTGTCCATCCTGGACTGCAGTTAGAGGAACACATTTACCTTCACTAGAGTATGATGGTAGAAGAAAGAAATATTTATGATCAATAAACATTCTGTGTGTCTATGTACTCTGTAGTCAGGGGCCCAATTTTTTGTTGTGCCAGTCTTTTTTCCCATTTGATTTGATGAGAACTTGTTGCTGACTGCTGAGTGCCTAGTTGATGGCTTTTGTGTATTATTGCTAGCTTTCTGAATCTAGCTCCATGATGTTTAATCTTAGTTTGGTATTTTGTTGTCTGTGACAAGCTCGTTATAGTTCATTTCCACTATAGAGTTTCGCTGAATCTTTCTAACTTAGTCTTATTTCTTATTTTCCAGCATTCAGTGACACCTTTGCCTATATAATACTGTGGTCATAACTCTTTAGTAGAGAAAGGAGAAGATGCAGGTGAGTTTGCAATTGCTTCATTAGCACATTGATTGCATACCCGTGCTATATGCCAGTCATCCCATAAAATTTGAATGATCATGTTTCCTTATGCTACTTGATGCATCAGTCATGCCACTATGCAAGATCTTATAGCTAGCAATTTGCATTCATAGTGAGCAATGTGATCTTTTTCCCGTTACCACTAATTTTTTGTGTATTGATTCAAGTATGTTGTAAGTATATAAAATTAACTAATGATGAATGAAATGAAACTGTTAATTACTTACAGTATGGTGTTATAGTCATCCAGGAAAATTCTACGTGCTACATCAAATCCTGCACCACGCCCATCGGATATTTTGTGCCACAAGGGTTCTTAACATGAAACCTAAATCTTTTTGGCAATATCTTTTTATCTCTAGGCATCTAGGGCAAGGCTTTTCAAGGAGTACAAGGAGGTACAGCGAGAGAAGTCAGCTGACCCTGATATCCAATTAATATGTGATGATTCTAACATATTCAAGTGGACTGCTCTTATCAAGGTAACTTTTTATTGCAGTAACAAGATCAGCCGCTTACTATCGCCTCTTCTAATTATCTATATTATTATGTGGTTAGGGCCCTTCTGAAACACCTTATGAAGGTGGTGTGTTTCAACTTGCATTTGCAATTCCAGAGCAGTATCCTCTGCTGCCTCCTCAAGTTCGATTTTTGACCAAAATTTTCCACCCAAACGTGCATTTCAAGGTTATACAAGACTGTGATGCCCTGTTTTATCAATTATTAAATGTGAATCTTCAAGATGAAGGGGAAATTTCTGTTTAGTTACATTTGTTTTCCTTTTTTTCTGTTTTTAGACAGGTGAAATTTGTCTTGATATATTGAAGAATGCATGGAGCCCTGCATGGACCCTTCAGTCTGTTTCTAGAGCGATAATTGCTCTGATGGCCCATCCTGAACCAGACAGCCCACTTAACTGTGATTCAGGTACCTCTTTCTTCCTACTTATGATTTTTTATGTACCATGTTCATGTTCCACTCTATATCAAACTACACTACATGAAAAACTACGACATTCTACTACTTCGCTATCTTTCCGAATTAGACTGAAATGATACAATATTAATCTAAATGTTGTAAACTTCAACATATGGTACTTTAGGCATATAAGAAATATTAAGCTATTGCTGTAATGGAGGCCTGAACATCTAGATGAGAATACATATCAAGTATCAGGACTCATGAGTGACATCACAGCAAGGGAACCATTCTTAACTCTAATATAAGGTGGTAGCCAAAAGAGAAAAAAATTCATTCTGAGTTGTCAAATGTTAGCAGAACTTCTATGCAATGGCACAGCTAGATTTTTAAGCAGTTGCATTACAACTTTGTAATACAACTAGCTGTTGTAACTTCTAGACCTAATTACTCTACACCATTACAATATGGCCCGACCAAAATAAGCGACGCTGGTCCTTCTCATTTTCCAATCAATTGATTTGTTTGTTACCTTTATGGATTATTGTGTGATTTTTTGGCCTTAAAGCAAAAGATGCCACCTTCATCTCACTGACTTTGTAAACTTATGTAGGTATTTTCTCTCTCTTAATATGATCCCATCAATGGACTCTTCGCTAGCATGAGTTAGGATCCTCTAAATGTGCAGTTATAAACCATATAACGTGGTTCTTCATTGTGAACCAAAACATGGACCAACTGAAAGCTTGAACATAATAACTAATGAACATGGACCGATCTATACTATTAGAACACGTGGTGGACAAGACATATAGCTTCTGCATCTTGCAAGATCCCTTTCTGATTAATGATGCACTGCCGATACACACCTATCTGATATTCTGAATCTGTCTGTACTTTCTGGCTATCTTTTTGCTCAATGATGATAGGCAATCTCCTGCGGTCGGGTGATATTAGAGGCTATCAATCAATGGCCCGCATGTATACAAGGCTGGCGGCCATGCCAAAGAAAGGTTAGCTGTAGAACATGTGCCAAGCCAAGAGCATATGTCAGTCCATGCGTCGGTACATGTTGTCAGGTCTGCCTTGTGCTGTCTGAACTGTGGTTCTTGTTTCCTAAATCCTAACCATTCATATGCGTGTGTTTGTGTTCTGGGGTAGATGGGAGAAATCCTGGATTCTCGATGGTTTGTCTGTGATGTAATAAGTCCTGGAATTCAACAGTTGCTACTACTGATCTATTTTAGTAATCAGTTAAGTCAGTACCTGCCCTGGCTGCAACACTCCGAAGGTCTCTTGTTTCATATGCTGTCAGCTACTGCGACATTCTTGGAGGACACATTCAAGAGGCAGCAGCACAATACGTTGTGATTGTGAGCATTGTGATCAGCACTATGACTTTTATTCCTGAACTTTTTTTTTCCCAATCGAATTACAATTGCGTCTTTCGTAGAAGGCGAAAAGGAAAACCCCAGATCAGCCGGCTTTGCCGGACGAGTGGGGGCAGCTAGGTGAACGCCGTTGGGGGCATCTTGGTGCCGGCCAGGAAGTTGCTGAAGAGCGTCAGCGCCTGCCGCGGCGCGTGCAGAGGCACCTCGTGCCCGGCGCCGCGGATCGTGACGAACGTGAGGCCCTCGTACACGATCGTCCATCCACCAACCTGATTTTTGATTTTCGGCGGAGTAAGGCGTTAGCTCCATGCTCGAAAACCAGCTGCTGCTTCGTCGGGATAGTTAGTGTTACCTGCAGATGGTCGTACCACGGCGTCCACTCCTGGACGGTCTTGAGCCCGAGCTTGTTGAGGGTGAGCCTCGTCGCCGTCACGGGGATCCTCCCGTCGGTGTCGCCGCTGAAGACCCACACCCTGAGGCCGCCGGCGACGAGCTTGCGGATGATGGGCAGGGTGGAGAAGGCGGCGTCGTTCCAAGTGCCGATCACATCGCTGCGCAAACAGCACGTTTCGGTTTTGGTGCTCCGAAACCTGAAGAATTTTTTTCAGAGTAACGAGACACGACGACGCACCTGCAGTGTGTCCAGTTGTAGCCGATCTTGGTCACGTTGGCGTGCAGCGCCGCCTGGACGTCGGGCCGGTTGAAGTAGACCTCCGCGTACTCCGCCGTGCAGGGGTCGTAGCCCGCCGGCTTCATGATCCATCCTCGCTGCAAAAAATGGAGACGAGATCATCATCATGTTGCTCGCAAAAGAAATACGCCATGTACTATCCCTGAACAGAAATGCACAGTAGGCTTGGATGCCCAAACGCACGCACGTATTTGGAGAAGATCCTCGGGGCGGCGCCGTGGACGGCGACCTTCCGGTGGGAGGACGCCGACGCCGACGAGCCCGGGTCGGTGCAGACGGGGGTGTAGAGGCTGTACATGTCGATGAGGCTGTACACGGCGAAGTACTCCTGGAGCGCGGCGTTGCAGGCGTCGGTGACGTTCACCTTGCTGAAGTCGCACTTGGCCTTGACGTCGCCGTACACCCGGTCGGAGATGACGGCGTGGTCCCAGGCGTAGTCGATCATGCCCGTCTGGTCCGTCTCGTCGTCCATGAGCGCGTTCCCGACCATCAGGCCCTTGAAGTTGATGTAGCTCTCCTTGGCCCCCGCCCTGTTGCCGTCGAAGATCTTCTCCGACAGCTGCGGAACGTAGTGCCCCGCATAGCTCTCGCCGGCGATGTAGAAGTTGTGGGACTTGTACTGCGGGAACCTCTTGAACCAGTTGAGCAGGAATTTGTAAGCGTCGTCAGCTGCATTACCAGAAACATGACAGTCAGTGAGTAAGTTCAGATATGGTTGGAGACCGGAATCATCCAAAACCAAGGAATTGTTTGTCTTGGAAGGGATCATTACAGTGGTTGATCGTGATCTACCGTATTACATACCGGTGATCTTGTCACCAAGTTGCAGCAGGTCGGAGCTTGTGTTTGTGTAGGAGAACCCGACGCCCACCGGGGACTCGAGGAACATAAGGTTAGCCTCTGCGTGCAGTTGGTTTGTTTTTGTTTTTAGCAAACTGAAACCTTAGGTATCGACATATAGTACTAATAATATATGTACTACAACTGTGTGCTGTCTTAATATATCAGTAGTACATTAATTACGTGCCTGTGTTCCAGGAGTAGTTGTTCCATCTGAGCTCCGGCTTGCCCTTCTGCACCAAGAAGGGCCCCAGCTCCTCCGCTTCCCCGTACCCAATCGACGAGCACCCAGGCCCTGCAACGACGACGACGACGACGACGACGATGACACTTTTCAGTCCCAAAAAAAGAAAAAGAAAAATCCTGGCCAGGAAGCATTATTAGATACTACAAGTATAATCTCTGAATTAAAATGAAAGCAGGTATCCAAATTCGAGCCGAAGAAAACCCAAACACGTCCTGCTATTAGCTCATGATTACGAGAAGAGCAGACGAGTGGGAACGGAGCCCCGCCGCGACAGCCGACAGGGACATGAACACCCCAAGGTTCGCGTTGCGACACGACGCGAGTTGTCGCTCAATCATAGCCTAGGCCGCCCGAGGACCGGTCAGTGGAGACCGGAGAGTGGAAGCAGAGCAGCGCAGCAGCGACGGTCAGAAGGAAGAATCGTTGTCGCAGTTTCAACGAGATGGAAACCTACAGCTACAGGCAGAGGCAGAGGCAGAGGCTACAGCGGTTATGGACCAACGCGCTAGCTTCTGCCGCTCCATCCCGTCCGTGACTTGTCACGGGATCGATCGGCTGATGAACGGCGACTGCAGTGATGAGTACGGCTGCGCAGTAGTGGAGTGCACACTGCACAGTGCCATGCTGTGGTGGGCCGGAGGCTAGCACGCGGTCAATGCATGCAAGCCGGCCGTTTTGCCACCACCGGCGCGGCGCGGCCACTCGCTACTACGCTCCTTGCACTGGGAGGTGGGACGAGCGCTGCGCAGCTACTAGCGCACCACCTACCATTTGTTCACATCTTTTCTTCTCCGGCCTGCGGGCCTGGTCCCCGGCCCGTCGTCGTCTGGCCGGATGGATCGCTAGCTAGCTGGTGGCGCACGTACTGACGACGTACGTACATACGTTTCGTGCCATGCCAACCTGCTCCCTCTTGCCGTTTTGCGCGCATGCGACCTGCACGGCCATGATGGTGTGGGTTCATGCCCATGGGCCGGTATACGTACGTACATCGTGCAGTACTGTCCGACTGTCCGTGGTTGCATACAAACGCAAAGGGACGAGCAACTTTCTAGGTTGGTATATCCTTCCCCAGCAGAGTGCAAAGATGATGGATTTATGCATGGATGGATGCTTTGCTTCTGCACATAGCACGCTCTTTAAACATTAATTCTTGGCAGGAATCGCTTGTGCGGTTGTGTCATTCTCTGATAGATCGAGTTTGCCTTTATGCTTCTGCAAATAGCTCGATCTTTTTCTCCGTCCAGAAAACTGGAAAGAAAATTGTCGTCGAATGCCCTAAACTAATAGCTACAGTACTTCGTATATTCCCTGGAGCTTCGTAGGATAATCAACAGCTAAGTCATGCATGTGGGACAGCGTTTTTCTATAGTGCGGATGCCCGGATTTGGTCTATATATATCATCAGTTCATCACAAAACTGGAAATAAAATCGTCACATGTGTCCTAACCGCCTACCTGCAGGAACTGATTGGACTGGGGAGGTACGAGCAGTGTTGTTCTGTCATAACTACCTTATGTACTAGCACTGCACCTGATTGGATGGCTCCACAAAAGCCGAAACGACAATGGCCAGTCTGACCGATCGGTAGCAGGTAACTCGCAACGGTTAGACCTAGATATTATCTTTTAAGCCAACCTCTTTAATAGTACTATCTTTTATCACATAGTTTTTAGTATAGATGAACCCATTGCACTCTCACGTGACCTTAAAAATGTATACAAAAGCTTAGTTCTTGATTAATGGCGTCCCAGCAGAGGACAAATCGCCAGCTCTGGCCAAACCCTATTGGCTGCACAGGAGGAGAAGAGCGAGCTAGCGCTTACCTCCTAGCTGGTCTCGCACGGATTTCGAGAAAGAACTCTCTCTCACCTATGCTAATTCCCGTACCTGCTCTCACCACTATTCTGTTGTTTATTACTTCCAGCTCTCAACTGCGCTAGCAATTCGGTGACCCCCGTTTGGGATGTTTTTTTCTCTCTTCTAATGAGAAAAATACTTAGAACTAGCTTAAAAGTCAATCGTTGGAGCTGCCCTTATGACTTCATGGTCTGAATGTCTTAATTATACTGCTCCCTACATTCACAAAAGAATACAACTATATGTTGCATGTAGGTCATGCAAACTAGTTTAATTTTGATCGAGTTTATACTGAGTAATATTAATATCTAAATTTATTAGGACAATATATTTCATAGTCAATTTAATGATACTTATTTTGTATCATAAATGTTAGTATATTTTTATAATAAGGTAAAACTTCAATTCATTTGATTTCTCGAAAAACGAGAATCGTATTCTTTTGTGGACGGAGAGAGTACTTCACTTACACGAGAGGCACGGAGTATTAACTTAGAACAAACTGTCTCAACATCCTTATTTTTGAACCATGATTTGAAATCAGGGTCTTATCAGTTAGTAGCTAGAGACTACAGGATATATCTAGCAGGAGGACATTTCCAACTTGCAAGTAATATAACATATATAGCTCAATCATCCTCCCTAGCTAGACGGTTCACGTTTCCAACTAACTTACTAACATATTACCCCAGGGGTCCGACGAACAGCTCAGCCGGTGCAACCAAAACACTGCTAGACCTCTCTGACTGTCTGACACGCTTTGCTTGGGATGTTGGCAACGCCTCTGCAGAGATCCCCACGAGGACGGGCTACGTGAATTAGGCCACAAGGTTTCCTCACTCATAGCTCAGAAGAAACATACAGCGACACCCTTCGTTCCGGGAGCGTGTGTTGACTACTGACTTGCAGCGTGCTAGCTGATCATGCCATATATTGCCATGCAAGCAAAGCCAGCAATCCAGCATGCTCGCCCTTGCAGTCAGAGTCAGCAAATGGAGCTTCAGCATCACTGTGGGTAGCAGCTACAGCCGTAGTGCGTAGCGCCTATATCCTTCTCCTTCTCGATGGGTGCACTCTGCGTCGAGTGGGTACCATCAGTACCACTAGTAATGGACCAGAAATACAGAATGTGTTGCATATATGTATGCATCTACCAATCATATGCTCTTCCATCGATCTCTTCTGACCAGCGACTCCGGCTGATGACGCACTGATCGAGCACGCGCAAGAGGGACATTGGTGAGGCTGACAGCTGGGTCCTATGTCGTTTTCTGCTTGACCATACCACATACATAGCGTTGGTCAATTTCGGATTGGGAAGGAGATGGGCATCGCAGTCGCAGTGGAAATTTTATCCCCTTCCGTTCTAATATTCCTTTTTTATATAGAGAGATGCATGATGCTTAATTAATGTAATTAGATTAGGAGGCTTCAACTATCAACTTGATAGAATGTCTAGAGTGCAGAAGTATCATCGTAGGAACTTTGCGTAAATTTCATATGAAGAACTTTGACTCCTGCATATGTATTTTTCCTCTCTTTTAAAAAAAAAAATCCCACATTCCGAGAACTGAAATCAGCTACGTTTTTTTTTCGAATAAAATGTGCTATGTTTAAGGTTAACAGAATGGTGTGCAAGTGCAATAGGGTAGTACAAAACGGTGTGCAACTAAATGGCAAATAGAGAAGTCCTGTGGGAAACAGTGACTAGCAACTCAGAAGGCGTTTAGGTTAGACTGTCTCCAACAGCCCCAACCTAAATGCGAGACGCATTTGATAGATTGGGTCGCGCACAGCAGAATGGCTAGGCACCCAAACTTCCCTTTTCCAACGGAGGATGCAAAAGAGAAACCAGAACATCGCCCACCAAGCCGCCGCCGAGCGCCGCGGACCCGCCTTGCCCCACCTCGCCCCGCCAGTGACTCCCCGCCGCGGTCCTTGCCCCGCCACGGACCCGCCTCGTCGTTGGTCCCAGCGTCCAGCGCCGACGCGAGCCTGTGGACGCCCTCATCGAAGGTGCCCAACTCACCGGCGGCCCGCTCGTTCGCTCCGCCGCTGTCGCGACGTCCAGCCGCCAGATCCCCGCAGGGGGGGTGGCGCGCGGGTGCCAGAGGGCTCGGCCGGGGACTCCGCGAGGCTAGAGACAGAGGAAGGGAGTGGTTCCGCGGTGGTAGATCTGCCGGTCCTGTCGCCGGAGATGGACTCCTCCGTCGAGAAGGTGAGCTCCGATCTACGGTCTCCTCGCTCGATATGTGTCCTGGATGCGGGGTTGGTGCGGGTGTTTATTAATCGTACTGTCTGTTTCATTCTTCCGCCGACGCAGCAGGGGAACGGGGCGCTGGATCCGGACGAGGGCCCGCCGGCCTCCGGCGAGGCCAAGGCCTGCACCGAGTGCCACACCTCCGAGCTCGAGCACTTTCCTCTTCTTTTCCCTCCCGCGAAACGGTTGTGCTGGCGCGGCAGAGAATTGGGTCGAGGAGAGAGACAAAGGTATATTTGGATTCCCACTCGACTCCGACGCAAATTGGGTTTTTGGTTTGGGTACTCCGTTGGACCGTCGTTTTTTCACCTAAAGCAACATAGACGACATAGATTTGAGTTTGAGTGCCCTGATGGCTAGGCTGTCGGAGACAGTCTTACACCATCAACTTCCAACAGGAAACGTCCAATTAATGGTGAGCGTGATTATTTGATGTGATAGCATAGCTAGCTCCTCTCTTCCCCTCCTGTCGGTTGGGACTAATATTGTACTGCGACTAGTGACTAGTCTACTCCAGCTGAGTAGTATCTTACCGAAACATGCATCATCACCTAGCTAACTGCTACTGTAGCTAAGCTCCCAGTACCAAGGCTATCAGCACGCCCGCTTATGCTGAAATTTAGCTTATACTGGTGTTTATGCTGAAATGTTGTGAGAGAAAAATAATATTCCATGGTTGAAAAGTAGTGCTGAATAAACTCAACGTCCTGCATCGCTCCCTCTCACCTCTCAGCTCTCAGCGACGTATCTAACCACTCCGCTTCTTAGTCAATATCTCGACTTCGAAGGTAGAGTGAACGTCTCAACTAATTGTCTCTTATCAGAGCCATCGTCACCTTATCTGTATCTCTCGATCGATTCCTAACCGCTTTCTCTGCAGAATTCGTCAGGGCATCAGGCACATACATGCATGTTGCAGACATGAGCCATGGCCGCCAAGCACAAGAAACATGCAGCAGTAGAAGCTTCTATCCAAGACAATCATGGAGCTAGAAGCGCAGCAACGACAAGCAGCGCGAGGGAATTAATGGCGAGTCAAGTACGAGCAGACAGCGGAGTAAATGGTGCAGGTAGGTGTAGGACGACGTACGCTGCCGCAGAACAGGGAGAGGATCGGTGAGCTAGCAAAGCGAGCATACGTACCGCCGTTGAGCCAGAGCACCAGCGGCTTCTTGTCGGGCGACGCGGTGGCCTCGAAGAACCAGTAGAAGAGCGCGCGGCCGTGCGTCCCGTTCACGGTCACGTACCCGGCGTACTGCGCGAACCCCACGGGCGGCTGCCCCGGGAGCCCCGCCACGCGGTCGGCCGCCTGCTGCGCCGCGGCCACGGCGTCCACCTGCTGCGCCGCGGCGGCCGCCGCGACAACGACGGAGCAGAGCGAGAGGGCAATCGCGAGCAAGGAGAAGGCAGGCCCCATCGTGAGCTAGGATGCGTGGTGCGCCGCTGCCGCTGCTCAGCTCCTCGCTGCTGGTGCGTCGTCACATCGCCCCCGGGTGGCTATATATAACACAGGCCCCGCTGACCGGGGGAGGGCCGCGGCCGACGGCCGTGATTGCGTCAGTAACTCAACACAACTATGGGCCAGCCATGCATCTATGCTATGTGGTGTTACTGTGGTCAGACCAGTTACAGTTTGACATAGGGCGCTCCCAACATATGGTTTCTATCATGCACTAAGGCCCTGTTTAGATCCCACCCAAAATCCAAAATTTTTTAAGATTTTCCGTCACATCAAATCTTGCGGCACATATATGGAGCATTAAATGTAGGTAAAAAGAATAACTAATTACACAGTTTACCTGTAATTGGCGAGACGAATCTTTTAAGCCTAAATAGTCTATAATTGGACAATTTTTACCAAATACAAACGAAAGTGCTACAGTATCCAAAAGCCAAAAATTTTCGCATCTAAACGGGGCCTAACTAGAGGGGCAATTAAACAAAAAAAATGATGTACCCTTTCAAAAAGAAAGATGAGTAATAGTTTCTTACATAAGAAACCTGAGTCAAGCTATTCAAATTTGACCAAATTCGTAGAAAAGAGCATCAATACTTTTATCATCAAATTAGTATCACTAGATAAATCATGAAATATTTTTTTATAACATACTTATTTGATGCGTAGATATTAAAGTTAGTCAAACCTACTGCAGTTTGACTTAGGGTGATTCTAGCCGTTCATTTATCTTGGGACAAAAGAGTATCACATTAGTAATCGTTCAAGATCAATAAAATTTTCTTCGTCAAACAAGAAATGCTCAAGACGACCACAATGACCTTGGGGACGACCATAGCTGAGTTAGAGCTGCATGAAAAGGAAAAAACTACTCCCTCTGTGCCATAAATACTGCATTTCTAGTACCATGCACAAAATCAATGATAGATGAGAATTTACAAAAATGCCCTTGTAGAGTACTCCCTTAATCCACGCATGCAGGTATGGCAGATTTTTTATTTTTTATTTTTGACTAGTGACGCGATTTGTATAGAGAGTCCGAAACTCCCAGAGGCTAGAGAGATTTATGTGTGAACGGTTGTTTCTTTTTCAGCCGTATGATGTTTTTTAAATAATTGGGACCCACCTAATGTAATAGTGATAGTACCTATATGTATATTTTGTGTGTGATAAAATTCAAACTCTACAAGTATGGTCTTTTTGGACACGAGGAGTACTCTCTCTACCTCCCCCCCTCTCCTCATCTTCTTGGGCCATGAGAAATCGATTAATGTTTTTCTTGTCACCAGTGAACACTGTTCCCTCCTTCGTATTAGATTTCAACATACAACCTGTTTGTTTCGGCTTATTCGCTCGTATCTGGCTTATAATCCACGGCTTGAACATTGTTTTTCTCTCACACCAAACCAGCCAGCAGTACTTTCAGCCATGGCTTATAAGCCAATTCAGCCGAAACGAACAGGCTGATAGTTAGTCGGCGATGTCATACGCTGTTGAGGCTGGATTTACGCGAGGAAGGTTCAAAATTATAGCTTATTAGAGAGAGATAGAGTGAATGATCTTAATTGTAATTAAATGTTTGTGACCGCGGTGCTCAAAGGTAGCTAGGCCTTTAAGTTAGAGCTAGGGTTTATGGTTTCAAATTATAGGATTATGGTGAAGTTTGTGTTTGCTAGAGCACGAAGGCTAGAGAAATGCATGGCCAAGGAGAAGGAGGTTACCAGTCTGTGAGATAACTAGGCGGCAGGTGGCGCTACTTGTCATGGCGATGGAGGAGACCCCTTACAAGTTTGGAAGGGTCAGCAGGGGAGGCAGCTAGGCCTAGACATGAGAGGACGGGAGGAGTAGGATGACCCTATCTGCGGTTGAAGGCAACACTAGCCAAATAGAGACTGATGGTGGGGTAGGGTGGGTGGAGAAAGACGAAGAGAGTGAGAGTGGACAGAGGGTGATGAGGCAAGGAAGAGGAAGCAAACTTGGCATTTAGGTTCGGAGGGGCGAGGGGGGGGGTGTTTCGGGATAATGTTATCTAGAGAGACCTCTCTGGTTATATGTGTTGTTGTTTTGATATTATACTTTGCATGATATAAGATATAGTATATCTAAGTCATTGAATCATTTCTTGTGTATAGTATGTATACCTATCTTATTATATTTATTTATATAAAATTAAGTGTAGTATTGTTCTTATTAGTGTAAACATGTACAAAGAGCTAATATTCTGATATCTTTAGTAAGCTACTAGGCCTAAAATATACCACTATGAGTGCAAATTATATAAAATGGAAAAAGCATTATATTATGTTTTTTGCGAGACCCAATTACAGATGCAGACGCTCGTATACACGAGCACACCCTCACCCCCTATGAACGTGTGCATGCACACCCTACCCCTATGAGCACCTTCGAAGAACTGAATTGGGGCGACAAATCTTGAGATTGACGAAGTCACCACAGGTGTTTTGCTGTCGTGTCAAGTCAGGGACTTGATCTCGGGTGGGCAGGTTCCACCACAAGGAATCCAACCAGCTGAGTTACGCTTAGTTCGCTTATCTTAATGTTTATTCATGAGGAATGTTAAACAACTATCGGTTGTTTTAGCTCCATGTATCAACCGAATCTGTGGCTGTCGGATGATCAACGGAGCCTGGTTGTTTGGTGTCGGATCTCGTCTCTGGCTAGCCGCCCCGCCGCCCCCAGTCCGCCACCAGCCCTTCGCCGCCGATAGTTCTCCCCAGTCTGCTGCCAGCCTCGAAGCTCGCGGCCCCGACCATGGCGGTCACGGCGCGGGGCACGTGGAGCTGGCAGCCGGTGACGTGCAGGGCCGGCGACGAGGAGGGCGCGACGGGTACGGCTCACGGGTAAGAGAAGGGAATAAGGTTGGAGGGTGGGTCCCACCATAATTTGTGAATAATTTGTAATTTGTTCTGAAATTTTTGAACACTTTGTGAATAATTTGACATATATTCTCTGATATCTGCAATGCATAGAAATAATTTTTAAGTTTTTATAAACAATTTGGCATATATTTTCTGAGATATGCAATCTATAGAAATAACAGTTGTGTTATCCCGAAATTGCATCACTCTGTCCAATAAATTAAATTAAAGAAATCATTGTAAAATATAATAATTAATAGGACAGTGTAAATATAGTTAGAAGATAGTATAAGTGCTTGGTAAAATTCAGTTGTCAGGAGGGGACAAAAACAAGTAAATGTCACATTCTTATTCATACCAGTGCACTACACTAACTCCGTTATTCTATATTATATAGAGCTGCCCATGTTTAGAACTTCAGATGCATTACACTAATCCGTAATATAGAGCTGCCCCTAGTTTAGACCTGTGACGTAGCCGGCACATTATGAGCACCTTTTTTCCCCCACCCTAAGTAACTTCGATCCTGTTTTACAGAGTACCATAATTGCATTCAGATTCAGAGATATCCCAATGCCAGGATAGCTTGTTTTACAGAGCAACATAATGACATTCGCAAGCTCTTTTAGCAACTTGACGAATGACGACGAGGTAGCTTCAGGAGCATAAAAGGGAATAAGTTTACAACCTGGGAGAAGGTTTTGCGTTTGGAATTAGCAATGATGCTGACGAGTAAGTCTGAAGAACGGCGTCTATGGAAAGACATGTTCCCATTCAAGAACAGTTGATTTGGGGCGGTTGGAGCTGGACCCAGCACTGCCGGATAACTTGTCGGGCGTTCGCCCCTGTTACTGGTTAGCCTGATCGATGGCGTTCAGCAACTGCATTCGTCTGTTTTTTTCGTTTGGGTGCTCTCTGCTCTCCAGCTCGCATATAAACTGAGACTGGATACTGGAGGAATTTTTTATTTTTTAATCATTTTTTAAACAATATTTTACTACTAATCAAAAAAAAATTGCAAATCTGACCATTTTGTCGCACCAGCGCTCCTGGCGCGACTGTACCACGCTGTCGTGCCACATGCGATGGTGCGATAAGCCGAGCCACCGTGGCAATCATGTTTGACCGATGCAGATGTGACATACCGTGGGCCCCACCCTGTCGCGCAGCAACTCAGGCGCGACAGGCCCATATAAAGGCCACGGCCCAACTCGTTTTTCCTCCCTCTCTTCTATCTCCCTTCCTATTGGGCGACCTCAAGGTGACATGATGCAGTAGTGTTCTCTCTCTTCTCTTCCTCCCATCCTCTATTTGTATTTGATGAAGTTTGCATTTGCATTTCAGGTTTGATCGGTCCCGTGCATGAGGTTTGACTCCCTCACCTCTGTTGTTATTTTTTTGTTTAGTTAAGGTTTTTATACTGCTCTGGTTTTTTGTTTAATGAAAGTTTCTTTGGCTAATCATGTTTAATATATTATGGTTCATTATGTACTTGTTGAACCTGTATGATTTTTCTGATTAGTTTTGGTTGGCACTGCATTAGGGTTTGACTGCACTGGTTTCGACAGCAGTATGGGTTGAAGTGTTGTTAGTAAACCTTCTTAGAAGTGTGTGATTTCAAGTATTTTTGTGTTGATTAGATGTATAGATGAGTTGGACTATGTATGTATAGACATCATTTATATTTAATAAGTTTGTTTTATGGTTTGGCTTCATGGGCTTACATGATTATAGAGATGATTGAGATAGAAATTGTTGTTGAACTGTGTAATAGTATTGGTTCATATCTTTGCTTTGTTGAACTATTTGTAATAGGTTCAATGGTGGTTCCAAATGACAACCAGTTCGTGCACCATCCGAAGGATCATGGTGCTATCGGTCCTTTCCTACCAGCAGAGCCAATACCGTTGTGTTACTGTGGGTTACTGGTATTTGTGAAGCAGTCAAGGCATCCCACGTTAGTTGGGCGTGCTTTTTACTGTTGCCAACTTAAGCGACGTCCTCCGACACTTGATGCCTACCTAGAGGGATGCAGCTTCTATCAGTGGATCGATGGCGATGAAATATTCGAGCCATTGATTATGTTGTTTCCTTATGACCCCTGGAAGAGTGTTCCATATGCAGAATATGTCCGTTGGGTTCCGCCGCCATTGAACCCTCCGGAAATGACAAAGGTGGAGAAGGTTGACGCTGCTTTGCGCCATCTAGCCAATCCTCCTAGATGACATTGTGGAGTGTCGGCGCAATTAACTACTCCCAGCCAACGTGGAGCATTCACTGTCTTCTATCACTGTGGATTGCCAGATTATGTAAGTTCTCATGAAAGCAATCTATCTCTAAGCTTGTATGCATTTTGCACATACAATGTTACACTTGGAACATTTGTTTTTTGCAGAGAGGGTTTCCATCTTGTGACTTTGAGGAGTACAACTATGGACCCAAATCGCACTATCCTTCAGAGTATGAATTTGTGGAGTTTCAAGCAGGCATTAAGCCATGGCCATGCACAAAGATGCCAGACCGTAAGTGCAAGTGTGGCATCAAGGCTCACGAAGGAGTTGTTCCGTCTGAGTTAGGGTACAGATACTACTGTGGTAATGCTTATGGAGGGCCGTCTGAGTTATGGGTGAGTTGACTGAACTGGTGAAGTTACTACATGAACATAGGCCACCGGTTTGTTTGCTCATTGCTTTGTGTTTGCTTAGGTGGGGAGGACATGCAATTGGGAGGACTTCACTGGTCGTGAAGAGTTAGTGGAGAGGCTGAAGATACATTAGCCACTCGAAAAAGGGAGCAAGCGTTGGATGTGGAAGGAGAAGCAGATGGAGGTGAGGATGAGGTACGGGGGTAAAGATGCCATCATGGAAGACCCGTAACAGGATTTTAGAGGTCTTTCCTCGAGTGACCGGTCGACAGCTGAGTTTTTACAATAACGAGACCGAGTTGATGAGCTTCTGGCGACAAAACAAGGAGGCCTACGACTTTAAGGAGGCCGAGGATAAGAGGGAGATGGCATTTTTCTAAAGGCATTTGTGTCGCTTATGTGAGTAATTAATTTCAAAATATGTTTTGACTTGTGCATCTTCTTACATAGGCATAGGGGTATTACCTTGGTAAATTCTTCAAGGTATGAATTCTTGATCCCTCCTGCACGTCTATGGTAAACTCTGGCCTCATTGGAAAGGTGAGCTAGCTGATTTACCTAGAGTACATTCATAATCATCATTACCACATACTTTCCAAGTGAAACTATGTCAAGGCATAGTTCAAATAAAATGCTTACCATGTAGTTCTCAAGTGGCGCTCTCTCTGGCTGTATGCTCGTCCTTGTCGTGACATCATAGGGGTCGTCGTCGTCGCTCCCTTCTTCATCTATTGGAATGATAGACAGCGGTGGATGTAACAGAACCGACCAATTATACGAAATTAAGTAAGAAAAACATCCGCCAGAGCAGACGATTTAGCAAACTTAAGCCCGTATAACCCGGTAGTCCGTGAAATCACGAAGGATTTCAAACCAACTCACATACCAGCCCAGATCGTAATAAGTTTAGCGGTCACCATCACATATTACATAAAAGTTCGCATCACAGATACATCAGAGTTTAAACATAGTTATTACAAAACGAGTTCAAACAGAAGTAGCGGAAGCCATTTGTTCAAAACCACACACTCACACGGAGTTCAAATACAGTGCCAGCTAATGATCATCTCCAACAAAAGCATCAGACGAGACGTAAGGAATGACCATGCCCATGGTCCTAAGCATCACCCATCGCAGGATAAAGGCAGTTGATACAGTAGCCGTAATACATCTGCCCATCTGCAACAAGTGAGAATAAAACCCTAAGTACGAGAAGGTACTCAGCCAGACTTACCCGACATAACCGAAAATAAGGTGACACCAAGGATTATGAAGGGCTTTATAGTAGGGTAGCTGACTCGTTTGCAAAAAGAGGCATTTTTAGCATTTCAAGAACTTTTACAAAAGCATTATTATCAAGTTAATTATTATTAACCTGTCGACTACATTTGCACCTATACTAGAGCAAACATGTGATTAAACAAATAATGATAACCAATGATCATTAACAACTTCCATAATGTCATATTCATTATAACTGTCCAAGTGTCCCATTAACATTACTACGATGAAGTAACTCAAGTCAAGTGCTCACTATCCAGGAGCGATGGTGATTCGAATCGATTCCTAACCAGCTGGTGATTTATTTCTTACACAAACCTCACTCACCCGCTAAAGTGAGGTATCGGTCACCGAGTCAACTATCCAAGAATCTCGAGTTTGCCAGGAACCACATGTACCCGAGGGCCGACCGACTGCTCTTTGGTCTTATCTTTGTGCCCCCGTGTCCTACCACACCTGCTCCGGCACAGTGCGCTGTGGACAATCTACTCGGCCCGAATAATCTCCCAGCTTCGTGGTCGAAAGATACTTTATTCGGCCAGCTAAATGTAAGGCATGCGTTCAACATGACTCGAGGCCCAACAACGGTCGGTCCTTAATCGACACAGACGGAAAGCACTACAGTCCAAAACTCTGTAAGTCTCCGTTCGGTCTCAACTTCATTTAACACTTAGTTATACCATGACTACATAGTTATCCAAGCAGATCCAGGTAACCACCTATAGCTCGCAGGTGACAGGAAATCACCCGACTTCTACCGGTCTAAGCCAGCTAAGCATTGACTCGACTGCGGATACCAGGGTAACAAGGATATAGTATAACAAAGGTAGACAAGGTATAATGCAGCAACGGTTGCAAACAACTCCTGAACGTAATGCATCAATTAAAGTAAAGCATTTAATTAATAATTGCAAACCGGGGAGAAAATGCTCCGGGGCTTACCTCTCTCGAAGGAGCTCGGGCGGTGATCGGGGCACTCCGGAAGTTCCTCAACGTCCTCCTCGTCTGCTTCGGTCACTTCCTGCGGCTGCACCTCGAGCTGCTCCTCGGGCTCCTCGGGTATGACGATTGGGTTCTCGGTTTGCGATGCTGTATGATGCATGTGCGTTAGTGCTTATGCAAAAAGTGCATCGGATAAAATGAACACAATGGATATGCTTGAATGCAAGGTAGTCAACATCATCCAAGAACATGTACTGCAAGCACATGTCATCTACTGCATTCTCTTCTACTACTAATATGCTAAGTCAACATATCTCATTAAATGCTTCAAAGATACACCAAAGCTTCACTAATTTCTTAATCATGCATAAAGCAACATTTGATTAAACCCTAATTAATAATAGGTTTGAATAGCAACATCTATTTTTATAGCTTAGAAAAATCTTAGAAAATTACCATAGCACAGTACTACCCTAAGTAGTCTACCATTAAATTTTTATGGCATTTGGATAAGTGGATTAGCCTACACAAAAATGACAAGCTATGGCATAATTATGAACATGAAAATACTTTGTACTGTGAAAAGTGTCAAACAACAGATTTAATGTTTTTCCTATGTTCTACACAGTAAATAATCACTGCACAAAAATTATCACATGCATGTTTTATACAAATTTTGCTCTCTAGCAAAAATAACAAAAATCAGCCATTAAAGGCACTTGAACTACATCTCACAATTTTTCTACAGGACATGCATGGCATATATTTTTCCTAGGAAGTACATTACACAAGAAGAATAACACACTTGGAAGCATATTTTTCTGATCCATATAGGTTTTACTACACATTTACAAGATATCAGCAATATCAAGGATTAAATAAAGCTCTACAGAAAAGTATCTAAAAAATGACATGCAATATTTTTATCATGTAGATCTAGTGACAAGGAACACAACAAAATTTGTTTCAACAAATTTCGAGCCAAAATGAGTACACAAACATTCGGCCCGTGGGAACAACTGGCCCACGGCCACTTTCGGCCTGTGCAGACCGAGCGAAGGGGAAGGGCGGCGGCCTGGTTCGGGGCTTCGGCCCACGGCCATCCTGGCCCAGCTCAGGCACGGCGAGACGCCATGCCACGCCGATGTTACGGCGGTGCGGGCGCTGCCAGCGGGCCAGCGGCCGTTGCCGGCCATGTCCGGGCAAGCGGGTGTGCACGCGGGGTTTGCAAGAAGGTGACGAACCCGAGCATGCAGCACAACGGGATGGACAAGGGAAGGAGGAAGCGTTTCCATGGCGAGGGCAATCACGGCGGCGCCATGACCGACGGTGGTGAACACGCGCAAGCCGCTATACCTTGCTCAAAAGGTGTCGCTACAGTGAGCACTAGGTGCCGGGGAGCGAGGCGGAGTGACGCGTGCTTGATTGCGGGTAGTGGTGGACCACCGGCGGCCAATTTTGCCAGCGGGGCTGCGGTGGCGATGGCGGCGCGAGAGCAGAGCTCGGTGCGGACGAAGCAGAGAGGCAGCGCGGGAGAGTGAAGTGGGGAGCGCAGCGGGGTCGGCAGATGAAGGCGAGCACGTGGAGGGCGAGGCAGGCCGGGGCTGCCGCGCGGCGTGCGTCGCCGGCGCATGGCGGCCACGCGGCGAGCGCGCCCTGACGCAGTCGGGCGCGGCGCGCGAGAACAGGCGCAGCGCGGCGCGGCGCGGCGCTGGGGCAGGCTAGGCGCGCGAGTTGGGCTGGGCCGAGGTGAAGGCGCGGCATGGGGTGGACGTTGGGCCGGCTTTGGCTGGCGGGCCAGAAGTGAGGCGGCGGCCCAGTAAAGGAGAGAAACCATTTTTCAATTCCTATTTTCAAGGAATTTTCAAATATCAGTTTTCAATTACCCTTTTGAGCAAGAAAATGACTTCTTTTGAAAATGGCCCAAACATAAAAGTTGCTTAGAATTTAATCCTCTACAACTTTGATTTAGGGACCAACTAAAAATTTTGCATAGATTTTGAATTGGGAAGTAAAAGCTAAATAGGGAGGATTTTTGGCCATTTTCAATAAAGATTTCAAATGCATATTTTGTCAAAAGTTTGAATACAAACTTTGCTCCAAAAACTGTGCTAAATAATTCTAGATGATTTACAATTATAGCCAAACATGTTTTACTAACCTAGCAAGCATAATTAGGGCAAAACAACTCCAAACAAGTGTATGCAACATTCATGTTTCACGAGCATGTTTCATACGTTTCGAAGCATGGTTTCAGTTATTATTTACATGATTAGGCATGGATACTTAGGATGCTTGATGATGCACAATATGCATGATTTGTAGTGCCTACATGCTGGCATAACACCGGGGTGTTACAGCCCTCCCCCCTTAAAAAATCTCGTCCCAAGATTTGGGTTACGAACCATTTGTTATAAAAATCTTCATA
The DNA here is from genome assembly GCF_019320115.1 of Miscanthus floridulus. Classification (NCBI taxonomy): domain Eukaryota; kingdom Viridiplantae; phylum Streptophyta; class Magnoliopsida; order Poales; family Poaceae; genus Miscanthus; species Miscanthus floridulus. The sequence goes on from NC_089586.1 coordinate 91,739,737, forward strand.
AGCTTTTTGTAGATATTCTCCCGTTTCCCAAGTTGCATCTCCCTCATCATGGTGATTCCACTGTATCTTGTATGTTTTCACCACACTATTCTGAGTAGCACGTTCTTTAGTGTCTAGCACATGGACCGGTTGCTCACGATACACCAAATCTGATTTGAGTTGGATGCCCCGAGGTTCTATTCTTTCCTCCGGAACACGCAAACACTTCTTGAGATGTGATACATGGAAAACTGGGAAGACAGTACTCATTGTTTCAGGTAACTCTATCTTATAAGCTACTGGACCTCTTCTTTCCAAGATCTTGTATGGTCCTACGAATCTAGCGGCAAGCTTTCTCCGGACTCCAAACCGTTTCTTCTTCATTGGCGTGACCTTCAGATAAACATAGTCACCAACTTCAAACACAAGGGGTCTCCTTCTTCTGTCTGCATAACTTTTCTGACGCGATTGGGCTGCCTTCATATTTTGTTGAATAATATGAACTTTCTTCTCGACCTCTTCTACAAAGTCAATGCCATAATACTTTCTATCTCCTGGCTCGACCCAATTTAATGGTGTTCTACATTTTCTGCCATACAAAGCTTCGAATGGAGCCATCTTGATGCTTTCTTGATAACTATTATTGTAAGCAAACTCAGCTAATGGTAACCATGACTCCCATGATCCCCTAGAAGACAACACACATGCTCTTAACATATCCTCTAGAACAGCATTCACTCGTTCAGTCGGACCATCTGTCTGAGGATGATAAGCGGTACTACGAATCAAACTAGTTCCTAAGCCTTTGTGTAAATGTTCCCAAAAAGTGAGCCATGAACTGTGGCCCTCTATCAGATACTATAGTCTTTGGTATACCATGCAACCTCACAATTTCTGCAATATACTTCTCGGCATATTGAGGTGGTCGATATTCTGTCTTGACAGGCAAGAAATGAGCGGTCTTGGTAAGACGATCCACAATCACCCAAATCGAATCATGTCCCTTTTGAGTAGTGGGCAAACCCGAGATAAAATCCATACTTATATCATCCCACTTCCAACTAGGTACGGACAAAGGTTGCAACAAACCAGCAGGTTTCATATGAATAGCTTTCACTCTACAACACGTGTCACATCTGGCAACATATGCTGTAACTTCTTTCTTCATCTTGGTCCACCAATAACGAGGTCTTAGTTCTTGATACATCTTACTACTTTCCGGATGGATAGATAGCTTAGAAAGGTGAGCTTCATCCATGAGTTTATTCCTAAGCTCTTGATCCTTGGGAACCACAAGACGGTCGTCAAACCACAACACGCCCTGTTCATCCACTTTAAAGTGCTTAGACAGCTTTTCTTTTATTTTCTCTTTGATGTGGAATATTCCCTTGTCTGTTTTCTAGCCTTCTATTATCTTACTCTCCAAAGAGCAACTAATTTGAATACTAAGTAACACAGTAGGATGCATCAGATTGAACCCATCTTCAAGTAATGGCTGCACATTCAAGCAATGTGACTTTCTGCTCAAAGCATCTGCCACTACATTGGCTTTTCCAGGATGATATTGCACATTCAAGTTGTAATCTTTGATCAGTTCCAACCATCTTCGCTGTCTCATGTTCAGCTCTGATTGGGTAAAGATGTACTTGAGACTCTTGTGATCTGTGAAAATATTGCACACATTACCAAGTAGATAATGTCTCCAAATTTTTAGGGCATGCACAACTGCAGCAAGTTCAAGATCATGTGTCGGATAGTTGCCCTCGTGCTTTCTCAATTGACGTGAGGCATAAGCAATGACTCTCCCTTCTTGCATAAGAACACAACCCAATCCAGTTTTTGATGCGTCGCAAAACACATCAAATGGTTTCTCAATGTCTGGTTGTGCGAGAACAGGAGCAGTGGTCAACAGTTTCCGCAAGGTGTGGAAAGCTGCTTCACACTCCTCTGTCCACACGAACTTGTGATCTTTCTGTAGCAGACTTTTCATTGGCTTGGCAATCTTTGAGAAGTCCGGTATAAAATGATGGTAGTAACCGGCTAATCCTAAGAAACTTCTAATCTCAGGAACTGTGGTCGGTGCCTTCCAATCCATAACCTCTTGCACCTTACTTGGATCGACTAAAACTCCATTTTCTGACAGAATGTGACCAAGGAAAGGAACTTTCTTCAACCAGAATTCGCATTTGCTAAACTTAGCATATAGCTTATGATCTCTAAGTCTGGTCAAGACAATTCTCAGATGCTCTTCATGATCCTTCTTGTTCTCGGAGTACACCAGAATGTCATCAATGAACACAACCATGAACTTATCCAATTCTAGCATGAAAACTGTATTCATCAAAAACATAAAGTATGCAGGAGCATTTGTCAAGCCAAAAGACATGACAAGATACTCATACAACCCATATCTGGTGGAAAATGCAGTTTCGGTATATCTTGTGGCCTAATCTTAATATGATGATAACCAGATCTCAAATCTATTTTTGAGAACACCTTAGCCTTGGCTAACTGGTCAAACAGAATGTCAATATGAGGCAAGGGATACTTATTCTTAACGGTTACAGCGTTAAGTGGCCTGTAATCCACACACATTCTCAACGTGCCCTCTTTCTTCTTCTTCACAAACAAGGCGGGACATCCCCATTCAGACTTGCTTGGCCAGATAAACCCTTTTTTGATAACTCTTCTAGTTGCTTCTTCAGCTCAACTAATTCATCCGGAGGCATCCGATAGGGTCTCCTTGAAATTGGAGCTGTTCCAGGGATTAACTCAATTCCAAACTCAATATCCCTATCTGGCGGAAGACCAGGTAGCTCATCCGGGAATACATCCGAAAACACACACTACTAGAATCTGATGAATAGGAATGACTTCAGTAGCACATGTCACACTTATAAGGTCTGTTCTCCGAGGCAATGGTACTTGGAAAGTACCCTCACCCAGGGGATCCTTAAGGGTAAGTACCCAACTTCCGGTATCTATAACTGCTCCCTAATCCTTCATCCAATTCATCCCTATAATGACATCCAGAACTAGTCCAGGCATAACTATCAAGTTCACTCGAAGCTTCCTGCTACCTAATTCAAGGGTTGCCCCTCGAACCATCCGGTTGGTCAAAACATCAGCCCCTACTGAACTTATATGGTAACCATAACCCAATTCTATGCATAGTTGTTCATGTTTCTGTGCAAATGCTTGACTCATAAAAGAATGCGATGATCTAGAATCAAATAGAATAACTACAGGGTTTTCGTTGATAGGAAACTTACCAGCGGTTATGGGCTCTCCCTTAGGAATCTCATCCATAGTCGTACTATGCACCCAAGCATTATAGGTCTGTTGCTTCTTCTTGGGCGGATAAGGACAGAACCTTGAGAAGTGGCCGGGTTGGTCACAATTGTAGCAAGGTCCCCTTACTGTACTGGCAGACCCCACAGCTCCCTTGGAACTGCCCTGTACCGTAGTTGCGGCTGCCTTGTTAGACTGTACTGCCATCTTGTAAGGCTTCTGGGGTCCCCGGAAATTCTGACCTCTCTGCTGAGGTGGCCTAAACCTAGCGCTAGGTGCAGATGGACGATAGGGAGGATGACCCCCCGCAGGTGCTCTTGCTTGGGATGGACCACCTTCTAGGGCTCTCTTGCGAGTTTTAGCTGCGGTGCTGGCGTTGTTGTTCTTTTCCTGCTTCAGACAATCACTGATGAAGTCATTGAATCTGGCGCGGGTGTTGGTACCCACATGCTTCATCAGCTTTGGATCGAGTCCTCTCTTGAAACTGGCGATTCTCTTAGCATCAGTGTCAACCATGTCGGGAGCATAACGACACAAGTTGTTGAAGGCATGCAAATATTGCGTCACGGTCTTGGTGCCCTGATTCAACGCCAAGAACTCTCCCAACTTCATCTCGGTCAGCCTAGGTGGAGTATAAACTCCACGGAAGGCCTCAACGAACTCTCTCCACGTAATCTGAGCATTTGGAGGGAAGGTTGTGCGATGGTGCTTCCACCACATTCCCGCTGGTCCTTGCAACTGATGTGCAGCATACTCAGTTTTCAATACCTCAGTCATCCTCAACACATGGAATTTATCTTCCATAGTGTTGATCCATTCTTCAGCATCGAGTGGTTCTGTTGCTTCATTGAATATTGGTGGCCTGGTGTCCATAAAATCTTTGAAGCTGCTATACTGATTCACCCCAATGCCACCACCCTGATTGTTACTGCGCTGAACATTGTTGGCGATAATACGCAGAAAATCCTCCTTGTTCTTCTGGGACTGTTCCGTGTTGCGCTGACTCCCGAGCAACTGTGTGAGGAACACCTCTGGGGTAAATGGGGGAGGAGGTGGCAAATGCGGTTCATGGGGAGGCTCATTGTTGTTGCCGTGGTTTCCACCACCACCACCGGTCCCCACACTGTTAGCACCGGTCTCAGCAGCCTCATAAGTGGTACGGCGAGTATTTGTCATCAACATATTTTAGCAACAAGTAATGATTGAGTGAAGCTGTAATAATTGTGAGTGAATGAAAAATTATGCCAAACTGAATTTACTGGAGAGAATAAATTCATACAATAAAACAGAGGCACAATAATCGTATCCCAATTAAAACAACATCACTAATTAAATTACTTCAAAAGCAAACATCGCGTCCACACAACCAAATTGCCAGCATACATACACTAGACTTTTATGCGTTCAGATATCGCACTACTAGCCAAGTTCCAATCACATGCCAAGTCTCATAATTCTGAAGCAAGATACATTAGGTTACATGCCAACAAAAGAAAGGTCATCGCGATAGGACTTAGATACTAGCGCAAGGCAACTAGCCTACTCCTCGGGGCCGTTGTCGGGGTCGGAGACGTCACCATTGCCCCCAGGTGAAACTACAGGCTCGTCCTCATTGTCGTCGTCGATGTCCATGCCAGCGGCGTCTGGAGGAGCATATGGGCCAACCCCATTGTAGAGCGCGTGAAACTCCTCGTGCAGGTTGACGTTGTACTCCTCTAGCTCATCGACCCTCTGTAGCAGAAGGTCCCTCTCATCCTAGGCTTCATTCCTCTCCTGAACCAACTGTCCAATCATGCGGTCTGCATTGTTGTTGGCTTGAGTCAACGTTTGCACCCGCTGCATAGCTCTATCACCTCTCTCTACCGCCTAGTCCTGCTGTAAGCTCATATCAGCTAGCTGCTCCTACAAACTAGCTATAGCACGTGCCTGCTTCTTCTTCTGCTTTCTCACCTTGAGCTTATCATGACCACGTAAGCCAGTCAAAGTCCAGTAAGTACTCTCAAGACCCTCATACGCTCTAATGGCGGCGAACATAGTGCTCATAGCATGGTTGTCGCTAGCCTGTCCCTCAGCTGGACCTCTGACCAAGGCACTTCCCTAAGGCTGAACCCAAATAGCATCACGAGGATCATCCCTAGGAAAGGTGCCAGCTAGAGCTGCTGCAAGCTCACTGGGAAATCTGCTCATGATATCCCTGATGACACGGAAAGCTGCTCCCTCTGCACCCTCAATAGGAGTGCGACCCTCAAACTCCAAGTGCCAACCATCCCACTCTGGAGCATCACCAAGAGTAGGAACCGTGATTTCTACCACTGCAAGTCCATCCTCTGCTAACTGGCTCTCATTCCAAGAGTACATCGGCTCTTGACCCTCTGGGTACCCCACATCATGGAGCACTCTCCAAAGCAAGGTCGGCATGCCAAACTCGCTCAAGAAGGTGTCTGTGGTGCGGTGCTCCCTCAGGGCCAACAGACGTCGAGGTGCTCTTCCTCCGGTGGACTTACGGGTGGTCTGCTTCATGCGGGCCATCTGTAGCAAAAGTTCTTTTATTACTCCGTGGGAACATATTTTAGGTGATACAACTTTTATCAAAATGAGATAATCAATTTATAAGGGGAGGAATGCATGACATGAATGAAATGCACAAGTAATATGATGTATGTACGTGCCGTACGTTCTCACAAACTTATGAAATAAATAATTTCTAGCGACGAATTCGGTGGCATACAAATGATCTCTCAAATATGTATCTAATACGTTCTACGCGATAATGTTGTTATGTACCTACAGAAGATTCATTTCAGCCCAATTCCCAATAAATGCATAAAAGCAGTAAATTTTATCTACACGCTCTACACGAATCCCCAGATACGTGTACAACGGTAGTAACTACCCGAACCATCGTCCTATTGACGGCATTGCCTCAACAGACGGAATACCCACACATGAGATACCTTTGTAAAACATGCGTAGAACATGTAATTACTCCAGCATCATATAAGCATTCACCCTAGATCGGCGGTGTATCCGATCATGCTCTCACAACTCACACTTACCGAGGCATAGAGGCAAATGATCCATACATTACCACTCAAACAAGTGGCACTCATACAATAGCATGCCGTATGAACGACAAAAGAGAAATATGATGCAAGAACCCCAAGTCAGTACTTAATTAAGCCACCTAGAGTCCTTAACTGGGCATAAAGGATATGACCACTGTCACACTTTTTAGTTTGGAAATCACGTTTTTCAAATGCCTTTTTGTTTTAAATACACTTGTGAACAGTAACACGCTAAACCATGCTCTGATGCCAGCTATAACAGAACCGACCAATTATACGAAATTAAGTAAGAAAATCATCCGCCAGAGCAGACGATTTAGCAAACTTAAGCCCGTATAACCCGGTAGTCCGTGAAATCACGAAGGATTTCAAACCAACTCACATACCAGCCCAGATCGTAATAAGTTTAGCGGTCACCATCACATATTACATAAAAGTTCGCATCACAGATACATCAGAGTTTAAACATAGTTATTACAAAACGAGTTCAAACTAGAAGTAGCGGAAGCCATTTGTTCAAAACCACACACACTCACACGGAGTTCAAATATAGTGCCAGCTAATGATCATCTCCAACAAAAGCATTAGACGAGACGTAAGGAATGACCATGCCCATGGTCCTAAGCATCACCCATCGTAGGATAAAGGCAGTTGATACAGTAGCCGTAATACATCTGCCCATCTGCAACAAGTGGGAATAAAACCCTGAGTACGAGAAGGTACTCAGCCAGACTTACCCGACATAACCGAAAATAAGGTGACACTAAGGATTATGAAGGGCTTTATAGTAGGGTAGCTGACTCGTTTGCAAAAAGAGGCATTTTTAGCATTTCAAGAACCTTTACAAAAGCATTATTGTCAAGTTAATTATTATTAACCTGTCGACTACATTTGCACCTATACTAGAGCAAACATGTGATTAAACAAATAATGATAACTAATGATCATTAACAACTTCCATAATGTCATATTCATTATAACTGTCCAAGTGTTCCATTAACATTACTACGATGAAGTAACTCAAGTCAAGTGCTCACTATCCAGGAGCGATGGTGATTCGAATCGATTCCTAACCAGCTGGTGATTTATTTCTTACACAAACCTCACTCACCCGCTAAAGTGAGGTATCGGTCACTGAGTCAACTATCCAGGAATCTTGAGTTTGCCAGGAACCACATGTACCCGGGGGCCGACCGACTGCTCTTTGGTCTTATCTTCGTGCCCCCATGTCCTACCACACCTGCTCTGGCACAGTGCGCTGCGGGCAATCTACTCGGCCCGAATAATCTCCCAGCTTCACGGTCGAAAGGTACTTTATTCGGCCAGCTAAATGTAAGGCATGCGTTCAACATGACTCGAGGCCCAACAACGGTCGGTCCTTAATCGACACAGACGGAAAGCACTACAGTCCAAAACTCTGTAAGTCTCCATCCGGTCTTAACTTCATTTAACACTTAGTTATACCATGACTACATAGTTATCCAAGCAGATCCAGGTAACCACCTATAGCTCGTAGGTGACAGGAAATCACCCGACTTCTACCGGTCTAAGCCAGCTAAGCATTGACTTGACTGCGGATACCAGTGTAACAACGATATAGTATAACAATGGTAGACAAGGTATAATGCAGCAACGGTTGCAAACAACTCCTAAACGTAATGCATCAATTAAAGTAAAGCATTTAATTAATAATTGCAAACCGGGGAGAAAATGCTCCGGGGCTTGCCTCTCTCGAAGGAGCTCGGGCGGTGAACGGGGCACTCCGAAAGTTCCTCAACGTCCTCCTCGTCTACTTCGGTCACTTCCTGCTGCTGCACCTCGAGCTGCTCCTCGGGCTCCTCGGGTATGACGACTGGGTTCTCGGTTTGCGATCCTGTATGATGCATGTGCGTAAGAGCTTATGCAAAAAGTGCATCGGATGAAATGAACACACTGGATATGCTTGAATGCAAGGTAGTCAACATCATCCAAGAACATGTACTACAAGCACATGTCATCTACTGCATTCTCTTCTACTACTAATATGCTAAGTCAACACATCTCATTAAATGCTTCAAAGATACACCAAAGCTTCACTAATTTCTTAATCATGCATAAAGCAACATTTGATTAAACCCTAATTAATAATAGGTTTGAATAGCAACATCTATTTTTATAGCTTAGAAAAATCTTAGAAAATTACCATAGCACAGTACTACCCTAAGTAGTCTACCATTAAATTTTTATGGCATTTGGATAAGTGGATTAGCCTACACAAAAATGACAAGCTATGGCATAATTATGAACATGAAAATACTTCGTACGGTGAAAAGTGTCAAACAACAGATGTAATATTTTTCCTATGTTCTACACAGTAAATAATCACTGCACAAAAATTATCACATGCATGTTTTATACAAATTTTGCTCTCTTGAAAAAATAACAAAAATCAGGCATTAAACGCACTTGAACTACATCTCACAATTTTTCTACAGGACATGCATGGCATATATTTTTCCTAGGAAGTACATTACACAAGAAGAATAACACACTTGGAAGCATATTTTTATGATCTATATAGGTTTTACTACACATTTTACAAGATATCAGCAATATCAAGGATTAAATAAAGCTCTACAGAAAAGTATCTCAAAAATGACATGCAATATTTTTATCATGTAGATCTGGTGACAAGGAACACAACAAAATTTGTTTCAACAAATTTCGAGCCAAAATGAGTACACAAAAATTTTCCAAAGTATTTCTCTTCCTAAATAATAAAAGAAAAACGAAAACGTATTTTTCCTATTACTACTGGGATGGCCCGTGGGAACAACTGGCCCACGGCCACTTTCGGCCTACGCAGACCGAGCGAAGGGGAAGGGCGGTGGCCTGGCTCGGGGCTTCGGCCCACAGCCATCCTAGCTCAGCTCAGCCGTGGCGAGACGCCATGCCACGCCACGCCACTCCGGCGTTACGGCTGTGCGGGCGCTGCCAGCGGGCCAGCGGTCGTTGCCGGCCATGTCCGGGCAAGCGGGCGTGCGCGCGGGGTTCGCAAGAAGGTGACGAACCCGAGCATGCAGCACAATGGGATGGAGAAGGGAAGGAGGAAGCGTTTCCACGGCGAGGCCAATCACGGTGGCGCCATGACCGACGGTGGCGAACACACGCAAGCCGCTATACCTTGCTCAAAAGGTGTCGCTGCAGCGAGCACCAGGTGTCGGGGAGCGAGGCGGAGCGACGCGTGCATGATTGCGGGCAGTGGTGGACCACCGGCGGCCAATTTTGCCGGTGGGGCTGCGGTGGCGATGGCGGTGCGAGAGCAGAGCTCGGTGCAGGCGAAGCAGAGAGGCAGCGCGGGAGAGTGAAGTGGGGAGCGTAGCGGGGTCAGCAGATGAAGGCGAGCACGTGGAGGGCGAGGTAGGCCGGGGCTGCCGCGCGGCGTGCGTCGCCGGCGCATGGCGGCCACGCGGCGAGCGCGCCCTGACGCGGTCGGGCGCGGCGCGCGGGAACAGGCGCGGCGCGGCGTGACGCTGAGGCAGGCCAGGCGCGCGAGTTGGGCTAGGCTGAGGCGAAGGCGCGGCGCGGGGTGGACGTTGGGCCGGCTTCGGCTGGCGGGCCAGAAGTGAGGCGGCGGCCCAGTAAAGGAGAGAAACCATTTTTCAATTCCTATTTTCAAGGAATTTTCAAATATCAGTTTTCAATTACCCTTTTGAGCAAGAAAATAACTTCTTTTAAAAATGGCCCAAAAATAAAAGTTGCTTAGAATTTAATCCTCTACAACTTTGATTTAGGGACCAACTAAAAATTTTGCATAGATTTTGAATTGGGAAGTAAAAGCTAAATAGGGAGGATTTTTGGCCATTTTCAATAAAGATTTCAAATGCATATTTTGTCAAAAGTTTGAATACAAACTTTGCTCCAAAAACTGTGCTAAATAATTCTAGATGATTTACAATTATAGCCAAACATGTTTTACTAACCTAGCAAGCATAATTAGGGCAAAACAACTCTAAACAAGTGTATGCAACATTCATGTTTCACGAGCATGTTTCATACGTTTCGAAGCATGGTTTCAGTTATTATTTACATGATTAGGCATGGATACTTAGGATGTTTGATGATGCACAATATGCATGATTTGTAGTGCCTACATGCTGGCATAACACCGGGGTGTTACAGTGGATGCACACTGATTCTTATAGACCCGTGAAGCCATGCCAGGTACGCATGGTAGTCGTTGGTCACACAGTGAGCCCCATTATGCGGTTCCACCCTCTCTCTAGCTTTCCACTCTTGCACGTACTTTTGATGCTTCAGAAGCCAGTCATTGCCGCTGAACCTTTTCCTCCTCGAAATCCTACAAGGATGACACATGTTACATTTTGAGGCCTTGTATGATGCATGCAATGGTGAGTCATGATACATGCAAAGTCCAGCTTACTCATGCAACTGACGGGTTGTCGACTCATGCTGTAGAGGGAAATTTTGATTCCTACCAAACTGCTTCATCACTCTTTGGGGCAAGTGGTGCTCGACCACATAGTAGAAGATCATCGCTACATTGGATCACCACAGCACCTTCTCAGCCTCAACATATGGGGCCATGTTCAACTCCCGTACGTCTTGCCTGTCATATGGATCCCATTCAACCTGTAACTTGTGTTATTAGTACATGGTCGTGTTGATACTTTATGAACAAAATGATTGGAAGCCTCGGTGGTACAACAAACCTGATTCGGAGTTAAAACATCCAAATCATTGGAGTATTGAACGTAACGCCATTGCGGCTGACCTTGAACCGACTTAATTCCCATCCAAAGGTAGCATACGGGGGGACGATAGTCAACATGTGTCCAAGCCTGAAAAACAAAACAATTGTAAGCATTTCACATAGTGCACACAGTAAATGAAACACATATAGCAATTAAATGCAAGGTACTTACCATAACTCTACCTCTATGCACCCGTCCGATAGGAATGCGCTCCCAAATCCAAATCTGAAGCAAGTATGTGCAACCACTTATGTTGGAATTGGGGTTGGCCCTCCTACATCCCTCACATAGCTGCCGATACAACCAAGCAAGGGTAGGACCATCCATGAGATGGTGTTCCTAGAAGCATTTAGAAACAGGAACTGTGCCACCATGTGCCACAGCCAGACATGAGCATGCCTCTCAAAGACGTCGTCCGGTGCATGGGGAGGGCACCTGTTGAAGTGTTGTCGCAACCAGGCTGATCTGACACCCAGCGTCTTCTTCTCCTTCTTCCCTTCTTCAGGGTCGGGTGGCCGGTGCCCGATAAACTACTCCACCATATCCTTCCAATTCAGTGGCTCTACCAGGCCTGTCACTGTTGGACCGTCCAAGCGAAGGCCCAAAATATAGCTAACGTCTTGCATGAGCACAGACATTTCTCCAGAGGGTAGGTGGAAGCTATGGGTCTCTGGACGTTACCTGTCGATGAAGGCGATGAGGAAGGGACCATCCATGTCTGGGAGGCCAGCACTGATAGCTCTAGCTAAGCCCAGAAAACTGGCTCCTGCTCTTGAGAGGTACGGGGCGTAGCGCTCGTCACACTCGAGCGGTCGGTGAGTTCGGGGACGCAGCGAGGCCAAGGGCTAGAAAAAAACAATGTTAGAATCGATAGCGAGGTTAAAGACATTATACATGAAAAGGAAATATTGTGTGCAAATAACTTATATCACCGTTGTCGACCATCAAGTGCGCTCGGTGGTCCTTGTCATAGTAGGTCTCAAGAAGGGGGAACTGCGGGTGCGCCATGCTGCAATTGTGAAAACGATGAGACAATGTTAGAATATGGAAAAAGTAAATAAAACTTGCTAGATGGTACAAAAACAATGAACAAATGCATGGAACATATAAGCAACACCCATTTTAATCTATGTATGTACCTTTCTAACCTTTGAACCACTATGACTCCTGTTTCGTGTTTCTAATTTCTTTGACTTCTTACGCTTCTTATGTGTGGTAGCGATATGACCGATTTTGTGACATTTGGAGCAACGGACCTGTCCCGGTGCCTGATCAAAGTCGCCAAAACCATACATATCTTCACCATACCCGTTTGATGCATCCATAACTCCTCGGAGCCACTTTTTCTTTCTTCTACCCTTCTTTGTCTTCAAAAGGTCTGGATCGGGAACATAATCCAACCTGTAGTACTTGGACCATTGTGTTGGATCTAGGTAAGGCTCGAAGCTCGACTCCCACACTTTGAGAGTGTTTGACATAAGGTAAAAAGGCGACATGAACTTTTCCCTTTCATGGTCTAGACCCTTGGATCTGCAAGCTGTAATGACATACGAGCAAGGGACATGGAGGAGTTGTGGAATGTTACAAGAGCATTCCGCTTTCTCAAGGTCCACCCTATAATTACTACCACCGTACTTCTTGACCCTCGAGTTCGTTCCTTCGGCTGACCTAATATTGTACACTAACCTCGATGGCGCAAACACCTCCCCCACTTGGTTGGAAGCTATCGTCTCCGAGAGATCCAAGTGTTTCATACCGGCTCTACCCTATTTCTCTTTGGACGCCTTTGCTATGTTCCATCGATTGACAAAGTATTCATTGCACTTCCTAAATGAGTACTCCATAATACCTGACATGGGGACTACATGCATACCCTTGAACACCTTGTTAAATGATTCTGAACAATTGGTAGTCATCACACCATACTGAAGACCTTCAACATCGAATGCATGAGCCCACTTGTCCCTTTGAGACATCTGATCCTGAAGCCAACTCTTTGCCCTAGCATTGAGGACCTTCTATAACTACGCAAGCATCTCATTGAACTTTTCCTTGGTTCGACACCCACATAGTGACTTCAACTTCTGCACTACCACCTTTTCTTCTACCTTCTCCATATGTTGGTTGCAAAGTACCTCATGCACCACCGATGCTCAAGAGGAGGGCATCCATATACATGCTCTTTCGCAGCTGTCAGCAGACCGTGATGCCGATCTAAGATCATGCATATGTTTCAAGATGAACAGAGCACATTCTATCTCACAAGCTTCATGAACCAACACCAACTGTCATCGTTCTCACCCTCAGCCAAAGTGAATGCTAAAGGGACAAGTTGATTGTCCAGGTCCACTCCAACGACAATCATCAATACACCCCTGTACTTGCCTATTAGGAATGTACCATCAACAAGTACTAAGGGACGACAATGCTTGAAGGCCTCCGCGGACTGAGCAAAACACCAAAAAACTCTCTATAGAACATGCTTCGGAATGCCATCCACGTCCATGACAATGTAGCCCACATAAGGATGCCACCTAAGGCCTGGATTGTAGTGTTTCATGGCACTTAGAATCCTAGAAACTTGGTTGTATGCCTCTTTCCAATCGCCCCATAGCTGTGGCAGAACCGCCTAATCTAATGCCTCATAGGAGTACTTGTCTTCCATTAGACACTAAGTACTCAAGGGAGGACACCAAATTACGTAGTTCCGTCGAGCACACCCCAAGGGAGAATCCGAAAATCCATATTTTTCCATGAGGGTCACAAATGAGAGAATAAAGCTTACAACATTTTAGCCATTTCTTACATCACTTTCCATGCAACATCAGAGTATAATATTTATTGATTATAACAGCGGAATATACCCATGTTATCAGTGTTTCAGTGGAAATAAACTCTTTTAATGACAAGTTAAATGTTAACATGATGATCCGTTATATCCATCATAACATGTTATAAGTTTTTCCATTGTAAAATATTTTTGGTGGAAGTTTCAAATAAACTCTATGTCCGCAACATTAAGGAAATCCTCGTTGTGCCCACCAGGAGGTTTTCACACACAAGTGTTAGCTCCTCATGTTCCTGTCACTTGCAATAGGGTAGAACAAACCCTGAGTACTCAATTGTACTCCACAAGACTTACCCATCAGGAGAAAACAAAAGACTCCAAGGATATGCAAGGCTATCTGGCTTGTGGGTTATTGCAGCTACGGAAGCATTACTAAACGTGCGTCCTTATATTCAATTTTTATTAGCAGTCAGCATTAGTTCATTAACTAACCATTCTATGTAAGCACATGTGCTACTTTCAAGCATGTGGTAAGCAATCAATATTATTTTACCATCTTTCATCTTCTAGTTCTTACTACGGTGCTAGACTATAGACAAGCCGTACCGGATTACCTAACGATTCGCGAATCAATGTGCCCAGCTGGGTACCCCGAAACACATGCCCTGCTTGTACCCCAGGCATAAGCAGGACCAACCCACCACTCTCCTGTCAAGGAGTCTAGGTCCGCGTCCAAACTTGGAGTCCAAGCCCCCACACCTGAGTCTCGGACTCAGTGTGGTGCTTAGACCTCCACCATCCTCGCCTCCAATCAGTCGGTTGGAAAAGAGCCGGAACACATGATAAGAGAGCAGCGAGCCTTCCCTGTTCTCATAAACAAGTATGTGCTCAGGATAATAAGTCTGTGACCTACCTAGAACCCAATGCAACGGCCGGTCCTTAACCAACACAGGCGGAACAAGTGCAACCCGAGCCTCGCTCGAATGCCAAACCAAGTCCAGATCCAAAGTATCATTCCGCCCGGTCTCCAATTATCATTTATATATATTTTCCAGGTGATAATAATATAATAGCAATAATAATATATTTTCTATCTCTCGCGGGTGACAGGTAATCACTCGACTTCTACCGAAGTCCTATAGCATAGCAATCTACACGATCTTGTCATGCTAGTAAGGCTCATAGGATAAGGATATATATATGCAAGTGGTTTTCATTCAACTCCTTAAACTTAATGCACAAACATAATATAAAGTGTAGAAAAGTAGGGGTTATGCATCGGGGCTTGCCTGGAAAAAATATAACCAAGTTAGTTTTCCATCATGGCGACATGATCATCAAGGCACCATCTTTTCCGCTACTTCAGTCATCTCCACGATCCATCGTTGTTCCTATTATGATATACGTGGATGCAACACATAGATGTAAATAATCAACGACAACCGAAACTCTTAGAAATTTGATTACGCCTCACAAGCTAACGAGACAACTCTAACGCGCTAGTCTACGTATCCACGTTGTTAAGTAAGACTTGTTTCCAGAAAATGTTTTCGTTCTACAAACCCCCGATTATTTTTGACATTTGATTGATTAAATAAATATTTTCGTACTAGGGCTCATTTAGTTACCTTAACAAACTAATTCCTATGGAGCTACAAAAATTACAGTGAGCACCTAATATTGTTAGAAATCTACTGTAAAAATTTCAGAGCCAACAATATCACCAATTTACCACAACAATTCCTTCAAATTTATATTTTGACAATATTAACTTATTAAGTATCTCAAATTAATTATATAGCTTCTAAGAATATTATAAAATTATATGAACAAAATATAATAGCAGATAGATCATGATTTTAGGAGTCTAACAAAATTAGTTTCATAATTTTTGGACATCTATATAAATTTATCTTGAATTTACAAATTTACCTTAGAAACTAATTTGGAAAATGCTTTAGAAAAAGAAAAGGACCAGTGGCAACCTTTCCAGCTCGGCGGCCCAGCGCGGCGACGTGAGCGGGCATAGTAGCCGGCCCAGCAACGGCCCAAGGCGGGGAAACCCGCATGCGCGCAGCTTTTTTGCAAAAGAGGGCTCGGGCTTTCGGTTAATCAAACGGAGCAATGGAGCACTATTACTACAGACTCAGGCTTTGCATTAAAGACCATAGAATGTGCTACCTTTGCATCGGGGCAGCCCTCGGCGTACCCGCATGCGGCGGCGCAGCACACCAACGGTAACGGCGACAACACTGGGCAAGCTAGACCCGCTGCGATAGGAATAACAGGCCGACCACCATCTATGGCAAAATCTGTAAGCATGAGTGGCGGTTAGGGACTTAGCAGCGTACTGCTGGGAGCGGCAGCGGTGTGCAGCTAACCGCGGTGGCGGCGTGCCTTTTTCGACGAACCTACGCGCTCTCGGAAGGGTAGAGGTGGCGGTGGAGCATCAGTAGTTCACCTAGGTGCACGCTCCAACGACGGTTGAAGCAGGGGAGCGCTGGGGCAGGCTAGCCACGTGCGCCCGCACCGCACGGCGGTGCCCCAAGGGCGGCACCGACGTGTCACCTCGCCAACGATGGGAAACCAAACCAACCTATCACAAGCACCAACTAGAGGGGATCAACACGAGTCCAGAAACACCACCAATTGGGCTCTTTCCCCACGGATTAGGACTTACCCCCGATCCACGGGCTACGGCGGCGCCCATGGTCGGTGGCGGGCAAAATGCTAAATTGGTGGTCGGTAACGCTTGGCCGAGCATGGGAAAGATGGGGCACCTAGTTGACCTCCTATGCCTCTTACTGGTGCGAAGAATCAGACTGTGGGGACCTAAGCTAGGTGAACCACTAGGCGACGACACAGTGCTCTGGCCAAGGTCGTGCCATGGAAAGGTACGCGAGTGAGCTCAAGCGGATTAAGACGGTGGCTCCGAGCGCTAGCTACGGCCCGAGCATGTGCAGACAGGCGATGAAACATGGGAGAGCTTGGCGCGATGCACTTGAATTGGAGCGGCCGGACCTGAGCAGATCGTGCCGGCATCGGCTAGCGGGGCGGGGCAGGGAGACGTCTCATCACCGTGGCTACCGGGGTCGGCGACCTAGACGCGGCAAGCCATGGATCATGCTCGGTACGACGCGGTAGGTGGATCGAAGGGTGAGGCGGGTGCCACGTTTGCTGAGCCACGACCACCGTAGCCACGGCTTGCTCTACACGCGGCACCACAGCCAGTCGCCCAAGCACGACGTGCGCGTGGCAATGGAAGCCCGGCCTTGACGAGCCAGGACCAGCCAACGCCAGGCCATACACGCTACGCGGCGCCGCCAGGCGTGTGAACTGGCCAGCGGCAGCAGCCCGAGCATGGTCTGCGCCCGGCGCCAACAGCACCCATGCGCGCGGTGACGGCAAACCCGGACCAAGGGGTGACAATAGCTGATGTGCACGCATTTTAAAGCTTGGAAACCCACCTGTTAGAGCTCGGTTGAGATTAAGGCAAGAGCTCGAGACTCTTGTAGCCCCTAAGGACTGCGTAACTAGGCAACCAGCATCGCCAAAGGGTGACCCGCGAGGAAGATATAGAGATGCCAACGTGAGGTTGTCACGCTTGGCGCTGGCTCAGGAGCGGGGCGCCAACAGCCTACCTCAACGCGTTCTAGCGAAGTTAGGGCAATTTCTACGAGAGTATCGTGACACCCAACACCACTATCACCTAAGCCATGCTCAAGTACTCGCTTAGAGGCAACCAACAGTACAAGAACATGAAGTTGGTGCCTAACAATTTTTGTTAGAATTTGATTGTCAAAACGGCATTGTCTACTATCATCGTTCCCGACTTAGAGATAATAAGAACTTAGCTAGAACTAACAACCTTTAGCCCTTTTGGCGTAATTTTTAATATGCCTAAACCTAATTAATTTTAACCACTACACATTTCATACACTAGTCCATACGTCATACTAACTTGTAGAAACAAAACACTAGGAACTACTTAACTAGTTGTTCAATATAATTCGCCAAAAATGATACTTTTAACACCACTTCAAATTTTTGCCGATTCAACGAAAAGGGCTAATTTTAATTTTCAATTTGATTTTTGAGCTTCCAAGAACACTAATTAACAACCTTTGTTTCCCAAAAGTTAATGTTACATTTCCATCTACAAAACTTGTACTTCAATTTTTATTTAAGTACTAAATATAAGTTATGTTTTATTTTTGTTTATAGAAATTGCTTTTCATGCCCAACAATTAAAACTACTTTTTTTATTTTCTTGTTCGAATTTTCATTATCGCATTTGATTAAACTCACTCACTATACTTATAGATCTATTTCCTAGGCCATAATCTCAGTGCTTAGCGAGCTCGTAACGCCAGAGGTGTTACAATAGCAACTCTATAGCATGCTGCTTTGCCCGCCATGCCTTTGAGTACTTCACTCTATAACCAGTGAACCCAAATATGGTCTCGATCATGTTTGAAATAGATGTGTCACTATCGGCCTAACCATGCCAACAAGATGATGACCAAGGTATCGGGCTATGTTTTGGGCGTGCACACCCTTCGGCTTCAAAGATCGACACGTGTGAGGTTGCCTCACATTGTGAATCTTCCACTTTTCATTTCTCTATCTCCGAGCCCATAGACCCCATTGACATCTATTCTTGCAAAGGATCATGTACCTCTTGTTCTTGTCGGAGTGGCTCACATAATACGGCCTATGAAACCGAACGACATAATCCATCAGGAAATACTTAAGATGCTCCAACGTATCAAATACCATTCCCATCTTAATCTCTACCTCCTCAGTATCTGGTACCTCATCGGCCAACAATGACAAACTGGTGTCACATATTGCCTGGTCAACCATACTAATATCCATGAAATTTGGTACCGAGGGTACCTCCACATGGACAGCCTTCAATTGCCTCAATTCAACATCATTGTACTCCATTCTCAATGACCCGTCAGCTGGGACTCCTATTGCGTTCGGAAACCCTCCCTCACAATAATCACTTTCGTCCTCGCTACTAGGCTCAGACATGTACTCGTCCTCCAAAACATCATCCGAAGTACTTGGCCCTGAAGTAAAGTCATCTTTGTCCACGGAGGTAACATCAACTTCGTCATCCTCCAATCCTTGCGATATGTCATCCATATCATGTGTTCCATCTCTGTTGCCATCGTCCTCATCAAACGTTTCTTCATCGAAATCATCATTCAAGGCACCGGGCTCATATGACCTATCAACTTCTCTAACGACAACCGCCTGCAACTCTTCGTCTTGGGTAAGGTTCTATACGGGCTCCATATCCACATTATCATCCACGACCACCACAATTCGGCTAGACCCCTTCTCCACAACAACTTCCAAGCACCTAACAATGCTACTCTTGACAACCTCTATGTAGTTCTTCCATTCATCCTCACATGACAAACACATCAACACATAATGTGCTCGTTTCTTCCCACAGTCAAATCTGCCTCTGAAACTTAGTGGCCACCCAAATTTATCCTGGCACTTGCTAACCAAACCATCAAAGGTAGGAGGTCCACTAAAGAACTCAACATGTTCGTGCATGCTTTCGAACTCCCCGTTTGCTTTCACTTTGCCACCATGAAACATTCGCACTAACCGATCCATCTACAAAATACGAACCAACACATCAACAACACATGAACTACACATTTTAGAAATAAATCATATCCATTCACTAATACACTACAATAACTCAAACTTCACAATGATGTCACCAAAGGCAACAAACATACCAATCTAAATCCACCATGCATCAACTACCTACATCCATGCAACACGTAGTTTACGTCCAATGCACGGGCAAAGTATATCCTAAACCTAATCTACGCATCAAATACCAACAAGCAACGATAAAAACATTCACAACATCCCTTATTTCCTAACCCTAGTCATTGAACTGATGAGGCAAGAAATCAAGAAATGGAGGGGAAAAGATTAACCTGGTTGTTTATGTGACTCCACGAATGATGGAGGTGAGGGTCGGCGTTGGGGGAAGGCGCCGCCGCCGCCGGCAGACCACCTGGCAGCGGCCGAGGCGCCCGCCTCTCTTGGCGTCGTACGCCTGCGGCACGGCACGCCAAGAGAGGGAGTAGCAGCAGCAACCGCTCAACTCCCCTACGGCGACCGGAGACGGCTAGGATGGCTGGAGGTGGCGGTGGAGGCGTCCTGGCGGCGATGGCGCCCAGGCCGCGCCCTCTTCTTCCCTAACCGACTCAGGAATGGAGGGAGATGGAGATGGAGAGGGAGACAGAGGGTGCACGAAGTGGGAGGGCCCGGGGTGGCGCGGTGGCGTGGCTGCGGGGCTGCTCGCGGGGCGGCGGCGCGCGGCGTTGGGGGCGAACACGAGTGAGCGAGAGAGACAGAGAGAGAAAAGAAATGGACCGGGCTGGCTAAAACCTAACTCGGCCTGTCGCGGCAGCCCGTCTGGCGCGACAGCTCTGTCGCGCCTGAGTCGCTAGCGCGACAGGGAGGGGCCCACGGTACGCCACGCCAGCATCGGTCAAACATGAGTGCCACGGTGGCTCGGCTTGTCGCGCCATCGCATGTGGCGCGACAGCGTGGTAAAGTCGCGCTAGGTGCGCTGGCGCCACCAAAAGTTTCAGATTTACAAATACTTTTTTTGGGATTAGTATTAAAATATTGTTTAAAAAGGATTAAAAATTAAAAAAAATTCTGATACTGGATAGCCTCCAAAAAAAACATAAAGTAGCGTTGCTTCAACAACTTCCCAGATAACGTACTTCCAAATTCCAGCTAGTCGAGAAGGCAAAGGAAAAGGATAGATGGAATTATGATCTACTTCTGGTGGAACGTTTGGAAGGAACATAATAGAAGAACATTCCAACAAAAATCTTTACAACCAAAACAAGTCGCCCTACTTTGCAAAGATCATATTCAACAGTTCCAGTCGGCAACAAGACCCATCAATAGCGGGGAGTAGTCTTTCTTCCGGGTTGTTTTCGGTTCTTAGGGAGTTGGCGCTCTATTTTGTTTTCTTACTTAAGTTGTTCTGGGGTACGTTTGCCGGCCTGTGCGCCGTGGTAGCTTGCTGGTCCTCTAGTTTTGGTAGTTGGTAGTTTTCCTTTTTCCACATAGAACTCTCTAATTAATGTGTTTTTTCCCTTTTATCCGTCTAATAAAAAATCTGCAAAGCTTTTGCCGTCTTTTAAAAAAAAAATTCCAGCTAGTGCATGATTGTATCGGACCGGCACATGGCCGTTCTTATGGGTAATGTAAGTTTATATACGGTGAAATGCCGACCGAGAAGATTTGATCCCCAACAGCTCTCCCTCCATTTCAGTTTATAAGGCATTTCATGTATGTTGAGTTAAAAATTTTAGTTTTTGATAAATATAATTTAGCCGATAATTTGTGGATATTGTAACACAAACTTGATAATGTTAAATTCGTAACCAAATAAACTATCCAATAACTACAAACTTATCTCTTATAATAACAAAACAAAATAAAATAAATAAATAAGCAATATATAATTTAGGAGATCGTGTCATGTAACGTCTTATAAACTGGACTGAAGAGAGTATATTGTTGTCATAACCAAAAAACGAATTGCTAAAAACTGTCAATTTGTATTCAAGACTTTGATGCCGATGATTATCGGCTCATGGGTAATATATGGATTACGATTACAGATTTTATCGATCAGGGGTAACAAAAGAGAAAAACTTGCCATTGAGAAATGTGCCATCCTTAGAAGGCTAAAATAGACTCGAGAACTTATCTTCACTAGAAACATACATCTGTGCATGGGACAGAAACCAAATTCCAATCTGGTCTTCAGAATGCATTTATTCTGTATCCCAATAATCGAGGAGGTTGTATTTTAGCACTAAAACATCATATTCACGGAATTAACGTCTGATAAAGAATTTTTCACAACTATCTATGCAGAAGGGTAAGGTTCCAGAAGCAACCTAATTAATCAAGAGAAATGTACACTGATTTCGTTGGTTTTGCTGGATTATGACAGCGCAGAGAAACCAGACGTTGACACTACAGCAATATATCAATCATGGGCATGCCTAAAGCAATGTTATTTCATAAAGAACCACAGCTGATCAGTTTCAGTCGACTTATCAGCCGCAGAAATCATCAGCCGAACAGCTCCTAAGCTGGGACCAAGAAGACAAGAACTTAGTCAAGCCACCATGACGCGTGCGTTTTGCTTCGCCAGATTATCTTTCGAGCCCCATTGAATGTAAGATAAATTAATTTGCAGACTTTCAGGGTTTTATCTCATGGCATTCTGTCCCCCCCCCCCCCCCCCCCCCCCCCCCCCCCCCCCCCCAAGATATCTACCCAACCAGATACAAATTCATAAAACCAAAAAAACTAAACGAAAAAAAAACCAAACCAAGTGATGCCAGATTAATGCATAATTGCAGGCACAAGAGACTATGAGAAGGAAGAAATCCTAAAATACAAAAGTTAACTAACCTGTCAAGCCATACAATCCAAGCAAAATCACGAGACGGCAAAATCTCAAGGCTTCCCGGAGCAGCTATTTGACCGAAATATATTTCTTGTGATTTTACCAAACAACGCACTCTTTCGGTGCTACTAGCAAAATTGCCATGATGACACCATGCATGCATATCACAAGGAAGAGCAAACATACCACATACGGCACGGTTCAAGAGATGGAATATAGTCAACAACACTGCATGACTTTCAGTGAAGCTGGGTTTGCAAGGAAGAACAGATAATGCGGCAACAAGGAAGGTCACTAAACCAGCCAAACAGTGTTTTTCTCTCACAACAAACCAGCCGGAACAGTGTTTTTCAGCCAAGTTTCAGACCAGCGAACGGGGCCTATGCCACATGAGCATATCCAATACAGGGTTGATTCAAAAAGAAGCAACCCTACACCAAAACTCTGTTTGAAAATCTGGTCAACGAGGAAATGGATACTATAAGCTGCTTTTGCTACCCTTGAGTTATTTAGATGTAGACAAAAAGTATCAGTAAGATGGAAGAAATACTAAGTTCCCCTTTTATTTTTCCTTTTGCACAAGTATGCCCTATCAAGTGATGCGAGCACAAACTTCTGAAACCAGTTTAAATGGATTTCCCATCTCAGTATTTTGTAGACTCCTAGTGCATAATTTAGATGGCAGATGGGTAACGAACTGTAAAGCATACTTATAAGGACAATTGCATGGGAATCTCCAACATAATTTCATCATCAGGCAATAGATGCATAAATTATTTATCTTCCATAGACCATTGGGATAGGCACACATAAAAGGAGTAACAAATGTAATCCTTGATCCACCACAAAGGACCTGAGAGTAGAGCTTACATGAGTAGCTTGACTTTTATCATGAGGATAACTGCGAGACCAAACTATCGTCATAGCAAATGGGGAAAAAAGGCAAAATTGTCATCTCAATCTGATCTCAGGAGCTTACCAATGCTCAGTTGCAATTTCCGGAAAAAAAAACAGAACTAAGAAAGTCAGCCAAAAAAAAATGCACAACCAGAATGGTACAGAAGTGCTAAACTAGCTCCATCTCCTCTTATCCTCTTCTTCATCGACAGGGCTGTACCACTCTGGTCGCCGCTTTGAGTTACTGTAACGGTAATTAAGGAAGAGCTCTTCATCACAGATGGACATTGTACTCACCAGCACTAGCGTCTTCAGCACTAGAGAATCAACAGCCTGATTATCAGAACCTCCAGACTTGAAATAGAAGGAGCCAAACCTTTTCATCTTAATGGTCTCTTCACCACCAAACGTAATGTTAGGGATGTATACTCTCATGTTCTTCTCTGTCAAAGGAAAATCGTATGGGCAGATCATGACATTAGGACTTGAACCTTTAGGTGGATGATTTGCGAAATGACCAAAAGCAAGGGGATTTCGGCGTTCAAGCACTTCACCAAAATTTCCCCTTACACTTTTCTCTAGGGGCTTGCTAAGCATTCTCCACACTCGATCAGAGTTGTTCTCTGAGCCTTTAGGTGGCATAGCATTGTAATCCACCAAATCTGAACCATCCCATCTCTTGTGTCACCACCAAAACACCATGGTTTTGCGTCAATTATTGTCCCATCATATCTTGTGATCAGGTAGTCGTTGCAAACATCAATTCTTGGGTATCCAGGTATATATCGATAGTAAGCAGGTGAATATACAACACCAGGATAGATGGCTAGGACAGCACCGACATTTGCTTGTCCAGATAAGAACAGACCTTGGCCTGCATCTTTGTGAGGAATTCCAGATGGTCCGATGTCAAGGGTGTACCCAAAATGATCCCTGAATTTCTTTGACAATTCTGTTCGAGTTAAAGGTTGTGTAGCAGGGATAACTGCACTGCAGAGCAAATGATGAGCACTTATGATACGTACGTGAGCCTTGCCTCTGGTGGATCGAAGGTTGTATGAGTGTGCGATGGCTGGGCGAAGCTTGAAGGCTGCGGCACGGCGGCGGGGCGCCGTGGTCGCGTGCGAGCTGAAGAGAAACAGGGGCGGCGGCTAGGGCAATTCCCGGCTCCCAAGGGAAGCCGAGTAAATTGATTACTCTTGCTTAATCATAATTGTGCCTGATTACAAATATTTATACTCTAGGGAAATATTGAGGGAATAATAAAAAATATGCTAATGGGCTACTTTAGGCACTAATGGGCCTGCGCCTGGTATATTGCAAACCGGTCATAACATCTCTCCCCGCTTCGACAAACAGCTCGTCCTCGAGCTGGACATGGGGGTAGAGGGCCTTGAAATCGTCGAGGGGCTCCCACGTCGCATCCTCCTCGGAAAGACCCTGCCACTTGACCAGCAACTTCCAGTTGCCGCGGCGCAACTGAGCACGGACAACCGTCTTAGGAGCGGGCAACAGGCGCCCATCCAGGACGGGTGGCACCGCCGCCGGTGTAGCAGGAGGATCGCCACGCCATTGCTTGAGCAGCCCGACGTGGAAAACATCATGGAGACGTGCGCCCTCGGGAAGTTGCAGGCGGTAGGCGACCTGCCCAATGCGTTCCAGAACTCGGAACGGGCCGGCGTAGCGCGGTCGGAGTTTGCCCTTGGCCGGCGTCGCGAGCGAGTGGGTGGGGCGGTGAAGTAGTCGGAGTAGCACCCAGTCGCCGACGTTGAAGTCCACGTCCCGGTGGTGCTCGTCGTAGCGGTCCTTGGCGTGCTGCTGCGCCTGAAGAAGGCGCTCCCGGACCTCGACCAGGAAGGCGTCGCGATCCCGGAGCATGGTGTCCGCAGCCTCCGTCTCAGCAGCTCCCTCCTGGTGTGGCAGAATGGGAGGCGGGGGCCGGCCGTAGACCACCTCGAAAGGAGTCGCCCGAAGCGCCGTGTGGTACGAAGTGTTGTAGCAGTACTCCGCCCACGGTAGCCAGTCCACCCACGAGCGCGGGCGATCGCCAGTCGCGCAACGCAAGTACATGGCGATCACCTTGTTGACGACCTCAGACTGGCCGTCAGTTTGGGGGTGGAAGGCCGTGCTGAGTCGCAGCTTCACACCTGCAAGCTTAAATAAATCCCTCCACAAGTTGCTGGTGAAGACGGGATCACGGTCGCTGACGATGGAGTTGGGGAAGCCGTGAAGCCGGACAATCCCCTCGAAGAAGGCGCGGGCGACCGAAGCGGCGGTGTAGGGGTGGCTGAGGGCGATGAAGTGCGCGTACTTGGAGAAGCGATCCACCACTGTTAAGATCACGGACTTGCCATGTACCTTGGGAAGGCCGTCGATGAAGTCCATGGAGATGTCTGCCCACACTTGGGACGGCACATCCAGGGGCTGAAGGAGACCAGCCGGCTGCGTCGTGGGCGTCTTGTTGCGCTGGCACACGCCGCACGTGCGTACGAAGTCCTGCACAAGCTTGCGGTCGCTGGGAATGTAGAAGTCGCCGCACAGCCTCACAAGGGTTTTCTGAACGCCCTCGTGGCCCGCGGTGTGCGCCAGGGTCACCACCTGGTGGCGCAAGTCCTGCAGGTCGGGGACGTAGACGCGTTTGCCGTGGAGGAGGAAGCCTTCCGCGGTGCTCCAGGGCGCCTCCAAGGTGCCCGCAGCTTGCTGCTGCAGGAGGCCGCGCGCTACCGGGTCGTCCGTGGTGGCTGCCCGGATGTCGTCGTAGAGGGCGAAGGACGGCCCGGACAAGGTGAACGCCGCCACCGCGTCCTCGTCGCGGCGGGACAGCGCGTCCGCCGCCGAATTGAGTCGGCCGGGACGATACTCGACCGCGAAGTCGAACCCGAACAACTTGCTAATCCACTGATGTTGCGGAACAGTGGAAAGCCGTTGGTCCAGGAGGAACTTCAGGCTGTAGTGGTCGGTGTGGACGAGGAAACGGCGCCCCCATAAGTACGGTCGCTAGTGCCGGACCGCCTGTACGAGGCCGATCAGCTCGCGCTCATAGGCCGCCAGCTTGACATGGCGCGCGACGAACGGCCTGCTGAAGAACGCCAGGGGGCCCGACCCCTGGTTGAGGACGGCGCCGAAGCCGGCGCCGGACGCGTCGCAGTCGACGACGAACTCGCGGGTGAAGTCCGGCATCTGCAAAACAGGGGCCGACGAGAGGGCCCGTTTGAGGGCGGCAAAGGCCTCCTCCGCCTCTGCCGTCCAGACGAACGCCTCCTTGCGCAGGAGACGCGTGAGTGGCGCCGCGATGGAGCCGAAGTCGCGGATGAACTTGCGGTAGTAGCCCGCAAGCCCGAGGAAGCCGCGCACGCCACGGGGTGACCGCGGCGTCGGCCAAGAGGCGACCGCAACCACCTTGTCGCTGTCCATAGCGACGCCGTCGGCGGAGATGACGTGCCCGAGGTAGTCGACGGAGAGCGCCCCGAAGGAGCACTTCGACCTCTTGAGGTAGAGGCCGTGAGCTCGCAAGGCGGAGAAGACGAGGCCCACGTGTTGGAGATGCTCGGACCACGACGTGCTGTAGATCAGGATGTCATTAAAGAAGACCAGCACGAATCTGCGGAGGAAGGGCCGGAGGACGTCGTTCATCAAGGCCTGGAACGTCGCCGGGGCGTTGGACAGCCCAAACGGCATCACCAGGAACTCGAAGTGGCCGTGGTGGGTGCGGAAGGCGGTCTTCTCGATGTCCGTCGGGTGCATGCGCACCTGGTGATAGCCAGACCGGAGGTCGAGCTTGGTGAAGTAGCGAGCCCCGTGAAGCTCGTCGAGGAGCTCGTCGACCACCGGAATCGGAAATTTGTCCTTGGACGTCTTGTCATTGAGCGCTCGATAGTCGATGCAGAAGCGCCACGACCCGTCCGACTTTTTGACAAGCAGGACCGGCGCTGAGAAAGGCGACGTGCTCGGCCGGATGATGCCCTGCGCCAACATTGCGGCGCATTGCCGCTCCAGCTCGTCCTTCTGCAGCTGTGGGTACCGGTAGGGCCGTACCGCCACGGGCGCGGTCCCCGGTAGAAGGTGGATGCGGTG
Source organism: Miscanthus floridulus (assembly GCF_019320115.1). Lineage (NCBI taxonomy): Eukaryota > Viridiplantae > Streptophyta > Magnoliopsida > Poales > Poaceae > Miscanthus > Miscanthus floridulus. The sequence goes on from NC_089586.1 coordinate 91,767,073, forward strand.
GTCGTAGGGTCGCACGGGGGGAAGGCCGCGCGGCGCGTCGAAGATGGCCCCGTGCTGCTAGAGCAGCTGGTCCAGCAGCGGGCGCTGCTGGTCGGCAGTGGTCGCAGCCAGGCGCTGCTGACTCGTCGAGGCGCCCGGGGTGCCCACGCACTGCCACGTGATGTGCTGGTCGCCCCGTTGGAAGGACACGGTGAGCCTCTCGAAGTCCCACAGCAAGGGACCTAGCGCTCCGAGGAAGTCGACGCTGAGGATGAAGTCGAAGCAGCCGAGAGCGAGCCCCACGCAGGTGATGGGGAAGGACTCGTCGCCAATCATGACGGGGACATCACGAGCAATCCCCTCGCACGGCACGCGCTCACCGTTAGCGACGGTGACTCGGAGCTGTTCGCCCCCCCCCCCCCCCCGCGGCACGAGCCCTAGGCGGCGCATTGCCGCGCCCTGGAGGAAAGTGTGGGTGGAGCCCGTGTCCAGCAGGGCGAGGAGGCGTTCCCCGTTGATCATGACGGGCAGCAGCATGGTGTGGTACGTCCTGATCCCTGCAAGAGCGTAGACGGAAACAACAAGGGAATTAGCAGTTGCCCCGTCCAGTGGCGCCGTGGGGTCTTCGGTTGCCGCGACCGCGGCGTCCGCCGCAGCCGTGAGCTCCTCGTCGTCGATGTAGTCTGAGGACTCCAGGTAGAATAGGCGCCGGCACACGTGGCCGCGCACATACTGCTCGTCGCAGTTGTAGCATAAACCCTGGCGACGGCGCTCGAGCATCTCCGCAGGCGACAGGCGGCGGAACGTGCGGCCCTGGGCTGGTGTGCCGGAGCCAGGAGGTGTGGGTGCTGTAGAGGTGGTCGTCCCGGCCGAGGTCCCTCCCCCGACGGCCGGCCGAGCCGGTGGAACCGACCGCTGGGGAGGACGGGCGCCACGTTGCGTTGGCGCTGCCAAGGCCGCGGCCTTGCGCTCGAAGGTGCGCGCCAAGTACATGGCAGTCTGGAGGTCGCCGGGATCGTGCATCTCCACGTCCACGCGGATGTGATCCGGCAGGCCGCCCACGAAGAGCTCCGCCTTTTGGCGGGTAGAGATGTCCCGGGCGTGAGCCAGGACCGCCTGAAAGCGTCCTGCAAACTCCACCGTGGAGTGGAAGGGCAGCCGGCCCAACTCCGCCAGGCGGGTGCCGCAGATGGGCGGGCCGAAGCGAAGGCGACACAGGTCCTTGAACCTGTCCCACGGCGGCATACCCTCGTCCTGCTCGAGGGTGTAGTACCACGTCTGGGCCGCTCCAGTGAGGTGGTAAGATGCCATCCAGGTGCGCTGCGACGCCGGAGTGAACTGGCCCTGGAAGAATTGCTCACAATGCGTGAGCCAGTCAGCGGATCGACGGAGCCGTCGTATGTCGTGAACTCGATCTTGTGGAACTTCGGTGTCCCGTGGCCCTGCGCAGATGCAGGAGCACCACCCTCGCGGGCGCCCTCGTTGGAGCCTGGGGCGCTGGTGGCCGTGGGCATGACGCTGCTGCCGTGGAAGAGGGTGCCATCCATCCCGCCGTAGAGGGTACCCGACACCACCGGAGCCCCATGATCGGGAACGTGCGTCCGGGGCGGAGTCGTCGTGTAGGCGGGGCTGGAGTGGCCCAGCGCCCATGCTGGAATCTGGGACGGCGAAGCCGGAAAGCGGATCATGTGGATCGGGACGCCGGTCGATGGCAGCGGTGGTGAGGTTGAGGGCCCAGCGTCGGTGGGCATCCCGTAGAGGTACGAGGTTGGAGCCGTGTGCGGGGGCGCCGTGTATAGGGGCGGCGGCAGGGCCGGCTGATGCGGCGGCACGCCGTACTGCTGCGGCGTCGGGTTGAGGAGGTTGAGGATGGACTGCATCGTCAGTCGCATCTCGGCCATGCCGTGGCTGAGGTCGACGATGGCCCCCGTCATCTGCTCCGGTGTGAAGACGGCGCGCGGCGCTGCCGGGGCGCCCATCGGCAGGGATGGGTTCGGCACCAGCGCCGATGTGGACGCAGCCGCCTGGAGTGGCGCGGTGGTGCCGGGCGGTTCAGTCGCGGCGAGCGGTGGCACAGTGGAGGTGGGCAGAGGAATCGACATGGCCAAGTCTGATACCAGGTTGATACGTACGTGAGCCTTGCCTCTGGTGGATCGAAGGTTGTATGAGTGTGCGATGGCTGGGCGAAGCTTGAAGGCTGCGGCACGGCGGCGGGGCGCCGTGGTCGCGTGCGAGCTGAAGAGAAACAGGGGCGGCGGCTAGGGCAATTCCCGGCTCCCAAGGGAAGCCGAGTAAATTGATTACTCTTGCTTAATCATAATTGTGCCTGATTACAAATATTTATACTCTAGGGAAATATTGAGGGAATAATAAAAAATATGCTAATGGGCTACTTTAGGCACTAATGGGCCTGCGCCTGATATATTGCAAACCGGTCATTACAACTTAGCTTCTTAGAATTTGTTGGACATAAACGAGTGCAGATGTAAACACATGTAACCTCTTCAGGATTTAGCATCGCTTCATGCAGCAACATATTTATTCAATGATGCATATAATGTCATAATCAACAGAACAATGCATTTGTAAGTAATCTAGCATGGAAGTTCAAACAAACTGTGCTGACAAGACATAACAGTGATATGCAAGTCAAGCTAGCATGGCTAATACAAGACACAAATAAAAGGAAGTTAAAAAATTAATGCTGCAGAAATGGAACAGTTACAGAAAAGGAGGTAAATTACCTCAGTTACCATACTTATGAACTTATCTTCATTTAGTTAAGTAGACAAGTAACAGAAAAATGTAGAGACTGACTTTTCAGTGGTACATGTTATGCAACTGTATCATCCTTTTTTTTTTTGCGAGTATGCAACAGTATCATCCACATGAAAGTGATCGACATACTAGCCTATTTTAGGATGAAATACCCTTGAACAGGAAAGCACCAATGTGATGTACTTAGTCAGAATAAACTACCTTTGCTTGTTTGAAGATGCAGCACCACCAACGGCAAAACTCAATCCACTATGCCGAGAATGATTATGTGCTTCTGAAGGTTCCTTTGACGGATCATTTGTTGTATCATGACATAAAATGTTATCCATTGATTGACACATATACAGATATACTTAAGTTGATAATGAACATTTTCCTGCACTTGTTTCTGCTGATCAGCAACAGAAGCTTTGCTAGCCAAGTCAATAATCTCCTCTGCGTCCTTCTCTTCAGCATTCTCCCCCAGCCGAGAATAGCTAAGTGCACAGCAGAAGAAACTCAGGAAAGCAGTATCTTCACAAATGGGTTTGCAAGAGAACTAGGTATAACAAAATCTCCATGAACACAGAGATCCCAATACTACACGTTTGGTGGATTAATCCCTGAAGTTTGATTAGGGGTACCAGCCTAACAGAAGAGCTGAGAAGATGTAACTCATCTAACCAGACATTCACATAAATGACTTTCACTTATGAACAACCAGAATGAAATAACAGCTATAAAAGATAACAGCTATAAAAGACACAAATTGGCATCCGAAAGCTTGAAAGAATCCAAGTACACAAAATTGCAAGTGCTAAATATGTTGCTGCCCATACTGAAAATTACACAGTGAAAAAAAGGAGAAAACCAGAGCAGCTTTCCCTTAGGATATTAGCCAACCTTGTATAGAGAAACAAACGATTTACATCAGCTTCAAATTGAAGGTGCCTTGGATCACGAGCAAACATGGGGCTCTTAGCAATTGTTCCGATCGCCTGAACATTCAGCGATAAAATCAATTAAAATGGTGATAAGATTTACTGCGATTACATATTTACATAAAATCAAATCAACCTTCGTGGGCTAGTGTTGTATGCAATAGTTGCACTACATAACTTACAGAGAAAGCAAATAGTCATCTGAACGAGGATGCAGGCAGCTTCGAAGCTAACAGCAAAGGTAAGAAAGACGGGGAACACTGAATCAGTCCCCAGATACTGAAGGCACAAAATGCCCACTGCGTGCCGAGCATCTGCCAAATTCTATCGGGGCAAAGCGTTCAGTACGGGACAGAATCTTCCTCGTGTCAAGGAATCCATGTTGGGCGCCATGATTGGCTTGGACGCCCGCGACGAGGAGGAATCAGGCAGATCGAGATCCCGCGATGGTTGGGTGGTGTGAAGGGAAACAGACAGGACGTGTACCTCTTGGAACTTGTTGAAGAGGGAAGCCATTCTACCGTGGCGCGGCCAAGAGCAGCAGCCGGTGGGAGTGACGAGAAGCGAGTAACGCTGGTCGGAACGCCCGAGCAGGACGGAAGAAGGGTTCGGACGGGAAGGAAATGAGAAGATTTTCTATACAGTGGGAGTGATATCAGCCATCTATAGATGATGTATTCACATGTGTAAATAGTGGGATCCCAAATTACAAGGCAGCTTCTGACATATTATACGACATCTTCTGATATGTGGCCACTTGTCATCTCAATCCCTCAGATCTAATTTATAAGACATTTTTTTAATATGACATGGTCTCTTAAATTACACTTTAATCATTTATTTATTTTCTGTTATATTGTTTATGATTATTAGATAGTAAATTTGGTTACAAATCTAATAGTATTAAGTTTGTATGCAATAATTAACTTTTAGTCAAAGATTATAAAGTTTGACTCTTGACCTCTGCAAAATGCCTTATACAAGACTGGAGGGAGTAGAAAGTTTGTTGCAATAGTAACTGTACTCAAGAGTTAAAGGAAAAGTTACATAGTTTTTACAGACTTTTCTGCGAAGTCATCTCTGAGGATTAGGACGCACGGGACAAAGCTAGAGCAAATACCAGGGGAGCATGTGTGTACAGGTACATAGATTTTTACCGTAGAGATATATATGTATGGTGAAAATTTTATTATAATTGCTGTTTTTTCATGAGTACACCCGCACATATCCGCCCTGCAGCCACTGGCGCTAGGCTTCAAGGGAGGAGGGGAGAGAGGTAGCCGAGGGCGAAGGTGGATGCTACGTAAGGTACTCAATATAAGATGTACTCTTTCAGCTGAAGATGACGATCGGAATTTGTTACCATAGCAAATGATCAAATGGGTAACAAGAGTAGTAACAACTATTCCTTCGCAACTTCGCCTTTCGCACTTACCTACGTCGTTCAAATGTTTTTATGGGATTACGTTGGTGATGACTGATCGGGGCACCGGCGGCTGCTGCAACGTACAGGCGAGCGTGGCTGCGCGGGAGGCGAATGGAGCGAGTGGATAATGCGCAGCCCCGGCGACATGAGAAAAGAGGCTTTGGTGGAAGAAACGCATGAGAACGCTCACGGTCCAGAACTCCAGATTATGTGTAAAAGCCGATTCCTTCAACCGTCGCTAAAGTGTTTGGTAAGATTATTGATTATTTTCACCGAGAGTTTGATATTAATCTGAAAGAAACGCACCCCAATTGCTAGTTCGAAACTTCGAAAGATCCAGCTGAAGGATATATACTAGCAGCGAACCTCGCGCAATGAAATCAATGAGTAGGAAATCGTGGCCGCTCATTTCCGCTTGTCAATTGGCATGTTCGTGTTCTTGACGTTTTTTGGACGCTGAACTAGGCAGCATGACAATGCTTCCGCAAAACGCAATTGAACAGTAATGGAGAGAACCGGATAAGAAATAATAAGGGATAAGCAGGATGCTGGTGAAATGTCGAATGTACTCATCTGATCATACAACAATTTGACTAATGAGCTCAACAAGACAGCAAGTATGTCAAAGCACCACAGCTTAATTCCGTCTGGTCAATCAACAAATAATATTAGCTTAAATCTCATCCTCAACCAAATAACATTAGCTTAATGACACACTGAACCTAATTCTCAAGCACCGGAGCATCAACTTCGACTAAGACAAGTGAACTTTCCAAAAACCTTTAGCACTAACAAGGTGCCACAAATTTAGAGCTACAAAAACTATATTCTTGACATAAACAATTCAAATCTATTCTTCACACCAATAAATTCCACTATTAGGGAAAAACTCTACAAGCCAAATTCATTTGAAGCATGGCAGATGGCATTGAACAACCAAATATGGTTTCAAGTCTTCCTAAACTGGAACTTCAGTGGTACATTCATAATTTTAGTTCTGAAACCTCAGACAAGCACACCTCTCACTTAACACTCCTAAACTAAAAAACCAACAATACTAGATCCAAGCTGGTACCCTGAAAAAATAACCAACTGGTGGTTTACTAGATAGACCACAAAAAAAAAAATCAAAATTCTACAGTTCTAATGAACACTGGTGTCATCCAACTGCAATACAGGCTACTACACATTGATTTTATCACAACTGTCCAGAATGCAACCTGGCAGGACCAAGAATCTTGCCCAAATTATTAAACCCGCTTCATTCATTATCCAAAGTACTTTTTTTGGCACGTGCCAAGCAGGCTTTATGAAAATCTAAAGAAGAGATATGTTAAACTGCAACTGTGGCAGCTTCTAAGAACAGATGGTAAATATTTCTTGGAGTTATTATAACATGCACCATTTTTATCCACCCTGTTGCACAAAGTGCTAGATTACATACAGTTCATTAGGTGGAGAACTCCAACAGTGTAATATTGCCATCAGAAACGTGATCAGAACTAGTAAAGATTGAAGTGGAAACATGTGATCAACAATAGCTGACACAAAAATCTAATTTGACACAAATTTTATCACAAAATCAAACAGTTCAGAGCTTAACCAGATAGTAATGACTCTAAACTTGTTCTAAAAAGTCTAAACCATCAAAGCTTAATTCCATGGTCTATTAAGACTCGGTTGGGCTATAGACTATATTGAGTACAATTTGCATCAAGTTTGTGCAACGAGTTAACGAGGTTCCAATAAATTCTTGATAAGAACGATTCCCATGTTAGAACACATGATATCTCACACTTAACTACCTTACAAGATGCTCTTTTGGGTAATCTGGACTACAGCGCTTAAATGTTCGTTTTGCAAATTGTATGTTTTAATGCCCAACCAAACAACAGCACTTTTAGAAATTTAACCACAGAATTGAAAATAAAAATCCAAGCAAGCAATCAATTGCGCAAAAGTACACTTGTTCTAAGGCCACTGTCTCAGATAACTCTATAAACTTGAAATGCATTATATGGCGGATCAAAATAATGTCCTCGCATATTTAACATATAGATGATACTTATGTCAGCAACAAGGCCATTCGAAGAACACCAACATGAAACAAAAAACATATTAAAGAATTAGTCCCTGATAGAAACAAAAAGGCAAGAGCAATTACTGTTAGAAAGAAACAAAAGAGAGAGAGTTTGAATGCCCTTGCATGGAATTGATACTAATATAGTACAACATACACAATACTGTGTTAATTTATCAGTATCAACACAACAGAATTTCCTTGGAGTTGCAATAATTATATCTCCAATAGCTCAATTCAGGTAATTTAAGCAACAAGGTGAATGGGGAGCCGGACGCCTCCATAACCACCAGATGCGAAAGGGATTTCACCTTTGAGGCCAATCCTCACACCGCCGAAGGCTCCACGGCGTCCCTTCCCCGTCCGCCGGGACCGACACCGAGGCTGGGCACATCGAGGCCTCCACCGATTCCATCGGGCATGAGCGAGGCAGGCCGGCTCTCGATGACCTCGTCGATGAGGCCCCAGTCGCGCGCCTCCTCGGGGTCCATGAAGAGATCTCTCTCCATGCACTGCTCGATCTTATCGATGTTCTGGCGCGTGTGCTTCTGGTAGATCTTGTTGAGGCGGTCGCGCATCTTGAGGATCTCCTTGGCCTGGATGGCGATGTCGGTGGCCTGGCCCTGCGCGCCGCCCGAGGGCTGGTGGATCATGACCCTGGCGTTGGGCAGCGCGCGCCTCTCACCGGGCGCCCCGGCCGCGAGGAGGAGCGAGCCCATGGAGGCCGCCTGACCGATGCAGAGCGTGGTGACGGGGCAGCGGATGTACTGCATGGTGTCGTAGATGGCGAGCCCCGCGGTGACGACGCCCCCGGGGGAGTTGATGTAGAGGTGGACGGGCTTGAGCGGGTTCTCGGACTCGAGGAAGAGCAGCTGCGCGACGACGAGCGAGGCCGTGTCGTCGGCGATGGGCCCGTGGATGCAGACGATGCGCTCCTTGAGCAGGCGCGAGAAGATGTCGTAGGCGCGCTCCCCGCGGGAGGTGGTCTCGATGACCATGGGGACCAGGCCGTACTCCCGGTGCGGCGAGAACCCCTCCGGCTGCTGGGGCGGCTGGTACGGGGACGAGGAGAAGAACGCCCGCGGGGGCCCCGCCGCGACGAGCCGTCGCGGGCCGAGACCGGCGGCCCCCGGGCCCGCCAAGCTCAGCGAGCTGGACCTGGAAGAGGGCCGCGGAGTGGAGGCCGGGAACGGGGACGCCGCGGCGTGGTGCGCGAGGGCGAGAGCGGACGAGGGCGTCATGGCCGCGGCCGCGTCGCGCTGGGGGGTAACGGACGGGCGGGGCGGGGCGGGGGGTCTGAGGCAGGCGGTGGCCGGTGGCGGAGGTCGTGGGCTGGGGAATGGGGATGGGGAGGGGACGAACGGCGGAACGGGGAATGGAGTTATAGGATGAGCGTGAAACGGATAGGATGAGGTTGCGGTAAAAGATGAGACGGAGGAGAGGGATCGTGAGTTCCGGGACGGTGCGCTCTTCTCGGCCTTGCCTGCCCGCCTGGGCTATGCTTCTTTGGCAAGAAAGAATTTGGCCCACATGACTACATGAGTCAGGCCGTTGGAGCGAGATAGTTTCGGTCGGCAACTCGGGTTTCACAGATTTTGTCTTCACACGTGCAGCTTCGCCGAATTTGGTCGGATGCTATGTTTCTTTTTTTTTTCTTTTTTTTACTATATAAAGTTGCAAAAATTAAAATTTTAACAAAAATAACTCTATTTTGATTATTTATACTAGCAAACATGCTTGTATGTGTAACGAAAGAAAAGCTATCAAATGTGTCCGATTAAACGTAGTCAAATTAAAATATAACTCTGATGATAGATCGTTTCTCCCGGTACAAGCAGAGAAATATTTATTCATAAATATATCATAACTCTAATGCTTATACTATCTGTATTTGGGTACAAATTATCCACAGAGTAGAGACAATGTACAGTATTCATCAATGCGCAGGCATACAAATAATTTTCGCTGTGTTCTTATGTTTTCGAAGCATGCCTTGCTCTTGATTTTCCAAATAACACAACATCTGTAGCAATTTTAAAAATATGGCATTTTCTGAACATTTGGTAGTCATTTTCTTCTCCAAGACCAAACTTCTACAATAGGAAATTATCAACCACTAACCACACCACTTTTGCAATAGGAAATCACAGGAGTAATACTTTGGACTACCAAACTCCATTTCCTCTTAATCAAGCTGCCTGTTCGGTTGGCTGATTCGTATCGTGGCTGGTTCGTAAAAAAGTACTGCTGGCTGGTTTGTGTGAGAGGAAAATATTGTTCCGGCTGAAAATTTACGATCGTTTACGACAAGCCACAGCCAAACGAACAAGCTGTTTATTTAGGACAACATTGTTTTCCAATAATCATAAAAAATTATCTTAGCAAAGATTTTTTTTCTCTTTCCAGATCATTCTATTTGAAGGACAACAATCACCACGAGTCAACTTGTTGTGCATAGATTCAACACGGGTGCTCTTATTTTTTGAAATTATTCTAGAATTTAACGATATTTTTTTAAAACTCGGTATAGACATAGACGTTTACACACATGCACCGATAAATGTCGAAATCGACAAAGTCACCACAGATTGCTAAGTCAATGACTTGAACCCGGACGAGAAGGTCCACGATAAGTAACCTGACCAACCGAGCTAGAGTTCGATGTTATTTTTTTTATTGGCAGCCGATGTACCCGTCACCAACAAGACAGCTATGATAACTTCATCAATCTTAGGATTTGACGGCGATTTTGGAGATTCTCATGTGAGTAGACTAGAGCATTTTAGGCTTACCTCGAGCTGTAGCCCTTATTGGACAGGTCTGGGCAGCAAATCTTGAGCTCCAAAAGAATTTTTTTTATTTGATTTGGCTTAATATATTTTTGAAGGATCCGGTCAGAGGAGGAGGGTGAATGGGAGCGTTTAGACACATATCTAGAGAGTGTGTGTGTGTGAATGGGAGCTTAATATATTTTAAATTCCCGTATATTCTAATTTGGCCCGTTCGTTTCGCTGAAAAAATAAACCGAAACACTGATCCGGTTGATTTGTTGCGAGAGAAAAATACTGTTCTATTTGAAAAAACAAGCTGAAAAGTACGGATTATAAGAAAATCGAATAGGGACTTTGACTAGGATAGATTTGTCTTTCTAGTTGTTGATTAGTAGAAGAGATAAAAAAAAAGAGAGAAATAGAGGAAATGGTAACCAAATAAAAAAGCACATGTTTTCGCTGGCATATTTGAGAAACCAATGTTTGGGATAGCAAAGCTGCGTTTCTCAATCTATCAGAAACTTTTGTATTTGTATTGACATGCACAAAGTGCAACGCTTTCGTGCGATGCTTCCTCGTGAGTGCAAGTACCTAAGCTACCAGTGCCAAAAGACGTGTGATCACTGTTTCAGGTACGGTTTGTGAATTACTGCGTTGGGCGAACTTCAGTGAAATCGACGGCGGCCGAGACGTGCCCAGCTAAGCCGGGGCTACTGTTTTATTCGGTGCGGATGAGCTGCTCGTGGCGCAGGAGCCTGCGATGTGGCACGCTACGGAGGGCGGTGGTTAGCTGCACGCCGTGCGCGCAGGTGCGAGCTGCTGCGGCGCTGCAGTTGCCGCGCGGGGCCGCCGGCGCCGGTAGAGGTCGCCGTCCACTGGGGGGGGGGGGGGGGGGGGGGGGGGGGGGGTTTGGCTTCCTGCCGATGGCGTTCACCAGTCGTCAGATATTTTGCCCGTCCCTCTTAGTCTCAGGTCCAGCAGCCAGAACTAGTGAGATGTGAGAACAGCAGCCAGAACTAGTGGGACGTGGGAATTTGTCAGGCACGGGTTGCTGCCGCCGCTTTTTACTTCTTCCCCATGTGGTCAAAGCTCACGAACAAAAAGCTCCATCCATTGCTGCAGACATGTCTTGTATCTGAAATATCTATGAATATATTTTGGGATCAAAGATCCGAATACTGCTTTTGCCCAGGAGGCAGGTTAGCAATCTACTCCCTCCGTACCAGAAAGAAAATCGCTATAAAATACATGGAAGTTAAACTTTCTTAACTTTAACTGTATTTATAAAAAATATGTGCAACATTTATATCTTTAAATAAATTTATTATAAAAGTTTATTCAACGATCTACCTAATAATACTAATTATATATTATAAATATTAATATTTTTATACATAATTAGTCAAAGTTGATTTCTCGAGAAGTGAGAAGGACTTCTATTAGCAAGTATGAGCTTATACCCTTTCACAAAAAAAAACCCTATGGGCTTATATGTTCAGAATTGCTATTCTTTCTATAGATACCATAGGCCCATGTTATCATTATTCTGTTTTGCATGAAGACCCAATATAAATTGAAGCCTTTGGCAGAATGACGATAGTTTGACTTGCCAAACACTAGAGCATCATCTCGCGGTCTCCAGATGGAGATAGATTTATATTGAAAACAAAAAAAAGATGTTCCTACTTGTACAGCAAGTGTTACTTGTAGCCAACTTGGTCCTAGCGCCGCGTCGCCGAGCTCGAGGTCCTCATCCACCGCGTCCCGCGTCGTTTCTGAGCCTCCACCGCCGAAGATAATCCCCTAGGTAAAGATAACCCCCTAGGTGAGTACGCCATCTCCTTCTCCTTCTCCTTCTCCTTCTCCTTCTCCCCGTGTTTTCGGTTTGCTCTCTCATGGTCTCTAGGGCCGATTTGAAGCTTCGCCAACGAGCTCCTCGCCGCCGGCCATGTCCACCGCCGTGCTCGGCTCTGTTTCCGGCGCCGGACTCTCCTCTCCCTCCCCGATTCTAATCTCGGCCATCCAATCTCGATCCAACGGTTGAGATTAACCCGTACCCCTTCGTCATGTCACTTTTGCTAAAGAGTCCCTGCACTTTTCCATATTCAAACCCGCAGTCGAAGGCGTACTTCCAGAATACGTCTTCCTATTCTGAAAACATAGTTTCTTTCTAGTAGATTCAAAATACGTTTTCATCTATTTACAGCTTTGTCATTAGTTTTATTTAGGCCATAAAATCTCCGTTTTAACTCCGATTTGATCCGTTCAAGTTGTGTTAGATTTGTAATTGCGTAATGTACATGTTTATCTTACTATTAAATATATTTTCAATTTTTAAAATTCGAGGTTAGATTTAATCTATTATTTTATTAAAAGAACTCATGTTTAATTCATAACTTTTCTGTTATAGCTCCGATTAGTGCGCTTTCCGCATCTGTGTGTTCGCAGCAACATATATAATATCTTTAAAACTTTTTTACTTGTTGTTTCATATGTTTGGTGTACTGTTATAATGTAGTTCTATTGTTTGCTTTGTGTATGATTGCATGGATGCTTGTGTGGTGTTCTATTATCATGTCCAGTCGGTGAGCTATACGTGGTTTATCAAGAAGCAGATCTTTGAAGATTTGGACCAGAAGAAGATCAGAGTTTTAAGGCAAGTATAGCATGGGATCTTCCTTGTTGTTCTATTCACCTTAATATCATTTTAATCATATGCATGTGTCTACCTTGACCAGCACTAAGGACTTCCTAGCATTTGTATTTATACCTTGATTCCTATGTGGTATTGCATTGGGTAGTATGATGCTAGTGCTCAATCAAAGCCATGATCTTGTAACTTGACTAATGGTATATGTAATAAACATTAAGGGCTTGTTTGGATCATGGGAATAACGTAGAAAAAATAGAGGATTCTGATTTGTGGGGGTATGGCCCCCAAGACATGGGCTGCGCCCCTAGGGGTGGCCCGGCCCATAAGGTTAAGGCGTGCACGGCGCTGCTCGGCGTGCACCACAAGACATTGTATAGTACCAAATAGGCTACTTTACTTGTAACCCTACCTCCTCTAGAGTATATAAGGAGAGGTAGGGGTCCCCTAGCGGATAGGATCTATCAGATCGGATCTACATACAGATCAATACAATACACCAAAGACACAGGACGTAGGGTATTACGTCGATCAGACGGCCTGAACCTGTCTAAATCGCTGTCTCTGCGCCTTGTGTCACCATCTGGTTCCTGATTACGCACATCCCCACCGACAAATCTACCATCGCGGGATACCCCTCGGTGGACTGCCGAGCATATTCTGTCGATAGCTGGCGCGCCAGGTAGGGGTGTGCGCTTGATCCATGGCGAGCCGGATGGACCTCAAATCAACAACGCGTTCTCATCGTCAATCCTGTGGAGATCCATGCCGATCGACGACGACAATTCATCACTGCTACACCAGCCCCTGCGACAGCAGATCCGATCTCAGAACCACCTCCGAGGTCGCCTTCACCAACAACTCACCGCCCGCCAGGTGTTCGCTGTCAACGCCGACCAGATAACGCCATACGTCGCCGACCATACGCTTCGTCCAAAGCTAAGTCACGCTTTAATATTCTTCTAAATATTATCCAATCTCCGTATATCGCCATGATGTTTTTCCAAACTGTTTTCTCCATATTTGCTCTCCAAACGATTTTCCAAACCCTCGAACAGTCACGTTGATGCTCGGACGCCTCCAGAGACGGCCCTGTCTTCGGCTCCTTCCTACACGTGCTACGGGCTCCGCGCTCTGCGTTATGGGTGGTCGGCAGCGGCTCCTTGGTCATGCCTGTTCCTCCTACACGTGCACGGGCTCCGCGCTCGACGTTATGGACTATGGGCTAGCTAGGGCTGTAGACTCAGCTACACACTAACTGTTCGGGCGGTTTATATTAAACATAAATATATTTTCACGCCAACTGATCACCGAACTGCATACGCCGTTTCATCACCATTGCTGATTTTTCTCCGAAGTTTATTTATTTGTGCGTCATGTACTACCCGTTCTACGTGTTTGTATTACAGGATCGTCATCTAGGTGATCGGATCACCTGGTGCTCGGACTTCTCCACCAATCAACTGGTCAGACCGCTTGGTTCATGGACTCCATCGCCGACCAGTTGATCAGATTGTTCGCCGGTCGTTTCTACTCAATGTTCACTTCATCGCCGACTAGTCGACCAGACTGTTCGTCGCTCGTGCTTCATCGCCAGCGACGCCGGTTACTCCTCGGCCCTTGGATTCTTCGTGCTCGAGGACTAAGTGGGCACACTTCACCACACGGACGTCGTCAGCTACGTCGGTGCTCAGACCTCGCCGCCTACGCCGGGCACTCCTCGGTGCTCGGACCTCGCCGCCTACGCCAAGGACTCCTCGGTGCTCGGACATCGTCGCCTACACCGGGGACTCCTCGGTGCTTGGACCTCACCGCCTACGCTGGGGACTCCTCGCTCCTCGGTGCTCGGACATCGCCAGCGACGTCGAGGACTTCTCGCTCCTTGGTGCTTGGTCATCGCCAACGACGCCGAGGACTCCTCGCTCCTTGGTGCTCGGTCATCGCCAGCGACGCCGGGGACTCCTCGCTCCTCGGTGCTCGGACATCGCCAGCGACGCCGGGGACTCCTCGCTCCTCGATGCTCGGTCATCACCAGCGACACCGGGGACTCCTCGCTCCTCGGTGCTCGGTCATCGCCAGTGACGTCGGGGACTCCTCTCTCCTCGGTGCTCGGTCATCGCCACCTACGCCAGGGACTCCTCGCTCCTTGCTCCTTGGTGCTCGGTCATCGCCGCCTATGTCGGGGACTCTTTGCTCCTCGGTGCTCGGTCATCGCCGCCTACGCTAGGGACTCCTTGGTGCTCGGTCATCGCCAGCGGCGCTGGGGACTCCTTGCTCCTCACTCCTTAGTGCTCGGACGTCGCCGCCTACGCCAGGGACTCCTCGGTGCTCGGTCATCGCCAGCGATGCTAGAGACTCCTCGCTCCTCACTCCTCAGTGCTCGGACATCGCCGCCTACGCCGGGGACTCCTCGGTGCCCAGTCATCGCCAGCGACGTCGGGGACTCCTCGCTCCTCGGTGCCCGGTCATCGCCAGCGACGCTGGGGACTCCTCGCTCCTTGGTGCTCGGTCATCGCCAGTGACACCGGGGACTCCTCGCTCCTCACTCCTCGATGCCTGGTCATTGCTAGCGATGCTGGGGACTCCTTGCTCCTCGGTGCCCGGTCATCACCAGCGACGCCGGGGACTCCTCGCTCCTCGGTGCTCGGTCATCGCCAGCGACGCCGGGGACTCCTCGCTCCTAGGTGCTCGATCATCGCCAGCGAAGCCGGGGACTCCTCGCTCCTTGATGCTTGGACATCGCTGCCTACGCCGGGACTCCTCGCTCCTCGGTGCTCGGTCATCGCCAGCGACACCAGGGACTCCTCGCTCCTCGGTGCTTAGACATCGCCAGCGACGCCAGAGACTCCTCGCTCCTCGGTGCTCGGTCATCGCTAGCGGCGTCGGGGACTCCTCGCTCCTCGGTGCTCGATCATCGCCAGCGACGTCGGGGACTCCTCGCTCCTCGGTGCTCGGTCATCATTAGCGACACCAGGGATTCCTCGGTGCTCGGACATCGCCGCCTACGCCGGGGACTCCTCGCTCCCCGATGCTCGGTCATCACCAGCGACACCGAGGACTCCTCGTTCTTCGGTGCTCGGACATCGCCAGCGATGCCGGGGACTCCTCGCTCCTCGGTGCTCCCTTGGTGGTTGAATCTTACTATGTCTCATCGGTGTGTTATCAAGCTGCTCTATGCTGTTCGGATCAGGGTGCTGATCTTGGGCAGCACGTCTGGGGTCTTGATACACACATGTCGGATGACGTTGGCAAGCTTTCAGACTTCTTTGACCCTGCTACAAGATTCATTCTTCATCTTCCAGCAGGCTCGGGGACTAAGTGGGCACACGTCACCTTGCGATGAATGTGCTTGTTCTCATCTCGAGGCTACGCCCAGGGATTGGCTGCCTGCTCGGCTGGTCTTCTACTTTCTGACCCTGGCACCACGTGACTACGTCACCTACTGTCAGGATCAGGGACTAGCTATGGGGGTATGGCCCCCAAGACATGGGCTGCGCCCCCAGGGGTGGCCCGGACCATAAGGTTAAGGCGTGCATGGCGCTGCTCGGCGTGCACCGCAAGATATTATATAGTACCAAATAGGCTACTTTACTTGTAACCCTACCTCCTCCAAAGTATATAAGGAGAGGTAGGGGTCCCCTAGCGGATAGGATTTATTAGATCGGATCTACATATAGATCAATACAATACACCAAAGACACAGGACATACGGTATTACGTCGATCAGACGGCCCGAACCTGTCTAAATCGCTGCCTCTACGCCTTGTGTCACCATTTGGTTCCTGATTACGCGCATCTCCACTGACAAATCTACCATCGTGAGATACCCCTCGGTGGACTGCCGAGCATATTCTGTCGACATGATTCCTATAGTTTTCTTCACTGTAACACCGTTTGGAACAAAGGAATCGGCTCTAACCATTCCATAGGAAAGGCAAAATAACCTATACTTTTGGAGGAAAGAGAAAATGAGCTCCGAGCTTAGGGAAATCTTTCCTTTGTGGCTATGTCAATTATGAACTTTCATGCTACTAGTATTCCTGTGTTCCAAACACTTATTTCTACAAAATTCCCGTGTTTTCCAATCCTTTGTTTTACACCTCTATTCCTTTCCCATTCCTGTGTTTTCTCTCGTTCCTGTGTTTTGCATCCCTCCGTTCCAAATAGGCCCTAAAAGATGCTTTTTAGCAACATGGAACTAGGGGCTAGAGCATTGGGCTGTTTTTATGGTGCTCTAGATTCCTCTCCCTAAGGACTTATCTATAAGCGAACATCCAGAACTTATAGTACATCTATGAGGGCTACATGGCTCTGGCTTTAGCTCAGTATGAGGACCTTTTCTAGCTTGTTAGTGGTTACCTTTATTGGCATAAGAATAGCTTGATGAATTAGGTATAGTGCGGCCTCTATCCCCTTGTGTATAGGCTACACGTCATTGTGCCATCAGAAAGGGGGGCTCTACATCTGTTTGTCGAGTGAATCTAATGGCCCTAACTTGTTAGATGAACCTTTGATAGGCTTCATAGTGAACCCTACCAACCTTCCTTTGAAGTGGGTCAAGAGATTAGCTACCTCGGAAGAAAGGGTAAATCATGACTCACAGTGAAAGTGTACAACCTCTATAGAGTGTAAAATTGGTATATCAGCCGTGCTCACGGTCACGAGAGGCCTTGGACCCTTACAGAATAGATGATGAACACTGATGATACCGATGATAAAGATGCTCACTAATGATTACTGTTTATGCTATTCATTATTCATATTTACCTGATCATGTGTTTACATGGGCTTGTGATAAACTTGTTGTTACCCAATTGCTAAAAGATGACTCATTAAAAGCTAATCATAGTTAAACCAATGTCAGCATTTTGAGCCTCATGAACCCCATGTTATATTTGTTGAGTACGACATGTACTTACACTTGCTTTATTTTTCAATTATTTGGATAAAAATCTCGGATGGGTACCAGATGGCTAGAGTTTGGTGGAATTAGGCTTGTGATAAACCAATCATTTGTCCCTATGGAATTGGAGTCTTCACCCGAAGATCGAAGTTGTCTTTCCACTGTTTGCTATCTAAGGTTATATTCTTTATACTAAGTATGTTATATATTGAGCATTGTCTATTGATATTACCCTTATTTATAGCTATATGTGAGATTTGACTTTCTAGGCTCACATATGGTGTGTATCTGATTTTGTTCTTAAAACCAGGTGCTACAAGTGGTACCATACAAGCATCAAATTCATTTGATTTTTATGAATAAGCCTAAGACATATGAGGAATGACTAGATGCACTAAACAAGTCTTTAGCAATGGATGAATGACATGTCAATCAACTTTACCTTGCTTTTGCTCGAATGAGAGGCATGCCATATAATAGGGGTGCATCAACACATATTTGACAAGTCAAGTATGTTCAATTTATTTCTTAGTTTGCAAAACATTTTCTCATCAAGTGGCTTGGTGAATATATCGGCAAGTTGATCATCGGTGCCCATACTCTCAATACAAATGTCCCTTTTTTTGCTGATGATCTCTTATAAAATGGTGACGGACATCTATATGCTTTTGTTCTTGCATGTTGAACCGGATTATTGGTGAGCTTGATTACACTCTCATTGTCACATAGCAATGGTACTTTCTTGAACTTGATTTCAAGGTCATTCAAAGTGGTCTTCATCCAAAGTAATTGAGCACAACAACTATCGGCCGAAATGTACTCCGCTTCGACTGTTGAAAGTGCTATACTATTTTGTTTCTTTGATAACCAAGACACAAGTGATCTTCCCAATAGTTGACATGTGCCTGATGTGCCCTTTCTCTCAACTTTGCATCCCGCATAATCGGAGTCCGAATATCCAATCAACTCAAATCTAGCTCCTTTGGGATACCATAATCCAATATTTTGTGTATGCTTCAAGTACCTTAATTTTCTCTTTGTTGCCTTCAAGTGACTTTCTCTTGGTGAGACTTGAAATCTAGCACACATGTGCTTGCTTCAAACCATATAATGCATTTCTTAGCTTATAAACATGATTGGGTTTCTTCTCATCTTCAAAACCAGGAGGTTGCTCAACATACACAAGCTCATTAATGTACCCATTGAGAAATGCACTCTTCAGATCCATTTGATATAGCTTGATGTTGTGGGCACAAGCATAGGCTAACAAGATCCTAATTGCTTCCAATCTTACAACTGGGGCATATGTTTCTCCAAAGTTAAGACCTTCAACTTGAGTGTAACCTTGCGCCACTAATCTTGCTTTGTTCCTTACAACTATCTCATCTTAATCTTGCTTATTCCGAAAGACCCACTTGATTTCAATCACATTACGATCCTTAGGCCTCTCAACTAACTCCCATACTTGGTTTTTTTGAAGTTGTTTAGCTCTTCATGCATAGCATTTACCCAATCAACATTCAACAAAGCTTCATCTATCTTCTTTAGTTCAATGGAACACACAAATGAGAAGTGTTCACAAAATGATGCCAATCTTGATCTTGTTTGCACACCTCTTGAGATATCACCAATAATAGAGTCCAAAGGATGATCTCTTGCAACGTTAGTAGGTTGGAGCACTTGCACTTGATTGCTTGCATTTGAATGATCATTTGGTTGAGATGATGAACTGGCCACTTGTTGTTGATCTTGTACTTTGTCATCACTTGCACTTGCTTGATTTTGATCATGAGAACCACTAACTTGCATGTTTGAGTTAGAGAGCACTTGATTCTTGTCATCTTCAACATCAATCACCTCTCTAGGCCTTATATCACCAATATCCATGTTCTTTATTGCATTGACCAATTGAGTGCCTCTCACATCATTTAGATTCTCATCTTTCTCTTGGAAACCATTGGTTTCATCAAATTCCACATCATGAACCTCCTCAAGAGTACCACTAGCCAAATTCCAAACTCTATAAGCCTTGCTAGTGGTGGAGTAACCAAGCAAGAAACTTTCATCACATTTCTTCTCAAACTTGTTCAATCTAGTGCCTTTCTTCAATATGTAGTATTTGCAACCAAAAATCCAAAAGTATGCAATATTGGGCTTTCTTCCATTCAAGAGCTCATATGGTGTCTTCTCCATCATGGGATGATAATAGAGGCGGTTGCTATAGTAGCACGCCGTGTTGATCGCTTTGGCCCAAAATGAATGACTCACATTGTAGTTACTCAACATTGATCTTGTCATGTCGATCAAGGTTCTATTCTTCCTCTTAACTAGGCCATTTGATTGAGGAGTGTACTTGGCCGAGAATTGATGCCTAATTCCAAACTCATCACATAAATCATCGACTCTTGTGTTCTTGAATTCACTTCCATTGTCACTTCTCGCTTTCTTGATGGTTGTTTCAAACTCATTGTGAATTCTCTTGATGAATGTTTTGAAGGTTGCAAACACATCACTCTTGTCAATAAGAAAGAACACCCATATATATCTAGTGAAATCATCCACTATCATAAATCCATATTTGCTTCCACCAATGCTAGTGTATGTGGTTGGCTCAAACAAATCCATATGCAACAACTCAAATGCTTTAGATGTGCTCATCATACTCTTCTTAGGATGTGTGTTACCAACTTGCTTTCCGGCTTGACTACATAACTTATCCTTATCAAATATGACATCTTTCAAGCCTCTAACTAGATCATGCTTAATCAACTTGTTCAATTGTTTCATTCCAATATGACCAAACCTTCTACGCCATAACCAACCCATGCTAGACTTAGTGAACAAACATGTTGACAATTGAGCTTCACTAGTATTAAAATCAACCAAGTATAGATTCTCATATCTAAAACCTTTGAATATCAAGTTAGAGCCATCTACACTTATGATCTCTATATCATCAACTCTAAATATTCACTTGAACCCAAGATCACAGAGTTGAGCTACCGACAATAGGTTGAAGTTCAAGCTCTCTATTAGTAGAACATTAGAAATACTTTGGATATTGTAATCTTACCAAGACCTTTGACCTTGCCTTTGCCATTGTCACCAAATATGATACTATCAATCCCATTGCTCTCATTCTCATTGATTGAATTGAACATTCTTGAATCACCGGTCATGTGTTGTGTGCACCCACTATCAAGCACCCAATGCCTCCCTCTGGCTTTATAATTAACCTATAAAAGAAGATTAATTCTTTTTAGATACCTAAACTTGCTTGGGTCCTTGAAGGTTAGTTACCAAGGTATTTAGTACCCAAATGGCCTTCTTCTTTGGGCCCACAATTGGTGTACCAATGAACTTAGCCTTCTCACTATTGGCATCATTGACAAGCATATAACAAGAATCAAATCTAATTGAGGATACATTAGGTTGCTTGTTCTTGTTAATCTTATAATATTGCTCTATATGCCCAACTAGCTTGCATCTATTGCAAAACCGACCATTGCCCTTCATAAAGCTAGCTTTGGGAGTGACAAAGGCTGCCTTGCCTTTCTTGGGGGTATAGCCTAATCCCTCTTTGTTGAGAGAAAAGCTTTGGCTACCCAAGCACTTTAGCAAGCGGGCATCTCCACCATAGGCATTGCCTAAGCCACAAGTGAGCTCATTCACCTCTTTCTTGAGAGTCTTATTTTCCACCATTAGTGAGGCATCACAAGTGAAACCATCACCCAAAGATGAAGTAGTAGTGGTGGTGCTACAAGGGGGGTTAGTGGGAGCAACAACAATTAGTTTATAAGATTCATCAAGAATGTCATATGTTAGTCCCACATCACATGACACGATCACTTGCTCCTTCTTGGCTTCCTACTTCTTGACTTGCTCGATGAGAGAGGAGTGAGCCTTTTCAAGCTTAGAGTGAGCTTTGCCAAGCTTCTCATGGTCTTCCCTTAGACAGTCATGAGAGGCATTGAGCTCATCAAAGGATTGCTCAAGAGATTTGATCTTCTTGCGCAATTCTTTGCATTCTTTTCTTTTCATCTCAAAGTAAGTGTGCACTTGCTCACACATGTCTATGAGATCCTCCTTGCTATACTCCTCATCATCGTTATCACTCCTACAATCATCACTTTCAAAAGTATCATCATCACTCACATCATATTTTACCTTGGTAGGCTTTACCATGAGGCAAGTTGATGGAGTGTCAAAGATGGAAGGCTTGTTATTGACGGCGATGCTTGCTAGTGCTTTCTTGATAGATTTCTTGCCATCATCACTAGAGTCATCACTATCCGAAGAGCCATCATTATCCCAAGTGACCACATAGCCTCCACCCATCTTCTCTTCTTTTCCTTCTTTTCTTTCTTTTCTTTCTTCCCCTTCTTATGCTTCTTCTTCTCATCCTCATTATTATCACTATTGTAGGGACAATACGGTATAACATGATTGGGGCTATTGTAATTGTAGCATCTTCTCATATAATCTTTGCTCTTGTTGTTGTCTCTTATTTTTCTTGAACCATAGCCCTTCTTCTTCATGAATCTTCCAAACTTGCGCACAAAGAGAGCCATGGCTTCATCATCAATGTTATTAGCATCTTCATCATCACTTGATTCTTCTTTCTTAGACTTGCCCTTGTTCTTAGATGATGAGCTAGCCTTGAATGCTAAACTCTTCTTCTTCTTGTATTTATCTTCCTTCTTCTCATCCTTGTCAACCCCTTCCCTTTCCACACGGTATGTCTCTTGTGTCATTACATCACCTAGTACTTGGTTAGAGGTGAGTTGCTTCAATGATCCTCTAATGATGATCAATCTCAATGTCTTAAATCTAGGAGGTAAGCACATCAAGAACCGATCAAAGACATCGTCATCATTCATCTTCTCTCCTAAAGCCTTCAAGTCATTGACAATTGCTTGCAATCTATGGAACATCTCTGGAATGCTCTTATCATCCTTCATCTTGAAGCTTATCAACTTGTCCTTGAGGATGTATAGCTTGGCACTATTCACTACCGATGTGCCCTCATAGGTCTCCTCCAACCTCTTCCACACTTCACTATCTCTCTCACAATCCTTGATTTGCTCAAACACCTTGGAATCAATGGCATTATGGATGGTGTTGAGAGCCATTGTATTGCATTGCTTGTTGGCCTTGTCGGTATTGGTGAGATTGTCCAGATCAAGAATCACATAGTCACTCTCGGTCACATCCCACACTTGATCATTGCTTGAACCAAGATACATCTTCATTTTTGTCTTCCAATAATTATAGCATGTATCATCAAAGAATGGTGATTTGCTCTCCACATGGTTGAACACAACTTAAGCCATAATTTGACACCCAAGTTGTTAAGCCTTCAATCAAACGGTGATCACGACTTCGATACCACTTGAAAGGTTCTAATTGGCTAGAGGGGGTGAATAGCCTATAAAAATTACAAATACACTAGAGCAAGAGGTTAGTACACTAAATTGTGAAATGCAATTTTGCTCTAGCTCTACGAGAGTTGCAAGCCACCTATTCAACAATTCTAGTTGCTTTGATCACTAGGCACAAACAATGGCTATGTCACTACTCACTAAGAGCTCTCAACAAATCTACACTACAGAGCTCCACTAGGTGATACTAAACTAACAAGCAAGACAAGCTCTCAAAACTAATTACACTAAAGAGCTTGACAACTAGTTTGCAAGGAATGTAAAAGAGTGAGTATGGTGATTATACCACCGCGTCGAGGAATGAACCAATCACAAGATGAAGACAATCCAATCACCGAGAGAAATCCAATCACACAAGAGACACAAGATTTTTCTCCTGAGGTTCACGTGCTTGCCGGCATGCTAGTCCCCGTTGTGTTGACCAACACTTGGTGGTTCAGCGGCTAAGAGGTGTTGCACAAACCTCGTCCAAACAATTGGACATCATAAGAACCTACCCACAAGTGAGGTAGCTCAATGACACGAGCAATGTACTAGAGTTGCCTTTGGCGCTCCGCCAGGGAAGGCATAAGACCCCTCACAAGCAACCGATCGAGGCCAAAGACAATCACCAACTCTGCTCAATGATCCTCCAACCACTAGGGCGTCTAGGTGTCGACAAACACCAATAGTAACAAGCTCACAACCAGCCTAAATCACCCAACTAGTGCCACACGATGATGCAACTCAATGCAATGCACTTGAGGCTCTCCAATCTCACTCAAGATGATGAAATCAAGTGAACAAGTGAGTGGAGTGTGATGCTCAGCTTCCAAAGGGTGTGCACAAGTGTAAGAGGTGACAAGAGAGTGGCCAAGGCTAGCCACACCTTCTATTTATAGCCACACAAGCAAATAGAGCCGTTAGCCCTTGGAGCTGCTTTTCGCGAGGGCACCAGACAGGGCAGTGCGGGCACTAGACAGGGGGTGACGGTGCCCCAACGGTTGACCAATGGCTAGTTGGTCACTTGATAGGGGCAACTGTGGCACCGGATAGGGGTGGCGGTGCCACCCTGCCCAAGCCCCCAAAACACCCCTCTCTGGATAATTAGGGCAGTGCATCGCCACCCCATGGTGGTGACCAAGGCGGTGCCCTCTCGGACCTAACTCCAGCAAGTCCTAGCCTCGGTTAAAAAGCGGCGGTGGCATCGGACAACCAGTGACGGTGCACCGCCATGCCAGGGGCGGCGCACACAGTCACGTCCGGTGACCACCCCAACGCTGCTGCTCTCTGCCATGTCTAGCCTGTCACCGGATAGGCCAGGGTGGTGCACCGCCGCACCTAGGGCGGTGACTACCTTGAACCAGCTGCTCTCAGCCTTGGCTAGCTAGTCACCAAATAGGCCAGGGCAGTGCACCACCGCACCCATGGCGGTGACCACCCTGAGGCAAAAACCTCCATTAGCTATGTTTTTTATTCACGATTCGATCCACAAGCAGTCTAACACTACTTTGCAAGTGATGCTAACTCTCAAAGTGTTTTCTCAAAAACATGTTAGAGCCAAGTTAGCATTTCTCAAAACATTTTTCATAAATATTTTCGCTTGCTCTCTAATGTGCACTAGGCCTAAATACAATGCATGAAGTCCAACACGTAGTGGCACTAGATGACCAAATTGTATAGTTAAGAACCCCTCTTAATAGTACGGCCATCTATCCTAAATATGATCACACTCTCTACAGTGTCTTGATCACTAAAACAAAATCCCTAATTATACCTTTGCTTTGATCTTCGTAGGGTTTTGTTTTTCTCTTTCTTCTTTTCCATGTTGAGCACTTGATCATCATCACATGTGGCCATCTCATCATTTCATGTGATCAACATCACCATTTGAGTGCCACCATGCTCCTCACTTGGATTGCACCAACCTAGCTCATATCATCACTCATGACAAAGGTTAGTGCTTAGGTTTCATCAAGTATCCAAAACCAAACTAGGGCTTTCAGAGACACCATCCCCCCAACCTTTAGGGTGAGGGGATACCTGGTCCATTCACCATCTTGATATATTTTCTTTTTTCTTTTTGATCTTGGCTATTTTACATTTGACTTCCTGCTAGGTGTATTGGCAGATATGTACAATCGGTATCTTTCATTCTACTTCTTGGCTCTCAACATCTAGTTTGTTTTGTTAATTTGCCAGAGTGAATCAGCACTATTGCTAGGTGAATTAGCTAAATTGACATGTGGTGTTGTGATGTCGTGCTTCCCAGCGTAGAGCTGTAGCAAGAATCCTATCTCGTGCAGGTACATGGCCTTGCTTTGTGGTTTCTTCGTATGGGGGATGTTACATTTTTTCTTGCAACATCCCTCCATGCTTACTTGTCACTGTGCTACGGCCACATCCTCTTGCCTCATCTTTCAGCTCCGTGGCTAGTGAATATAAGGTGCATGCTCCTCTTGGATAGTATGCACCCTAAACTTTATGTGGTTTCACACAACATCTAATTTTTGCTACCGGTGGTCGTGTGCTTGTACAACCTTTTGTCCAACACTCGTGACTTTGCTATTTTGGCAGATGCCAAAAACCCTGACACTCTCTCAAGCTCACTCATCGCCTTTATAGGAGAGAACTCCTCTCTCATTATTGCTCCTGACTTGAGCGGCGTGGGTGTCTAACCTAATGCTTTTGCTCTAGATTGAAACTTGATATGCTACCTGGGGGTGCCTGGGCCTCATATTTATAGGGTTCCAGGGGTTCGGTGTCATCAATTTTGGTTGTTGCGGTTGGTGGTGGTATTTAACACTAGTGTTTGGTGCCATTCTTAATCTTTGATGTCCTTTTGTAGTACATGCACGTACTTGCAGATGCGCTTCTTTATAACACTTTTGTTTTTTATGACAATGAGTGGATCTTTTCGCACTCATGTTTGCAACCTTTGTCTCCACGCGTTTTGTGGCTCTTAAGCCTATCTTGTTCATCGCCACTCATTTTTGGCGGTGCGAATTATTTTTAGCCTACCCAGCTTTCTACATTCGTGTACACTACTTTTTGGTGCGACGAGACACTTGCTATGACTTATTGGCCATTTCCTTTCGCTCACTCCTTTTTGGTGAAGCGGAAAGTTTTTGTAGCTTCTAGGCTTTTCTAGGTTGTTCAGTTTTTTATCGTGACACTTCGCACGAGTGCAAAATGGTGCAGCCTTCTTTGGTGCTTGCCATC
This sequence comes from Miscanthus floridulus, assembly GCF_019320115.1. Classification (NCBI taxonomy): domain Eukaryota; kingdom Viridiplantae; phylum Streptophyta; class Magnoliopsida; order Poales; family Poaceae; genus Miscanthus; species Miscanthus floridulus. The sequence goes on from NC_089586.1 coordinate 91,793,222, forward strand.
ATCGATATCCATGACTTGTCAAAGCCAAGTTTTGTTTCAATGTCTTACTTTTTAGATCTTTTGTGGGGAAAGGCTCAACTTAAGTTAAGAAGGGTACATGGGATTGCCTCATTAAAAAACCACATGCCTTTTTGCTAAGGCTTCCCCTATGAGGAAAAAGAGTGCAGATCCCTTTTCTATTGTTTACAGAAATATCAAAAAAGAAAATTACAACCCTTAGGGGGTGAAATTGCTATGGATAGAAGCGACGCAAGTTGTCCGCGTTCCACGTGTGGCTTGTTTTGACTCCTTCGTTGAGTAGCCTATAAACTCCTAGCTTAACCATGTTCGCCACCATGAACGATCCGTACCACTAGGATTGTAGCTTGCCCTACTTGTTAGGGTGACGTATCAGCACCATGTCACCTAGGTTGATGTTTTTTATAGAATTTTCTTGTCTCTCTAGGTCTTCGTTTCTTGATGATATTTGTCGAGGTCTGTCACCGTGTGTAACCTGGCATTTTCTATCACTTCGAGCTCCATGTATCGCTGTATTAGAGTGGTTGCTACAATTTGGGTGTGGAAAGACCCTAGCTTGAGCTCCTCTGGCGTGATTGCCTCTTCGCCGTACAATAGGTGAAAAGGGGTGAACCCGATTGTCTGAGTGCGCAAGATGTTGTGACCCCAGACATAAGTGACAATTCCTAGGTCCATTTTCCTTTTAGGAAGTCGAATACTGCTTTTGATACTGCACTGAAGATGAAGCCATTTGCCCTTTCAACTGCTCTATTTCTCTCTGGGTGGTTCACTGAGATGAATGCTAGTTTGATCCCCAACTCTCTGCAAAAATTTCTAAATTTCGTGCAATCAAACTACTTTTCGTTATCGCCTATGATGTAGGACGAGACCCCGAAACGACAGATGATCCTTTGCCACACGAAACTGATTAAGGTACCCAAAGTGATTTTCGCCAGTGCCTTGGCCTCAATCCGCTTGGTGAAACGCAAGTTGCCGGGCTCTATCAGCAATGGCCCCACAATGTCAACTCCCCACCTCTACAAAGGCCATGCTGAGATGATTGGCGTGGTTGGGTTAGCTGGGGCTCTCTGCTTTTCGATGAACATCTGGCAGTTTTTGCAACTATGGGACAACTCTTTTGCGTCTTCTACTACTGTCGGCCAATAGAATCCTTGTCTCATCGTTCTATGAGCTATTTCATGCGGTCTCCTATGAGCTCCACACATTCTAGCGTGCATTTTGCTTAGCAATTCGATTCCTTGCTCTCTGTTTATGCACTTTAGCCTTGGTGCGACTATTCTGTTCTTGTATAGCTCTATTGCTATGAGGGAGTATTGTTTTGTTCTGGAATTCATTCTATCAGTCTCATGCTTGCTATGCGGCTCATAGGTTCCATTGAGGTAGGTGAATATAGGTGATCTCCAATCCTTACTTGCGATGACATGCGTGGTGCTAGGCCGTTTCTCTTCTTCTCGTATTGCTTTGACTGATAGCTCTTGATAAAAATGTATGCTGGCATTGGTGCTCTCTGCGTAGTTGCTTTTGCTAGCTCATTGGCTTCCACATTCTCGCTTCATGGAAATGTGGCAAAAAGTGAAGCCGGCGAAATGCTTCTCCATTCTTCTTACCACTGCTAGGTACTTGATCAACTCAGGTTCCTTCGTAGTGAACTCTTTTTTGACATGTCCCACTATTACATGGGAATCTAATCTGACTATGCACCTCCTAACTCCTAGAGCTTTGAGCTTTCACAACCCTAGGAGCACTGCCTCGTATTCGGCTATGTTGTTGGTTGTGAGGAATTCGAGCTTTGCTACATAGCAAAGTTTTGGGCCTTTTGGCGGCATTAATATCACTGCTATTCCTGCACCATTCATTACCCATGCTTTTGTCGCAATGCATAATCCAAATTGGTTCTTCAAATTGTATTGTTGTGTCATAAGCTGCTGGGGTCCAGTCTGCGATGAAATCTACAAGTGCTTGAGATTTGATAGTGGATCTGTGCATGAAGTCCACTATGAATTCGTTTAACTCAGTGGCCCATTTTTTGATTCTGCCGATGGCTTCGCTGTTGCGAAATAGCGCTTCCGGCGGTTGCGCTGAAAGGACTTTGATACGATGAGCTTGGAAATAATGTTTTAGCTTTCTTGATGCCATGACCACAGTATATGCTATTTTTTCTAGCTTAGAATAGTTGAGCTTTGCTCCTAACAAGGCCTTTGATATGAAATATATTGGGAATTGCTTCATCTTGTTTTCATGTTCCTTTTCTTCGACCAGCACTGCACTGACGGTTGTTGGCAATGCTACTAGATATAACAGCAATGCTGCAGATGGCGATGGTTTGGACAAAGTTGTCAACTTGGTTAAGTAAGTTTTGAGTCCATCAAAAGCTTGCTGCTGCTCATGCCCCCATTCGAAATGATCTGAGCTTTGGAGAGTTCTAAAAAATGGTAGGCCTTTTTTGGCTAAATTCGAGATGAATCTGTTCAATGCCGCTAGTCTTCCCATAAGCTTCTGTACCTGCTTCTTGCTTGTTTGCGGTTTCATGTTTACTATTGCTACAATCTTTTTAGGGTTTGCTCGATGCCTCTTGCCGATACTAGACAACCAAGTAGTTTGCCTTTCTTGATGCCGAATATGCATTTATCTGGGTTCAACCTGAGGCTAGCCTTTCATAGGTTTTTGAATGTTTTCTGAAGGTCTTGAATATGGGTCTCCTTCTTATCGCTATTGACAATGATGTCATCGGCATATGCGATGAGATTTTTGCCTTTTTGTTTGTCAAAAACACCATCTGCCATCCTAGAAAAGGTAGGGCCTGCGTTTCGCAGTCCCTTAGGCATTCATTGGTAACAATAAGTTCCTCCTGGGGTGATGAAACTCATTTTGTCTTTGTCATTCAGGTTCAACCAGATTTGGTGATACCCGGAGAAGCAATCTAATAGACTCATCACTTCGCACCCGGCTGCGATATCCACTAACTTGTCAATTCTTGGGAGCGGATATGGGTCTTTTGGGCAACACTTGTTCAGATCGGTGAAATCAACGCACATTCGCCACTTCTCATTTTTCTTTCTAACCATTACAACGTTGGCCAACTATTTTGGGTACTCAACAGGCCTGATGACGCCGACGTCGAGTAACCTCTGCACTTCTTCGCTAGGCGGTTTCTTGGAAACTTCATTTACAAGGCTATAACCTAGGATCGGTTTGCCCTCTATTTGCCTAGATACAGCTTGATCTCTGTGTACTATGACAATGCTGAAAGGGGAAGGCATCTTCATGCACAAATAGCTTTGCTTTATCACGATTTTGAATCTGCTAAGAACTCCCCTCCCAAAGATTGCGGTGTATGTGGGGGTATTAACCCCTATACCCTTACAGCTAGGTTTGGGCCAGCCTGGACCAGGGGGTCCGGCCCACTAGAGGACGACGTGTGGCCCAGCCGATCTGCTCGGAGTCTCACGCAATGAATCAAGGCAGACTTGGAGACCAAGCAAGATCCTGGTCAGTTAGAATAGGAATCCTTATCCGGCCACCTATGGCAATTGTAACTGGTTGGGATTAGTTTCCAGATTAGTAGCCCTGCCCCCCAAACTATATAAGGCAGGTAGGGGACCCCTCTCAAAAATCATCTCATTTACACACAGCAATACAATCAGACGCAGGACGTAGGTATTACGCCTTCACGGCGGCCAAACCTGGATAAAACCTTGTGTCTATCTTGCATCACCATCTCGTTCATAGCTTGTGCACCTGTCTGCCGATAATCTACTACCTTGAGCATACCCCAAGGTAGACTACCGACCATATTTCGTCGATAGTAGCGCGCTAGGTAGGGGGTGTGCGTACTACTCCCCAGACAAACAAGATGGTCATCATCCCCGGTTCCATGGCTACGCCGAACGGCCCTACGTTCACCATCGGCTAGATCACCTGGACCACTGGCTCTGATAACTTCATCGCCATGACCACGGAGGAGGCACAGATCCAATCTGCGTCGACCATTGCTTCACCAACATCAGCTACGGCTCCGACCACGTTGGATCTGGCTCTGGCCACACCAGCATCGTCTTCAGCCACACCGACAACCCGTCATTCGCTTCCTCGCTATGAAGGGAGGCAGATCGACAACACCGACCTGCTCGACTCCATCAATCGGGTCGGCACCAAGCTTGCTGAAACCCTAGCTCTAGTAGATTCGATTCAAAATCAACCTACCGAGCAAGGAACCACTACCCACAACAGATCTACCCGACCAGCTCGGGCCAGTCGTCCTACATGACTCGGTATGGATCTCGTGGTCACATCTACTCCTAAAGGGCGCTCCATTCATCGCCGACCAGCCCCCGCAATGGGTCTCCGGCTCTCCAAGTGCGAAGCCTTGATGGAGAATTACTAGGCTCAGCCCTACGGCCTGCAAAACACTGCTTCCAACTACGCGTACAATATACAACGCTGCTCAAATCTGCGTTTTATACATCGACCTTGGCCAAAGCCACGCAACTTCGTCAACATGGTTCGAATTGAGGAGTATCAAGAAGGATCGGTCCACATAGTTCAAGAGGGCGGTTCAAGCTCCCCATCCAGCATCGCATCTATTGGCTCCGTCCGCACTGAGCTTTAGCATCATGACAATGAAGAAGTTGAATACAATCTAGATATCCCAGACCACTCCCTGGATTTCCCATGATTCCCATCCTTCCCACCAAGGCGAGGAGACTTGATCAATGTCGTCAGTAATGACGAACCACCGGTAGTTGGTGAAACAGAATAAGAAAGGCTAGCACGCAAAGCACACAATATTGACCGGTTTAATCGCAGACAAGCTGAAGCCAAGGCAGAAGAGGAGGCATGACGCATAAGGTTCTAGCCACGCGATCTCAATAATGCCTTTGATAGGGTAGGGGAAAAGCAGGTTTTTAGGACTCCAAGCGCCAACATAGCTATTGCTATGGCGACAATGCAATGACTACCCAATACCTTGGAAATCTAGGCAATTCGTGATGATGTATAAGCTTACCTGACAGCTGCTATAGCCCAGACCATAGAGATTGCAAACCAAGCCCGAGCTCTGTCCGTTTCAGTCGAATCAAGCCGTAGTCGCCAGTACTCAAGTCGCCCACAGCCAACCAACCAACGTGGCTCGCGCAACAACGACCCACCAGACAACCGTCAAGGCGGAAACGGTGGTCATGATGGCGGTCGGGACAACAACCGCCACGACTACCGGGACGACAACCATCGCAATAACCGGGACGATAATCGACGAGACAACCACGACAATCGCCATGATAACCGCGATCGTGGGGTCAACCAGGGTGGCAACCGGGATCACCGTGATGGCAATAACGATCTCCGCCATTCCCTCAGAGAATGCGATCCACGCGATCGCATTAACCAAAGAGCCAATGATCGTGCATCCCATGAAAGCTATCGCCGTATGGAATATGATACTACCCATGGCCCTCTAGGTTTGAAGCAGTTTACTCCTCACCTTCGCCAAGTCGTGTGGCCAAAAAACTTCAAGCTCGAAAAACTCCAGAAGTACGACGGCAAGGAGAACCCTGAGTTATGGGTCATGCTCTACGAAACCACGTGCAGATCAGTCATGGCTGATGAGCACGTCATGTCTAATTACTTCCCAGTTGTCGTCGGCCATGCAGGCCACAAATGGCTAGTCAGCTTGCCGGCAAACTACTTTGATTCTTGGCAAGAGCTTAAGCAAGCATTCATCGACAACTTCATTGCTACTTGCGAACAACCCGGCAACAAATATGATCTACAGCGGATTCGAGATTGCAAAGATGAGCCACTACGCGAGTACGTCTGACGCTTCTCGGAGATGCGCATCAAGGTCCCATCAATCTTCGACAACGAGGCAATTGTAGCTTTCATCACTGGTCTCCATTTCCATGATGCCCTAAGGGACAAGCTCCTCCGCAAAAGACCTAAATTGGTCACAGCGCTCCTAGCTACTGCTAAAAAAATATGTGGATGCCAATGATGCTAAAAAGATAATCATCGAAGAAGCAGCAAGGGTTCCACGCTTCGACCACCCCCCAAACCGCGATGACCACCGCGGCAACCGTGGTCGGAATGACAATTTTGATCGCCGCAACCAGCGCAACGATTCTCGCGACCACCTCGACCAGCGTAATCAGCGGCGTAATCGCCGTAACGATTATAGGGGCAAGCGTGCTTGGGAAGATGATGGCGAAGTCAACATCGTTAAAAAAGGTGATGGACGTCGCAACTATGAAGAAGACTACGCCAAAGCATTGAAAGGACCCTGCCAGCTCCATCCCAAGTCAAACCATACCATGGAGAATTACCATGTTCTCAAATCCATCTACACGTGCCAACAGGCTTTGGATAAATCCAACAAGCCTAATAACGTAGGGGAGTAGCGTAACGAGGACAATGATGATGAAGACATAGATCCCTGTCACAAGTACGTCAAGCCAACCGACCGCGTCGACACCATCATTGGGGGCAGAGTGTCCATCGAGACCAAACAAGAGCGCAAGCTGCTCGCCTGCGCTTGCTTGAACGTGGCCAATCCCAACAACCTCATCGCCGATCCGCGGCTCCCTCCTTGGTCTCACCACGAGATCTCCTTCAGCAGAAAGGACCAATGGGCTACAATACCTGAGCCAGGGCATTTTCCTCGGGTTCTCGATCCTTGTATCAACAAGGTTCAGTTCGATAGAGTGCTGATTGATGGCAACAGTTCCATCGATATACTGTTCAAGAACAGTTTGCCAGCCCTAAAGATAACCCCGGCTGATCTCAAGCCATACGAGGCACAGTTCTGGGGTGCTCTCCCCGGACAGAGCTCCACACCTCTCGGGCAGATCACGCTACCTGTGCAATTTGGTACCCTAGACCACTTCCGCACTGACTACATCAACTTCATGGTCACCGACTTCGAAGGCACGTACCATGCTATCCTTGGCCAACCAGCGCTCACCAAGTTCATGGCCATACCTCACTACAGGTATTTGGTGCTCAAGATGCCTACTGAGAAGGGGGTTCTAACTCTTAGGGGCAACGCATACGCAGCTTACACCTAGGAGGATGACAGCTTCAAAATAGCAGAGGCTCACGACCTCTCTATTCGCATGGCCAAGACCACACTCATTGCTAAGCAGACCCCAGCCGACCACCTGGAGATCCCAGAGCTCGAGGCCCCACGCAAGAACATTAAGTCCAAAGAGCACAAAGAGATCCAGCTGGTCGATGGTGATCCCAGCAAAATGGCCCTTATCGGGGCCAACCTAGATCCTAAATAGGAAGATGCGCTCATCAGGTTCTTGAGGAGCAATGTGAGTGTGTTCGCATGGAAACCCGCTGACATGCCCGGTGTACCTCGGAACTTGATCGAGCACTCCTTAAATGTCGATGGCAAGGCCAAACCCATCAAGCAGAGTCTATGATGGTTCGCTAATGATAAAAAGGAGGCTATTAGGGTAGAAGTTACATGGCTTTTAGCAGCCAGATTTATCAAAGAAGTGTATCATCCGGAGTGGTTAGCCAACCCGGTTCTTGTATGTAAAAAGAATAAGGAATGGAGAATGTGCGTTGATTACACTGATCTCAACAAACACTGCCCTAAAGACCCCTTCAGCTTACCTCACATAGACGAGGTCGTAGATTCAACTGCCGGTTGCGAGCTGCTTTCCTTTCTCGATTGCTACTCTGGTTATCACCAGATCGCTCTCAAAAAGGATGACCAGATCAAGACATCCTTCATCACGCCCTTCGGCGCCTACTGCTACATGACCATGTCGTTCAAGCTCAAGAACGCCGGGGCTACCTACCAACGCGCCATATAGGCCTGCCTCAAAGACGAGATAAAAGACGACCTCGTCGAGGCTTATGTTGACGATGTAGTTGTTAAAACCAAGGAAGCATACACCCTTGTCGACAACCTAGAATGTACCTTTGCAGCCCTTAACACATTCCAATGGAAATCAAACCCAAAGAAGTGCATCTTTGGTGTTCCATCTGGTATACTGCTCGGCAACGTCGTCAGTCACGACGGCATACACCCTAACCCAGAGAAAGTAAAAGCTGTCTTGGACATGAAGCCGCCCAACAAGGTGAAGGATGTTCAGAAGCTTACCTGATGCATGGCTGGCCTCAGTCGTTTCATATCTAGATTAGGCAAAAAAGGACTACCGATTTTCCAGCTGCTCAAAGCATCCGAGAAGTTTGAGTGGTCAGAGGAAGCAGACGCTGCCTTTACATAGCTGAAACAATTCCTTACATCACCTCCAGTCCTCACTGCTCCTAGAGAAGACGAAACCCTCCTGCTTTACATTGCGGCAACTAATTGAGTGGTCTCCACTGCCATGGTGGTTGAGCGCGATGAGCCCGACCACGTCTACAAGGTACAGCGACCAATTTATTTCATCAGTGAGGTGCTCAGTGAATCCAAGACCAGGTACCCATAGATTCAGAAATTTATCTATGCCATACTAATTACATCCCAAAAGTTGAAACACTACTTCGACGGATATCATGTGGTGGTCATGACCGAGTACCCTCTGGGAGACATCATTCGCAACAAGGATGCAAATGGGTGCATCGTCAAATGGGCAATGGAGCTATGCCCTTTCTCCTTGGAATTTGCAAGCCGTACTACAATCAAGTCTCAGGCACTTGTCGATTTCATCATCGAGTGGATAGACTTAAGCACACCTGCCTTTTAGGGGCCCACCGAGTATTGGAAGATGTACTTCGACGGCTCTCTCAACATCGACGGCGTAGGAGCAGGAGTCCTTTTCGTATCACCATCCAAGGAGCAGCTCTGATATGTCCTCATGATTTATTTCCCGGCGTCTAATAACGCCACCGAGTACGAAGCATGACTACACGGTTTGTGCATTGCGGTCGAGCTCGGTGTCAAGCATCTCTATGTCTATGGAGACTCGGCTCTGGTCATCAACCAACTCAACAAGGACTAGGATACGACCAGCGAAAAGATGGACACATACTGCAAAGCGATCAGAAAGCTAGAAGGCAAGTTCTATGGCATCGAGTACACACATGTGGTCCGGGACAAAAATCAAGCAGCAGATGCGCTGTCAAAGTTAGGATCATCACGAGCCAAAGTCCCACATGGCGTATTTGTTCAAGACCTGCTCACGCCCTCCATCAAAGAAGAAGATCCCACGGTTGACAAGCCTCCAGACCAGCCATTGGTGGCTACGGTTCCGGCGTCAAACACCACCAAACCACCTCCGACCACTAAGAAGCCCAACTGGAGAGTACCTTTCATCAAGTACCTGACAGATGGTAGCGGTTACACCGATCAGATAGAAAATGAACACCTGATGCGTCGTAGTACGCAGTATCTGCTTGTCGATGGCAAATTGTGACGCAAGAACACGAAGGAGGAAATCTTGATGAAGTGTATAACCCAGGAGGATGGTGAACATCTCCTAGACAAAATCCACTCTAGCTCCTGTGGCAACCATGTGGCCTCGAGAACGCTGGTCGGCAAGGCTTTCCGAGTAGGGTTCTATTGGCCATCAGCCGTAGCCAATGCAGAGAAGCTAGTCCGCCATTGTGAAGGTTGTCAGTTTTTCACCAAGAGAATCCACGTACCAGCACACAAGATTCAGACTATACCAGCCTCTTGGCCCTTCGCATGCTGGGGACTAGATATGATCGGGCCTTTCAAACTAGCCCCTGGGAAATTTACATGCGTCTTTGTGCTAATCGACAAATTCTCCAAGTGGATAGAGTACATGCCCCTGGTCAAGGCATCTTCAAAAAAGGCTATCGCATTCCTCGACTAGGTCATCCACCGCTTCGGCATACCCAACAGCATCATCACTGATCTGGGTACTCAGTTCACCAGGAACGCTTTTTGGGACTTCTGCGATGAAAGGAGCATAGTAGTAAAATACGTCTCGGTGGCACACCCTAGAGCTAATGGACAGGTCGAGTGGGCAAATGGTATGATCCTGGACGCACTTAAGAAGAGGATGTACAGATAGAATGACAAAGCTCCAGGAAGATGGCTCAAAGAGTTACCAGCCGTGGTCTAGGGTCTTAGAACCCAGCCCAGTCGCAATACTGGCGTATCACCATACTTTATGGTTTATGGCGCTGAGGCAGTGCTCCCAGCAGATATAACCTTTAGATCAGCATAGGTAGAGAACTTCAACGAAGACAAGGCCAATGAAGTGCGAGAGCTAGAAGTGAATAGTGTAGAAGAGAAGCGGCTCGATTCTTGCGTACGTACAGCCAAATACCTTGCTGTTTTGTGTAGGTACTACAACAAGAACGTCAAGGAGCGGTTCTTCATGGTCGGGGACCTGGTCCTAAAGTGGAAGATGAATCAGGCTGGTGTCCACAAACTCGCAACCCCATGGGAAGGACCCTTCATGATCAAGGAGGTTACACGCCCTACATCTTATAGGTTAGCTCGCCTAGATGGCACAGACGTACCCAATTCCTAGCACATCGACAAGCTTAGGTGTTTCTATGCTTAGCTACTAAGATATGTACCCCTCTTGTACTTTTGATTTATTTCAATAAAGCTATTATGATTTCTCCGACCACTCTAATGTGTCACTTCGAAGTCTATTGTTATTCTAACTCTACCAGTTAAAACCGACCACCATTCTTTCTCGGGTTCTCAGAGCAGGCCCTGTCTCTGGTTCCTCCCAACGCGTGCATGGGATCTGCTCTCTACGCTACGGGTGATCGGTAGGTGCTCTCTGGTTTGACTTGTGTGTTCCTACATGTGCACAAGCTACACACCTCACACTCTGACCGCAAGACAAACCAGGGCCATACAAACCTTTTAGGATGACGTGTCGACTAAACTGGTACAACTAAACAGAATGCCAACATGTTCTAACTTAGTTACATCAACATGATATCAGAGCTTAAACACGTTTTCTACAAAACAAACAAGCTTATGTTGATATACAGTTACGTTATTACAAGCTTGCCTGAAAAGGTCTAAGTTTACAATAACCCAACTACATCTTCTTCTACAGCTATAGCCTACACTATTGGCTGGTCGGGGCACGCGGCGCCTGCTGCTCGCTGGGCCTGACATCGTGCTTAGGTCTCGGGGACTCTGGCATTGATTGAGCTAAAGAATATGGCCTTGCCGATGCCTGGCTGGTCGAGACCGCAGGCTTCGCCGATTGGCTTGAAGATGACGGCGCTCCCAGCTGACTTGTCAATGATGTTCCTTGTACGGGTGGTGTCGCACCTCCACACAGGTTAATATCGCCAATTATTTTTGCCGACAAGTCTAGTTGGGTCATCCGTAGCTCCTCAGCCTTGTCTGGATCTACCTCCTTTGGGTATCTAGCCTCCAGGCGCTTGAGATCGATCAGGGGGTAGTGAGCATGTACCATGCTTAGCACATGTGCGCCTGCGTACTCTCCTGCCTCCTTCACGAACCCCTAGAACCATCCCCATGCCCTTTGGCATCTCTCAATCAATCCCAGCTGTGGCGTCCTTAGCACATCTTCTGCTAGCGCCGGATCGATGAGGTTAAGGACCGACAAAATGCCCTTTGCCACCTCCTAGCACTGGCTTTTCTAGGTGTCATGGTACTTGGTGATCTCTTGGCATTGCGCTTTCCAGCCATCACGGTCTTTCATCATGGCCTCCAGATGCTTCTTTGCATTGATTTTTATAACTGCAAACCGTACACGCTATTAAGACAATAGACCACGCCAAACTACGGTAGGCAACAAAAATGAGCAAAGGCGGTTGGACAACTTACCTTTCAGCTCCTCTGTCATCTTGGTCGTGTGGTCCTAGAGCTACGACTGGTCTTGCGCTAGTTTTCTGTTGCCCTCATTTAGGCGATCACACTCCTCGACCACACGACTGTTCTCCTCTCAGAGACGGATCACTTAAGCTTCTAAGCCTGCACTACAACTGTTACTACGAACAACGCAACAACACTTGTCAGTAGTCGGTATGATAAAATGGCTACTTACTTGTTCTTTCCCATTCTTTCTTACTGAGTTGGATGACCAGGTTCTGGTTCTAGGAATCTTGCACCGTCTTTTCATGATCAGCGGCTTCAAGTCGCTGGCGCAAGCGGCCCACCTCCATCGTTAGCTCCTTGTTGTTTGCAACAATCCCCTCGATCTAGTCAAAGCATTTCTTGTGGTACCTTGTGGTCTTCATTAAGTCCTGTGTGCAGATAGCTAAGTAAGACAACTACAACTAGACCGTAAGACCAGGGGGTGAAGCGAAGCTTACCTGCACTTCCGTAACAAGTCGCTTCGCTGCCCGTTCAACTTTCTTGGTTTCTTCGACCTCTAGGATTTCCTCATGGATAACCCATTGGTCGTTCCACCAATGCGACACATAAACATGTTGTCGCTTGTCTTGCGGATGGCCTAGGACCTCCTCCACCTCGTCCTCTTCGGGTCCTGGTGTTGGCCCAGCGTCAGCAGCATCTGTGATCACCACAGCCTTCCCATGAGCTGCAGCGTCGGTAAATGTGGTCTGTGCTCTCACCTTCGGCCGCTGCTCCTTGGTCTGCTTTATTACCCTCGACGCTGAGGTGTTGCCCTCAGCAGGTTTAGCGCTCAGAGCACTCATGCCCGGCTCGGCTGGTCCCTCGACCACCTGCTCAGGGACTGTTGTCTGACTGCTCGCTTGCTGAGGCCCCAACGGATCTTCTACTATGGCTTCCTCGGTGGTCGGCTGCTGGGTAGTCTGCTCTGTACTTAATGGCGGCGCCACGCCACTTCCGGCTAGCTGGTCCGGACTTTCTATGGACGCCGAGCTAGCACATCCGAGATAAGTTCAGAAAGCAATCATATTAAATGCAAATTGCTAACTTATATCAAGGTTACAAATACTTACATGTTGGAAGCACGGAATGATGTGGAGAAGGCGCGTCTCTTTGGCCATACTTGCTCCACGTGCTGTGCAGATGACTCCTGGTCTCCCTCTACATCCAGCACTGTTGCTGGGCCTTGGTGCTCGACCCCTCCACCACTTGTCCTTCGCGTTGCAGTGGTCGGTGGCGTGCTCGGTTGAGTTGTCGCTCCCGTCGCCAGTCGCGTTCCTTACCTAGGTACTCCCGAGGTCGACCCAGCTGCATCCTTCACCGCCATCGGCGATGTGGGTCCCATAGGCATGGAGGAACCACCTTGCTCCATCGACTTCAGTTGCTTCCTCCTTTTTCGAGGGACAAGTTGAAAGGTGTCTGCATCTTCTCCCTCCTCTGCGTCATCGTCCGGCCAAGCAAAAATCACATGTCGACGCTTGCTGGCCGGGTTCTCCTCTAGGTCCTCCTCGGGCTCATTGATATTTAGCGCTCCTCCAGTGAGCAGGGTGGTTACTAATCTCTTCTTCGACTATTTGGGGACAGCCGGCTGCTTACCAGCAGCTTTGGCCGTTGCCTCCTCTCTAGCTCCGAGCTCTGCCCAATCGACGTCCTCGTCCTCGATCTCAACGCTGGTCTGGGTGGTGGGATCAGCTCATTGTGGCCACTCTACTCTAGGGGGTGGCGACACAAACACTGTCGCTCTATCCCGACCATTAACCTGGGTAACAAAAGGGAGTGAACACAGTAAGTTTCCACTTACCCTACCACAATATAAGACTACGGGTACGTGGCAAGACGAGTTACCTTTGGGGGAGGTCGGGCAAGCTTGAAAGCATGCTCGATGTCGCTCAATCTGGCATAATTTGGATCGGCTAAGTTAAATAGCTCGCCAATTCTAGCTTTGACTTCGATTTTGTCAAGCGCCCTCTGCCTCGTCCTCATCGGGTCGGTGCTCCGTTGATACTCATAGCTAGGATGTACCCTCCTCTGGCAGGGCTGGACCCGTCGGCTGATGAAACTCCTGACTACGCTCAGACCATCCAATTTTTTCCACGGGATCATTCCAAATATTTCTGAGATCGGTCCTAGATGCTCGGGCCTCTCCGACCAGCTCGTCTTCTTCTTTGGAATGTAGCTCGCGTTGCATAGCGTGATCGTGTTCGGCTCTTCATGGATGTAGAACCATTTTTTGTACCAGTCGTCGAGCGACGTGTTCCATGGGCAGTGCAGGTACTGGGCTTTCATGATGTCATGGAGGTTGAGGTATAAACCTCTGGCTATCTTCGAACCACCTCTTCCTTTCTTCCGTAGATAGAAAAGATGGCGGAAAAATCAAAATGGGGCTGGAAGCCGCCATACGCTTCGCACAGATGAATAAAAGTGGTGACAAGGAGGATCGAGTTGGGATGCAGATTGCAAATCCCAATCTCATAGTAAAGACAGAGCCCCTGAAGAAACTGATGCATCGGAACTCCAAATCCCTATTTAAAGAAATCCTCGAACACCATGATCTCACCTGGTTGTGGATCGGGGTACCTCTCACCCTCTAACACACACCATCCTACAAGCTCCTTGTTGTGGAGTACCCCCATGGTGACAAGGTCTTCAATGGTCTACTCGTTGCTTTTCAACTTCCACCATTCCTTCGCCATGACCCCTGTTTTCTTCTGCGCATCACTTTTCGCCATTTCCTTTCTTTTTCCGCCTCTGACTTCGGCCTTGCTAGTGAACAGGGAGTGTTCTGATCTTCAACAGCAGCGGGGGATTAGCAGAGGCGGCAGTCGAAGCGGCGGCAGATTGATTGGTGGCGATTTTGGATGTGTTAGGGTTGGTTGGCGAGAGGAAGACGAAAGCTGCGGTTGCGAATGGCAATGGGGTTCAGTAAATAGTAACTAACCTATCATATACCGTATTTAACCCAAGAGTTATGCTATTTCGTCTGCCTGGGATTCTTAGGGGACGTGCGCACGGGCCGCAGACGGTTGTTTTCACGTTTGCAGTATTTCTCAGCCTCGAGATCTACGCCAATATATGCGCCTCTTCGTTGCCAGTGTGGGAGGGCCCACACTGACGCACCTACTGACAGGTGCCACGCAACTATTTGCTTGACAAGACAAAAAGGCAGTATGACGTGCTATACCCATCTACTTTTTTTACCAGACGTGTCAGACCGGACTTGTTAGAACAAATAAATAAACAAATACATAAAATAATAGTAAAACTGGAATATAGTTTTTTGCCACACTTTTTGTGCTTGGGGACTGTCCCGACCACCCTCGTGCTCGGGGACTGTCGCGACTATCCTTGTGCTCAGGGACTATCTCGACCACCATCGTGCTCGGGGACTGTTCCGACCACTCTCATGCTCGGGACTGTCTCGACCGCCCTCATGCCTGGGGACTGTCCCGACTACCTTTGTGCTCGGGGACTTTCCTGACTACGGTTATTCTTGGGGATTCATCGTTTTTCCCATGCTGCGCTCGGGGACTGCCCCGACCACTCTCCGACCATTGCTAGGGGACCGCTCTCCTCGGCTACATGTGATTTGTACTCACATACAGTTGAGAGGCATTTATTTTTTCTCCTTAGACCTTGCTACAAGGCTAATACCTCACCTTCCAGCAAGCTCGAGGACTACATCGGTACGATGCACCTGTCGGTGCAGCTCGTATCGCTCATACGACGATTGGATTCTCAACTTAACTAGAAATTCTTTTTAGACCCTGGCACCACGTGTCTACGTCACCTACTACCAGGCTCGGGGACTAAGTGGGCACACTTCACCTTGCGGTGAATGTGCTTATTTTATCGACCCCTATGCTCTGACTATTGGCCATAACTACTACTGTACAAGGGTCACTTACATTTCTTTTCAGAAATACAAGTGGGCACACTTGATCAGGAAAGAAATCTTTTTCTTTTTTCTTTAGAGCACCATGCATTCTTTGGACAACCGGAATCTTCGGCTATAATCGTGGTCTACTGCTCTCTGTGCTGACCAGAATACTGGCACATTTGCTTGGTCAATGTTTCAACCAGTTGGAGATGACATGAAGACAGACCGCATTAGCCGAAGAAGATCAAACGGCGTGTCGCAACATAATACATGGTGCTCGGGGACTAGCTATGGGGGTATTAACCCCTATACCCTTACGGCTAGGTTTGGGCCGGCCTAGACCAGGGGGTCTGGCCCACTAGAAGACGATGCGTGGCCCAGCCAATCTGCTCAGAGTCCCGTGTAAGGAATCAAGGCAGACTTGGAGATCAAGCAAGATCCTGATCGGTTAGAATAGGAATCCTTATCCGGCCACCTATGGCAATTGTAACTGGTTGGGATTAGTTTCCAGATTTGTAACCCTGCCCTCCAGACTATATAAGGCGGGCAGGGGACCCTCTCAAAAATCATCTCATTTACACACAGCAATACAATCAGACGCGGGATGTAGGTATTACGCCTTCACGGCGGCCAAACCTAGATAAAACCTCATGTCTGTCTTGCGTCACCATCTCGTTCGTAGCTTACGCACCTGTCTGTCGATAATCTACTACCTTGAGCATACCCCTAGGTAGACTGCCGACCATATTTCATCGACAGTGTATGGATAATCCATGTTGACTATGTCAAAAGTTATGATTTCTGTGCAGACCTTCTCACCTTCTGCGAAAGAGACCGGGATTGCCTTTTTCCCTAAGGCATCTATCTTTTTCCCGCTGAAACTGAACAATGAGTTCTCGGCTGGCTCCAACGTTCGCTTGTCAAGGTTCATCTGCTCAAAAGGCTTTTTATGAACAAGATGCTGGCACAACTTCCATTGTCGATGAGGATGTTGTGTGCAGTGAACCCAGCTATATTCGTTGTTGCTACAAAGGCATCTGTGTGTGGAAAATCCCACACTTGGAAGTCATTTTCATCAAAAGTAATGGGCACCTTGGACCAAGCCAGCCTATTGAGCGGTACCCTTGGCGAGACGGTGTGCACTCTTTTTTCAAATTCTCTTCTGGCTTTTCTTGTTTTCGTGCTCTTGGTTTGATCCGCCGGTGATTGCGAATATGTGGCCTCGTGATGGTAAGATATTTTTCATGGCTTGATGTTCTTGAGTATTTTCTTGCTTTGTGGGCTGAGGCTGACTTGAATGTTGCTGCTCTTGCTGAACTTGTGAGGATGCAACTGTTGACTGCCCTAGGATCTAGGCGAACTGCTAGTATACTAGAAACGATGGCTGCTACCAGATGCATGGGTGCTAGCTGTATCCATGTGAAAAGGTAGGGTGCTGGAAAACGTTGCTATTTGCTGACAAATAGTGGTAGCTATAACCTTGATTGTTTATTGTTTCATGACCAATGTTGGGGAACACATGATTAGATGTTTCGCTGCTTCTTGCGGCCTCGTCTTTCTCCTTAAGTTCTCTAGCCATTTTGCTATATTTGCAGTCTTTCATGAAATGTCCTACGTTTTTGCCACAAACGGCATAATATGGTGTTCTCAGGGCTCGTCCCCTTCCTCTGCCTTCGCGTCCGCCGTGGGGAGTTCGTCCTCCTCACCCACCACACAGAGATTGATCAAAACTTCTATATTGTTTGTTAGGCAGCGGCCCTTGGAGGCTTTGTTCCGCTGAGTTGTGCTCTAGCTGCTCTTGCAGATTGTTGATTGCGTGGAATAGTTTCATATTTAGCTAACTTGGGGTTGGTGGTGGCCTTGGGGCCTTGCCTACTTGCCTCCATGGATTCCTTGTCGCTTTTCGCTTCTTCAAGTCGTCATCTGATCTTGTGTATTGTCTCATTACCTCGAATAGCTCCCTTACGGAGGTGGGGTAATTCCTAGTGAAGTGAGCTGCACACTGGCCTATGGCCAACCCTTCCATAGCTGCTGCTATAACCGTCTCCTCTAGCGTGTTTGGCACCAGAGCTTTGGTCTGAATGAATCTTTCCAAAAACTCAGACAGTGATTCATCATCTCGCTGAACGCAATTTAGTAAATCTCTCGTTATTTTTGTTCCCGGGTGATATCCTTGGAAGGTGGAAACTAGCTTCGCTCTAACTTGGCCCCGGGGCCTGATGGATATTCGGCTTCAATGAAGGATACCAATCGTGTGGGATATCTTTGAGCTCCATGATGAGTGACTTTGCGAGGATTTGCGTGTCTCCCCCAGCTGATGTTACCGCGGTCTCATAACTCGAGAGGAACTTCCTCGGGTTTGACTTTCTGTCGAAGACCGAAATGCGAGGCTTGTAGCTGGCTGGCCACGGATATAGCTGAAATTCTTTTGATAAAGGTGAAGTGGGGTCATATGCACTTTTGTCTACTTCTAGGAGGTTATCATCTGGTATTACAATGTTTCCGCCAGCGCGGATGGCACCTCCTGCTCCTGCTCCCTACAGTCCTTGAATTTCTCTCACTAATCTATCCCTCTAGATTTTGGCTTCCCTAATTGCCCTCTACGTCTGTTCGGCTTTGTTATGGGCAGCGGCTTGCCTGAGCAGCTGCTCCTTCTCATTCTAGAGTCTGAGGATGTCTTGCTGGTACTGATTTAGGGTCTTCAGGTTTCTTGCTTGCTCAGTGATCTCGCCGTCTACATCTTCTTCAACCTCATCACCATTTTGGTTGATCTCGACTTCTTCAACGTCGCCTTCTAGCGTTTGCTCTCACCCTCCTAACGTTGTGGTATTATCCATCTATGGCTATGGCGTAGGTGGTTCCATAGCTATTACTGCATCATTTCGCGTAGCTGCTTCCACCGCTGCCGCAATGGCTGCAGCCGCGGATGGTGCTGCTTTATCCATCATTATCTTCGTCTTCTTTGGTGGCATGATAAGCTCGAGCGACAACCACGGTGGGCGCCAATGTTGTTCTAGGCCTCAGCCGTCGAACACCGGTTGTCGCTCAAGCAAAATCAGACGCGAGAAGTAGATGAAGTAGGACTTGAGTGAAACAAGAAGAACAATTTCATTGAACTTGTTTCTCTATGCTTTACATTCCCTCAACGGGGCTATTTATACATGCCAGTGGGCTTTTCATAGGACATAAATGACCTCTCAACTACTACAAATTCGGGGAATATTCTCCGTGGCTTTGGGCTTGTTCGCCATTCAAAGTACCCGCCTTCCTTGGGTAACGCCGAACCTGGATAGGCCCGACCGGCTCCGCCTCATGTCGCCTGTCCAACCGACCAGGTGGGCCCCCAGTGACAGAAGCTGTAGGCCATGCGAAGATGGGCGGCTCCTCCTTTGGTGAAACCTGCGGATACTATCAACCAAACCTGTTAACAGCTATTCGCCTGAGTGAATAGCCGAGACCGACTGCGCGACCTCCTTTGGCGAAACCTACAGAAACGATCGACCAAACCTGTTGACCGCTATTCGCCTAGGTGAACAGGCGAAACCGACCGCGTGCCCTCCTTTGGCGAAATCTGTAGAAATGATCAAGCGAACTGTTAATAGCTATTCGCCAGTGCGAATAACCAAGACCGTCAGCGGGCCTACCGCTAGGGCGAAAGGAAAAGAACCAGGTACGACCTGGTCTCGGGCGTAGAGTTCCTCTGTTCCCATGGCGAAAAGGGGATCCTAAGAATGGGACGGCAAGCGGTGCCTTTGCTTCGCTGAGGTGAGAAGGGGGCCCAACTCATTCTTCTCTTCACACACAGCCAGCCATCTCGCCTCTCCTTACAGCGAAGTGCTAAGTGCGCCGGAGTCCAACTCCTGTTATTTCGCTCTTGCGAGGAACCAGGACGGTGATTGAGCCACATAGGGTGCCCATAGGCGGGGCACGCCCCCAACAAGGTTCAATACCAAATATATTTGCGATGTTTGCTTTAGATTAAAGCCGCGGCCGCTGTGGTTTTTTAGCTCAGTCTACATTGTTTTGTAGCACTTAACTTTTCTGCTCCCTTCTCCTTTGAGTTCTTCCGATTGTTCTGCCCCTGCTATCTGCGCAGCTGCCTTCCATGCAGCTCGGCTCCCCTACACTCGCCACTTCACTCTGACTTTGCGTAGCTCCGCTCCCCCGTGCTCGCCCCTGCCCTCCGTGCCCCTTCCTTTCGACTTAACCACGCTTGCCCCTAGTGTCGGCGTGTAGCGAGGACATACCTCGTGGTGGGGGTGTGGTGAGGTGCACTAGGCTCTGTCTTCGGGGTTGGACGAGTCTAGCGGGGATCTGCAAGTGTGTGGTGGGTTGAGCTCCACCTCTAGCGGCTGTTGGGTAGAAGCCTCAGTAGGGATCCTCTAGGCGGCGGCAGTGCGGCGGAAGCCTCCAATGGTGATAGTCGAGCGAGAGCAGTTGGCGAGGTTCGGTCAAGCGGATCCATCCTATGAATTCCGTCTAATACAGTGGGGTTGAGCTCGGTTTTAAAGGAAGGTTGACTCAGTTATAGAAGAATACCGTGGAAGCAAGCTTCCATGTCACCATACGTCAATACCGAAGACATCCAAACAACAAAAATGGAAAAACTCATTTCCATTTTCTAATTCTGGCCTCGATGCTACATCCAAACGAGGTGTTAGCGAAATATCTCGTCTATTTCTAAGAAAATCATATGATTTAAGCATTTAGATTGCTCTAAAATTTGCAAAGACATGAACAAGTACTCCTATGTACCATACTTCCTCCGTCCCTTAATTTGTGTCGTTCTAGGTTTTGGCCCAGGAATCAAGCAAGTTGGCAAAAGTCCCAGACAACCCTATAAAGCATACAGAGTAGTATTCACCAGATGCAGTTTACGCACAATGGACAGGTCATTTATTGCTCCATCTTGGATTGAAAGCAGGAGGCCTGCCACACCAATAAACATTTTTTTTAATTTTTTTTACTAACATTTGCCGGCCCGTGCAGTGGTTTGAGGGGGAACCGGCGAAGGGATAAGGCTGCTGCGAGCGCCGACCGCTTCTATGGGGAGAGCCTGCACCTATGCTTGGGATCCGCGTCAATAGGTCAGCGACACATATTAAGGGACAACATTACCATCCTAGAACGACACACATTAAGTGACGGAGGGAATACGTGCTAACCACGAGGAACTCCTACACAAAACAACATGAGAGCAAGCTTTCCAACAGCTAATTGTCCACGTTCCGCAGCATGTGACATCTGCTCAATTGGATAACAATTAACACTAGCTAAAAGTTAAATCACTGCCATACGCTTTGAGCATTTAGATTGCTCTAAAATTTACAAAGCCACAAACAAGTACCATGTGTGCCAACCACGAGGAGCTCTTAACAAAACAACACGACAGCAAGCATTCCAACAGCCAATTATCCAGCAGCATGTGATATCTGCTCAACTGGATAAACACACTTACTAACAGCCAGAAGCGTCTACATAGCGGTTAACAAGTGGCGGAATCGTTAACTAATGAATGTCAAAGGGATCCAGAGGGACATTGCCCACATTGGACCTATAAGAGCATTTCCATGAGACTCTTTGTATCTTTCCTAATTTACAGGAATAGAGATTTTGATAAAAAAATACTCTTCAGCAGCTTTTTAATTGGATATTCAAATATAGATATTTTCTATTATGGATTTATCGCTAGTCAAAGATAGAAAGCGAGGATGACTCTCTAGATTGTGCACAAGATATAGAAAAAGATGTTGAAAAGTATAAAGATATATAAAATAATTTTTACTTAAATGACACTCTTTGAATGATGATTTAGAGAATAGAATTTACGGAGATGCTCTAAGAAAAATAGCAAATCGAGCCCGTGACGCACGCGCCTTCTTTAAATCCCAAAGTCCAACACTACCGTTGCATCGGCAACTCTGCTTCCCAAACGTGGGCCGTGACCATGGGCGCAGAGGCCGAGCACGTGGCCGCCCGCCCCGCGGCGTCCACCGTTGTCCTCGTGCCGTTCCCGGCGCAGGGCAACATCTCCCCGATGCTCCGCCTGGCGCGCGCCCTCGCCGGGCGAGGCGTCGCGGCCATCGTCGCCGTGCCCGACTTCGTCCACCGCCGACTCTCCAGCGCCTGCGGTCAGGCGGGCGTTGTCGTCGGCGTGGAGCTCGCGTCCATAGACAGCGGAGTCCCGGACGACGGCGTGGGCGAGCCCCCGGGCTTCGCCGGCTTCGCGCGCGCCATGGAGCACCACATGCCCACCAGTCTGGAGGCGATGCTGACGACTCGGCGCGGCTTAGCGGGCTGCGGCGTGGCGTGCCTCGTCGCCGACGTCCTGGCGTCGTGGGCGGTCCCCGTCGCCACCCGGTGCGGCGTGCCCGCCGTGGGCTTCTGGCCGGCGATGCTGGCAACCTACCGCGTCGTGGCGGCCATCCCGGAGCTCATCGACAAGGGGTTGATCTCTGATCACGGTACGCACTATGGGCCATTACTGCATGATCCACGCATTATTCCATTGCATTTCTTCTGGCTCTGTAATTTCCTTGTTGATCTGAGCCTGCAACTACGCGCTTACGATCGATGGTGCAGGTGTTCATTATTATTTTACGATTCTTAGTTCGTTGTTCTTATGGTTAGGCTTCAAACACCGTTGCAAAATGATGGGTTTATCCATTAAAACACCACCACTTGACATAATATACATGTTTTGCAGAAGTTGCATATAAATTACCGTTCATACATACCAAAGCTGCAACTTCTCTTGTTCATTGTTCTGTCTCTTGTCACATGCATGTAGGCATTCCCATATCGACCAAAAGATTAAACATTGGTGAAGAAGACAAAGTAAACGGAGACCACCAGACTGGCGGCAGCCTCCACGTATTGCCTCCACAGCTAGGCCTGAGCACCGCAGAGCTGCCATGGCATGTGGTCGACGCGGCGTGCCAGAAATCAAGGTTCACCTTCTGGCTTCAGACCATGGAGCGCGCAAAGAGTTTCCGCTCTATCCTTGTCAACACCTTCCCCGTCGAAGCCGCCGGCGACGTCGACGACGACACCGGCACTGCGTCACAGGCTCTGCAGGTCCTCCAAGTCGGGCCACTACTGTCACCCAGCGGCTTCGACGGTTGCATTACCAAAGGCGATCCGCTGCATGACTCGGCGGCACCGCGACGACGACGGTCCAAGAACCCAAGCATGTGGCAGGCGGACGAGACCTGCGTGGAGTGGCTAGACGAGCAGCGCGCGGGGTCGGTGATCTACGTCTCGTTCGGAAGCTGGGTGGCGTCATCAACGAGCTCGCGCTTGGCCTGGAGGCCATCGCCCGACCGTTCCTGTGGGCGCTCAAGGACGAGCCGTCGTGGCGAGAAGGCCTCCCCAGCCAGTACGCGGAGGCGGTCGCCGGCCGTGGCAAGATCGTCGCGTGGGCACCGCAGGAAGACGTCCTCCGGCACAGGGCCGTCGGGTGCTACCTCACGCACTGCGGGTGGAACTCCACGCTGGAGGCCATACAGCATGGGGTGCGCCTGCTGTGTTACCCGGTGTCCGGTGACCAGTTCATCAACTGTGCTTACATTGTCAAGGTGTGGGAGACGGGGATCAGGCTCTGTAGCACCAAGAGGAATGTCGTGGAGGACTGTGTCGAGAGGATCATGGAAGGAGAAGAGGGAAGGCGTATGCAGGAGAAGGTGGATGGGTTGAGGAAAAGAGTCATGATGGGTGAGGCCAGATGTGCAACGAACGGAAACCTCGACTCTTTTGTTGACGGAATCATGAGAAATCATCATTTATTAGCGCAACCCACAGTCCATTAACATGTGCTCATGCATGAGCTAGAGGTTATAAGATATAAGATATAGGTATATATAGTACAAGTTCGTGGATAGATTTAGTACCAACAACTATTCAAAATTGTTTATGTTTGTGTGCGCTTTCTCTATTCCTTTTCTAACACAATACTCATATAAACACTTCTGTATCAGATTTTGATAGATTTGTCAGTTACCCTATATATTTTTCATCCATATTTATAGTTTTCTCCCTTTACATTGCAAATCTATGTGTCTTATCTAGATCCTGTTGGATACAAAGTACTTTTAGAGCTCTAGAAAAGTATCATATTTTTAAAAAATACTTTGGGTTCGAAGCGCCAGGAAGTGTTTAGATGCAACAAACATTATAGTTTTGAAAACTGTTGTATTGTTTAAACTGTATTTTTTTAGAGTTTGGAAAACTCCATAATCATAGTTTTATCCTTTTATGTTGTACATATCTTACGATGTTTTGGCTTTCTAGATACGTAGTTTTCACTATACACTCATATATACACTATATCTAGATACATAATAAAAGCAATATATCTAAAATAGCCCATTCGGTCTAAGACGGCTCACTTCCTAAGTGGCCTCGATGCCCGGGAAAACGCCTCGAGGCAAGACTCTGCTTAATTCTCCCACACTCGAAGTTTTTGACATTTTACAAGTAAGTGGCCCCTCAATTCCCTGATGTGTATTGGTAATGCTTGGTTCAGGACATGCAGGCGAACGGACGGACCGACCCCGCGCGCATGACACCCAAGAAAAAAAGAGTGGGCGTGTAGTTACAGTCATGCGGGCCCACACGCGCCTAGGGCCACAGGCATCCTTGTCGCGCTTACCCTGACCCACACGCGCCTAGGGCCACAGGCATCCTTGTCGCGCTTACCCTTTGCTGCCTAGCGTCTAGGTCTGCTGCTGTTGCTTGCCATCCTGCTCTTTTCTTTCTATGTTGTCTGTGCCTAGGTCATGCTGCCCCTACGGGGCTGCGGCATGCTGCCTACAGTGTTGCTGCTTTGGCCGACCGGATATGTTGCATATGTTGCGCTTATCTAGATGTTGCATATGTTGCAGTAGTTATACACATATATTGCATCCGTATGTTTTAATGTTTCACCTATTTCACACGTATGTTGCAGCAAGTGCTTCATGTTGTAAGTGTTTTCATTAGCAGACGCAGTATGTTTCATGCGTTTCAGATATATGTTTCATATGTTTCATCTGAATGTTGCATGTGGCGTGGGTGGTCTCCACCTGCATGCATGGGCGTGCAACACGGAACCAAGGGCACAGGCTGCGTACGTGTAGCACCATGTGGCTGCGTGCGGGCAAGCGCAAAGTTGCAGCCGCATGTGGGACAAGTGAGGCAGGCGGTGGCAGGTGCAGCATGCTGTCAGACTCATCAGGCATACGGGATGGGCGCAACTGGCGACGCAGGCACGGGCGTCTAGACGGGACTAACGTCTAGACGTCCGGGCGCCAGCCACACCCGATGTGTATGTGTGAGAAGTCGTGAGCAACACAATGATCTTGTTTATTCGAGAAGCTAATCATAAGCAAAACTAATTGCGGTCATACTTATCAATAAAAAATTGTGGTCATACCATGGTCAACAGGAGTGCGGTAGAGTGGCATGGGCGATGGTTTGAGACAGGAGCGTGGTAGAGTACGTGGCCTAGGCGATGGTTTGAGATCAACAGCTCACCAATGATGGTTCAATGGATGTTGGCGCTATGACATGGCCTTCAAAACCTACTTGAGGCAATAGCTACTCCACCCAATATTAGCAGTATTGTGATGAACTTAGCCATGTTTTAGAGCACAAACATCAACTACAAATCCACAACAGAATGTACAAGATAACCTAAAATTTAATTTAAAATACGACTAAAGAACTGAACAATTTGTGAGAAATTGGGACCGCGGTTTTGTTAAGGAGTGGATCTCACCAAAATAACTGAAGGCTACATTGATTTGGTATCAGCAGAGAAATCCTATCATCCACGACATAGAAGTGGGGAAAAGAAAGAAAGAAAAGAGGATATAGTAGTTTTGAGCCAAGAAATTGATCGACAATATGGATACCGATAGATATAATGATGGCAGAGGTAAAAAAAAAAACCAATACAATCAAACAAAAGAAACAAAACTATTTGGAAAGGTATTTCGAGTGAGAAAATTTAATAAATATTATAATATAAAAAGTTTACTTGTGCTATTTATGATTATTAGTTATACTGAATTGTATTAGAATTTGTTTCTCCTTTAGGGGATTTTTGGGACAGCTCTAGGAACTTTGCTCCACAAATTTTACCGTGGAGCAGCTCTACGAAAATCTAGAGTTTGTGGAGCACCCCTTTAGGTACTTTCACAACTCCACCATTTTTACTTGAATAAAGTGCGTAGAGTTAAAACCGTTTTACTAAAAAATATAGAGGAAAACGGGAAAAACATGAAACGGAGTGGTCCAAACACCCCTTACCTTTATACACGCTTCCTTGCCCTTGTACGAGGTCGGGCAGTCGGGATCACTGACTCGCTGCGCTGGCGCGCTACTAGAAGACCTTCGTTGGGCTCGATCCAGTCTCATGTCCCACTCGTGGATTTTGTCCTGTTAAAATTTTGACACCTAGTCAGCTGCGTGCGTCTTGGACACGGCGCCGGTGCTATGATTTTGAGGGCCCTCTGGTGAACTCGTCGCGACGGCTTCTCTAGACCATAAAATTCTAGAATATATAGGCTAATTTTACTTGTATAGGGAAAGCAAATCCAATAATATATTTTTAATTTAATATGTCTGATAATTATCGAGAGCAAGAAACAACGTAGACTAAAAGAGCAATATATTTGTACTTCTAGAACTAATACGATTACCTTAAAGAAGAATAGAACTCCATCATATCCACTGCTTCTTATAAAAAGATACTTCTTCGGGCATTTCTTGATGCAAAATCATTAAGGACGGTATCGAGATCAATAGTGTCTAAGATATCCTTATCAATGGTGCACATAGCCAAGCCATTTAACCTTTCTTGTGACATAGTTGATCTTAAATAGTTCTTCAACAACTTCAATTTTGAGAAACTTCTTTCGACCGAAGCTACAGTCACAGGAACAGTTAAAAGAATTCAATAGGCAACTGAAATATTTGGATAGCAATCTGCATCCATAACAAACTTCAGAATCTCTGGCACCGACATCAAAGAATCTGGCAAAGTCACTTGCAACACCTTTAATTCTAAAAAAATCATTGATCTCAACATCGAATGAGTTATCATGAGACAAATTTTTCACAAAAATCTTGCAGCGCAACCAAAGATCAGCTTCATCCAAGGATTTCAAATTTTCTGAGTTGAACAAGAACCCAAAAACATTATCAAATGTTGTCATCTGCTCAAATCTACTAGTCAATGAAGCAATTGCAGAATCAATCATAACTAGGAAGTACTCTCTTCTAAAGGAGTCCATAGCAGACTGTTGTATTTCCTCGTCTTGGTCATCTTGTTCACCAAAATGTTTCTTTCTCTTTTGTTGACGTTTTGTATGAAATATTGGCTCTATATCCAATTCAGATGCAATGTTTTTTGGTGTATCCATACTAGAAGTGAAACCTTCATCTCTATACTTCTTAAAATATGATATGACACCTTCAATGTGTTTGAGAGTAGCATCTATACTCATAATTTTAGATTGCAACTTCTTGCTCACCTTATTTATAGAGAATAAAATATCGTGCCATATAACTAAACCAACTATAAATTCAAAATTCTCAAGTGCACTCATCAAAGATTGACATTCACTAACTGTCATTCTCATGTTCCTTGAGTCTTAAACTAAGATGTTTTCAGTCCCTCAATCCATCGTGTGCTACCAAACTTTTGTTCTGATCTGATTTGAACAATTTGCAGCAAAAAAAAACTTTGTCCACATGTTTAGAGTAAACCAACCATTTTCTATCGACCACCTCACCATTGCTTAACTTTCTGGAGTAGTAAGCATATGAAAAATATCTATTGTGAGCATCTACAGGGAACTTAAGATTCAATTCTCTCACTAGTCCTTTTTCAATCAAAATATCTCTACCCTTATTATCAAGATTCTCCCAAGTTCCACATCATGAATAGAAGGTTGCACATCATCAATTGAATTTTCAGGTTGATAGGAAGGCTGTAAATTTTCATTCTCTGTAGCATCAACTTGTTCACTTAAATTATCATTAACTTGTTGTTGCTCTTCTTCTTGATTATCAGGTGCATCTATAGGGTTGTCATCACGCACAACACTACTTGAAGCTGAAAAAAAACTTATCTAAAGCACCTTGTTGTTACTGAACAAACTGTTCTTCTTGTCTTTTCCGTTTTCTTTTCACAGCCCCTGACAAATGTTTCATAGGTAACATTCTAAAATTCTTACACCTGATCTAAATTACAAGAAAAACATGACTATATGAGTACAAAGTACTAGACAAAATTTGAACAAGGAAAAAAAACCTAGGGCCTAGACAATTTAGACATGAACTGATTCAGAACCAAGATTCACAAATCACAAAAAGGGCAGAAGGCAATAACCAAGATAAATCTTCATATGTCGTCGACTCGTCGTCCTCGTTGAGCCCTGCCTCGGGCCCTCGGCTGCCTTGTCGCGTGGTGATCGCTCGATCGGCGCTGTGTCTCGCCGTTTGCGGAAGTCTGTGCGGGGCTGCGGAAGTAGCGATCGCTGATTCGCTATCAGGCTGTGCGGGGCTGCGGCTTGGCTCCTGATTGCTGAAAAGAAAGACAAAGAGGCCGACGGGCTCTCCTGAAAAGAAACACTGAAAAAGAGGCTGACGGGCTCCTGGCCTTTGATTCCTGAAAAGAAAGACTGCACCGGCGCTGATGGGCTGCTGGCCTACTGGCTGCTGCATTAATTCTAAAATGTAATGGACTTATATACTTAGAATATGAGGTTTTATATACTTGGGCTTGGGCCCTAATTCCGCCTAGGCCCCTGGCCATCGCACCTCCTTCCCCCTCCTTAGGGCCAGCACTGCTTGGACATGATGGTTAAGAACCACTGTGAAATTATCCTCCTATCTACAGTCAATGAAGCTCTCTCTCAAAAAAGCTAGCTGAGCCACCGACACATATACTCGTTCCTTAGGGTCTCATTGATTTGCGATCAAAATTTGTCATGCCAAAGATTTAGCAAGCCAAAGTTAAGTAAAAATATTGCCATAGATTTGACAAGCCAAATGTAAAAGGTTGATAAATTTTAATAGCCAACTAAATAATAGTCAAAATCATAACTTGCCAAATCTTGAGATGTGCACGTGAGGAAAAGTTGTGATGTTAATCTGCCTTCTTATTTTGATTTGACCATGACTAGGTAAGTACTGTACCATTAAAGAATACCCTCATTAAATTTTAGATTTCCGAACGAATACTCCGTACCCTGATTAAAGAATCGCGTGGAATCCAAAGATGTGATTTTGGTGTTGACGAAACAGATTACTATGTGGAAGAACACCACGAACATCCGAGCATTCATTCAGCTACGAACGTCCTCCCAACTGAAGTTTTGTTATAAAAAAAAACTGAAGTTTGTTTGAAATTAAAATTGAAACAAATAAATAACCACGTGTTTTTGGCTTCGCCACAAAGTTCAGCACTGTCAGCGGAAGCAGCTCTGCAACGACTGGGCCCGTATCTCTCGCTGAAAAAATAAACCGAAATATTGTTCCGGCTGATTTGTTGTGAGAGAAAAACACTGGCCCTCTTCGGCTTACTCCATATTCGGCTTGTTCGGCTTCTTTTTTCAGCTGGAACAGTGTTTTTCTCTCACAATAATTCAGCAAGAACAGTGTTTTTCAGTCAGTTTCAGCCAAGTTTCAGACCAGCGAACGGGGCCACTGTTTCAGCTGAAAAAATAAGTTGAAAAGTACGGATTATAAGAGAAACGAACAGGGCCGAGCAAGAAATAGAGAAATTGTTGGAGGGCAGTGAGGTATGAGAGCGTTTTTTTTCAAAAAAAAAAACTCTCTTAAGTGAGAATTTATAGATTGAGCTAAAAAACTGTTGGAGAATTAGGTAGTAAGAGCATTTCCAAGAGTTCCCTAAACATCCTCTTAATCTTTGTTTTTTAGAAAGATGAGGAAAAACTCCTCTCCAACAACTCCTAATATTTACTCCTAATCTTTTAGGACTTGGCAAATTCCTTCCCCTTCTGCCTAACTTTACGCGGACGAACACCTCGCGCGGGATGTGCGTGACGCCCAGCTCCACCGTCCGCAGCGGCCGTCCGTACGGCGTCGTCCCCGCTGGCGACAACTGGATCCCGCCGCCGAAGTAGTACTCGTTCCAGCGGCTCGGCGGCAGCCACGTGCGCACGTCGTTCATGCGCGGCCGTCAGGATCACGCCGTTCTCGATGTGCGTCTTCCTCCCGGACGCCCACGACGGCCTGCCGAGCCTCGTGGAGAAGATGGCCTCCTGCCCCAGCTTCCTGTGGGACCACATGCCGACTGAACGCGTCGAGGTTCGCGAGTTGCGGCTGCCAAAGTTCAAGCTCTCCTTCTCCAGCAGAATCAATGGCGTTCTCAAGGCGATGGGGATCAAGGCCGCCTTTAAGCCAGGCACTGCCGACCTCTCAGACATGCTGGAGGGCAGGACTGACCTGGTGTTGGAGCATGTTTTCCACAAGGCGGTCATCGAGGTGAACGAGGAAGGCACAGAAGCAGCGGCCTCTTCTGCTTGCATGATGAGATTGCTCTGTTATAGTTATAGGCGCCCTGTCAATTTTGTCGCCGACCATCCGTTTGCGTTCTTTGTGGTGGAGGAGGTGTCTGGTGTCGTCGTCTTCATGGGACACGTTCTCGACCCAACGAAATCAGAGTAAACGTAGTGAAGTTTTGTGGTACAAGTAGAACCGTACCGTAGAACGGTTGAAGCCGCTCGATGTGGAGGAGTTACTTCACGAAGAATGCATGCTCTGTTTGCTTGCGTGGTGGCCGGCCGCTGTTGCCTGCTTGTCTGGTTGTCGACTGCTGGGCTAGGGCAACACGATGGATGCAGGCGGCGGCGGCGTGGATACGCGCGGCGACGAAGAGGTTCGCGTGGAGAAAAAAGAAGATTGCAGAAAAAAAAAGGTCAAATGGGACCGGCATTTGATTTTTTAGAAGTCCAATATTAGGAACTATTGGAGATGAACTTCTTTTTTTCTCCTAAAACCTTTTTAAGAGTTGGTAAACATAGACTTTTTAGAAGGAATATTTAGGAAACTCTTGGAGATGCTCTAACTCCTGTGACTGTCGAATCTAAAAAACAGGACAGTGCACCATGTCTGCTAGCCTATAAATCCTGTAGCCCACACAGCGTTGGGAAACCAAATAACCGATCCACGAACACGCATCCCATAGTTCAGGCCAGTAAACGCCGGCATGGGCGCCGAATCCACGCAGGCGCAGCGGGCCATCGTGTTTGTGCCATTCCCGGCGCAGGGCCACATCACACCGATGCTCCACCTGGCGCGCGCCCTCGCGGACCGCGGCGTCGTCGCGGCACTGTAGCGGTGCCTGACTTCGTCCACCGCCGCATGGGACAGACCGAGACCGGCGATGCCCGCAGCGCCGAGTTGGCCCTCGTGCCCATCCCGAGCGGCGTCCCGGACGACGGCGGAGACGACGAACCCCCGGGCTTCGCCACCATCGTGCACGCCATGGAGCACCACATGCCGGCCCACCTGGAGCGAATGCTCATGAAAGCAGGCGTGTCCTGCTCCTGCCTCGTCGTGGACGTCCTGGCGTCGTGGGCCGTCCCCGTGGCCCCGCGGTGCGGCGTGCCCGCCGTGGGGTTCTGGCCGGTGATGTTCGCGAGCTACCGCATCGTGGCGGCCATTCCGGAGCTCACCAGCAAGGGCTTCATCTCCGGATCCGGTATGCCAGCCACCATGCCTGCCTAGCTATGTACTGCAAGTTCCAATTTCCCAAGCATTTCGTTGCGTCCATCTCTACTGATTTACGGCAAAGATATGCCTATATATAGATATTTGTATGAAAAGCGTGCGTGCTGAAAGATTTACAATCACTGACATGAAGGTGAGCCACTGCCACCATCATCGACGAACGGAGACGACGAAGATCAAGTTAACAAACATCAAAAGATTGGAGACCCGATACTACCCTCGAGGTTACAACTGAGTACCAAAGATCTGCCATGGCTCGTCGGTGGCGCGGCAGACCAGCAATCCAGGTTCGCATTCTGGAAGCGAACCGTGGACCGCGCGAAGCGCCTCCCCACCATCCTCGTCAACTCCTTCCCCGGCGAAGGCGCCAGCAGCAGCGACTCCGACCGGTACGACCTGCCGCCGGGGCAGCGCATCCTCCACGTCGGGCCACTCTTCAACAGCAACAGCAACGACAGCAACATGCTGGAGGCTCGTGCCGAGAACGCCGGCTCGTCATGCGGCTTCCCGTACGAGAATTCGAAGAGCACGGCAGCAGCGGCCTGCACCATGTGGCAGGCGGACTCCACCTGCATGGATTGGTTGGACCGGCAGAGTCCCGGGTCGGTGGTCTACGTTTCGTTCGGGAGCTGGGTCGCGCCGATCGGCCCGGAAAAGATAGCCGAGTTCGCGCTCAGTTTGCAGGCCGCCGGCCGGCCGTTCCTCTGGGTTCTGAAGAACCACACGTCGTGGCGAGCCGGCCTCCCCGACGGGTTCGTGGAGACCGTCGTCGCCGGCCGCGGCACCGGCAAGATAGTCCCGTGGGCGCCGCAGGAGGAGGTTCTCAGTCACCACGCTCTGGGGTGCTACATCACGCACTGCGGCTGGAACTCGACGCTGGAAGCCGTGAGGCACCGAGTCCGCATGATTTGCTACCTCCGGCGACCAGTTCATCAACTGTGCCTACATCGTCAAGATATGGGAGGCTGGGATCGCGATGGCCAGCACCGACCGGAATGCTGTGAAGGACTGTGTTGAGAGGGTCATGGAGGGCGAGGAGGGTAGGCGTTTGCAAGAGAAAGTGAATGATGAAGGAGATAGTCATGGCAGGTGCGGCGCGGAGTATCGCCAAGAGCAACCTCGACCTATTCATCGATGGAATCGAGGGCGGTGACACTGGATAAAAAAAAAACTATAAAGCCTTGTACACACTACCGGAAACTGGCGATTTGCCGAGTGCCGAGGCTTTGCCGAGTGTATTTTATCGGGCACTCGGCAAAGACCGTGTTTGCCGAGTGCCAA
Source organism: Miscanthus floridulus (assembly GCF_019320115.1). Lineage (NCBI taxonomy): Eukaryota > Viridiplantae > Streptophyta > Magnoliopsida > Poales > Poaceae > Miscanthus > Miscanthus floridulus. The sequence continues at coordinate 91,825,915 of NC_089586.1, forward strand.
ATAAAATACACTCGGCAAACAAAAACACACGGCAAAATACGTCTTTGCCGAGTGTTTTTTCCTGGCACTCGGCAAAGATGTATTTTGCCGAGTGCCTTTGTTTTGGCACTCGGCAAAGAAGCTTTTTGCCGTGTGCATTTTTTTTGCCCTCGGCAAATCATTTTTTCGAAGCAATTTTTGAGGCCCTAAATGAATTCAAATGAAAAACTTTTCAACTACAAAGTTGTATAACTTCTCAAGATCTACAAAGTTTATTTTGGTCATTTCTTCATTTGACAAAGCGACAATAACGTTGTTCATAAAATCTACATCTCGCATATTAGTTTCATGAAAGTAGAAGATACATATATAAGATTTGTGAACAATGTTACTACCACTATGTCGGATGAACAAATGACCAAAATAAACTTTGTAGATCTTGATAAGTTATGAAATTTTGTAGTTGGCAACATTTTGATTTGAAATCATCTTGTCATGCAAAAACGACGTTTGAATTTGAAAATTTTAAAATTTGAATTTTTCAAACGACCTCGGATGAAAAAACTTCCTAAATGAAAATTGTAGATCTCCAAAAGTTATGAAACTATGTAGTTGACAACTTTTTGATTTGAAATCATCTTATCATGCAAAACTATGTTTGAATCTCTCAAATTTAAAATTCAAAATTTTCAAACGACCTCGGATGGAAAAACTTACTAAATGAAAATTGTAGATCTCAAAAAGTTATGAAACTTTGTAGTTGACCACTTTTTTATTTGAATTCATTTAGGGCCTCAAACAAGCAATTTACTCTCAGTTTGCCGAGTGCTTTTTTTCTAGCACTCGGCAAAGCCGTATTTTGCCGAGTGCCTATGTTTTGGCACTCGGCAAAGAGGTATTTTGCCGTGTGTATTTTTTTGGCCCTCGGCAAATCAGTTTTTCAAATCAATTTTTGAGGCCCTAAATGAATTCAAATGAAAAACTTTTCAACTACAAAGTTGTATAACTTCTCAAGATCTACAAAGTTTATTTTGGTCATTTATTTATTTGACAAAGCGACAATAACGTTGTTCATAAAATATACATCTCTCATATTAATTTCATGAAAATAGAAGAGATATATATGATTTGTGAACAATGTTACTACCACTATGTCGGATGAACAAATGACCAAAATAAACTTTGTAGATCTTGAGAAGTTATGAAATTTTGTAGTTGGCAACATTTTGATTTGAAATCATTTTTCATGCAAAAACGACGTTTGAATTTGAAAATTTTAAAATTTGAATTTTTCAAACGACCTCGGATGAAAAAACTTCCTAAATGAAAATTGTAGATCTCCAAAAGTTATGAAACTATGTAGTTGACAACTTTTTGATTTGAAATCATCTTATCATGCAAAACTACGTTTGAATCTCTCAAATTTAAAATTCAAATTTTTCAAACGACCTCGGATGGAAAAACTTACTAAATGAAAATTGTAGATCTCAAAAAGTTATGAAACTTTGTAGTTGACCACTTTTTGATTTGAATTCATTTAGGGCCTCAAATAAGCAATTTACACTCGGTTTAGTATAATATATTGGGAACTAAAATGGAATTTAGACACAAGTGACAGTGTGGTGTAGTGGTAGAGGAGGTTTGTGCGCAGCGAGAGGTCTTGGGTTCGAATCCCGTCGGCCGCGTAGCCGTGAAATTTACGCGAAAAAAGCCGGAGATGGATGGGCGCTGACCGGTGGGGGCCTCCACCAATTAAAAAAAATTTCCATTTTTTTTGGGTAAAAATTCCCATTTTTTTCGGGTTTTTTTTCGGGTTTTTTTTCGGTTCCAACTTTGCCGAGTGTCGGCACTCGGCAAAGGCTTTGCCGAGTGCCCGATAAAAGACACTCGGCAAAGACGTCTTTGCCGAGTGTTTTTTTGCCGAGTGCTCTTTGCCGAGTGCAGCACTCGGCAAAGCCTTTGCCGAGTGCAAATTGGGCTTTGCCGAGTGCCCCTGGCACTCGGCAAATTCACTGAGTCCCGTAGTGACATCACGTCGCTGGAGGACCAGTAGTAGTCCAAATATCAATATTTTGCTTGTGTGCTTGCAAGTGACCTTTCATCTTGTAACGAGAATAAGAAACTACTAACGGGTGTTTAGTTGTGCGCGTGGGAGAGTTATCTAGGTCGTGATCTAAACATGCTCTAAGGCTCTGTTCGGCAGTACTTATTGCTGTTGCGGCTGATTTGTAGGGTTGATTTGTTATGAGAGAAAAAATATTGTTCCGTGACTGAAAAAGTATGGTTGATTTTGGCTTAGAAGCTCAAGCGAACAGATCCTAAGTATGGGGGATTGAGACCTGATCTATGGCATGTCTTATTAAACTAATTGAATTTGAGGGAAATAGCCAAAATTATCCACTCCTCCGGCACAACATGCATGTTGTTTTTAGTCTTGTAAATGAAATTTTTCTAGCGTTAACTAAAATTATAAGAACAATATTTGAGTATCTATAATACCAAATAAATATACTATCAAGACAATTTTTATGGTGGATTTAATAAAAAAAAACTAGTTTGTTGTTGTCAGTATTGGTGTATTTTCTATCAATCTAGTAAAAACTATAGAAGTTTGACTTGGAACAAAACTAAAATAACCTGTCCATGCATTAACAGTGCCCATGCATTTATCATCCCTAGCACATGCTTGCATTTATCCTTCCACCAATTCAGTCTTCAACTGCTATCCTTTAATATAAAGTAAGAGATTATGTTTTCCAAAAAAACTACTCCATCCGTCCTAAATTGTAAGATATTTTGGCTTTTTAAGATATATTACTTTTGCTATGCATTTAGGTATAAACTATGTCTAGATACATAGCAAAGATAATATGTATCTGAAAAGGCCAAAACGTCTTATAATTTAGAATTGAGGGAGCATAAACTTTGTTTGCGCTAAAAAAACACAACTGGAGAATGAAAACCCCAGAAAATTGAAAGATCCGGATTGCTCGGCTTTGATTGATATGTATAGAGGAAAACATTTACAAAGGCCATGCACAGGTAGCGCACAACATTTTTTGTGGGTTCACGGACTACCATCCAGAGAACCCACCAACCCTGGTTCCCTAGTTGAAAATTGCATATGGAGTATTATTTTTTAGGCTAGTGATAGTTTAATCAGAGTTTCATTTGCATTTAATAAACTGTCACATAAGCCATTTTAATGATGTGGCAATATTTTAAAAAGAGAGAAGAAGTGAATTTCACGAAGATAAAACTCTCGTGGCACGATTACCAACTCTCTATAAGTCATGAAATTAAATATTTATGAAACAAAAGAATGAAACTCTCCATTTGAGAGTGAGTGTTTTATCAATCTTTCATTTCGTTACATATGACATGGTAGTTTTGAAAACAATGCCATGAAACTCTTCACTATGGCCTTATATGCGTGCACACCGTATACTCATAAAAACTATAATTTAATGCATAGTTATTTTCACGTTACATGAGGAAACTTAATTTAACTATACTATTTTCCATCTTTCAAGTTTCAAACAACTGCGAAGGTTAGAGAAATTCCGCCGTTCGCGCTGGCCGCTGCTGCTGCCTCGCATCGTTGTTTGCCCAGGCACATCGATCCGGCCGCCAGGCTCTCGAAATCAACGGCCTGGGGAGCTGCCTGGCCCAGGCACCTTCGCCAGGGTCACAAGTCAGAACCAAACAGGCCAGCCTCGCTGCCTTCACCTCGATGCCGACCGAAGCCACAGCCCTCGCCTCACACTCGCCGGAACGGCTACAAAAGCCTGTGACGTCCGCCATTGCCGGTCCCTTGCTGCCCACGTCCAAAATTCACAGCACACAAACTGTCTCCATTCAATTCCTTGTAGCCGTGGGTGCCTAGTCCGGAGGAGATTTCGTCAAGACTCTAGAGTCTGTGAATGGTTCGCCGGAGGCTTTTGCTGCCACCCTTGCCGTCTTCCTGCCTGCCGATTCAAGTTGCGCCGTGGGAGCCGACTCTAGCACTACCGGAAACCTCAAATTTGCTGAGTGTTTTTATATTTGCCGAGTGTATTTTCTCGGGCACTCGGCAAACAAATTCTTTGCCGAATGCTATTCTAAAAACACTCGACAAAGATGGGGGTTTGCCGAGTGTCAAACAAAAAATACTCGGCAAATAGGGGGTTTACCGAGTGTCACAAAAAACACTCGGCAAAAAGGAGGTTTGCCGAGTGTCCAAAAATAACACTCAGCAAAGCAAAAAAATGTAGAAAAAAACCCCCACCCGCCCCTCCCCTCCCTCACGCACACACCCCCTCCTCCCGCACCCGCCCCTCCCCTCCCCAGCCCCCCGCACCCACCCCTCCTCCTGTACCCTCCCCTCCCCTCCTCCCGCACCCGCCCTCTCCCTCCGCCGCACGGCGAGATCCCCTCCTCCACCGCTGCCCCCTCCCTCCCTCCCCTCCTCCCGCCGGCGGCCGGCCCCTCCCCTCCCTCCCCTTCTTCTTCCCCGCAGGATCCGGCCCCTCCCCTCCCTCCGCTTCTTCTTCCCCGCCGGATCCGGCCCTCCCCTCCCCTCCTCCCTTCTTCCTCGCCAGATCCGGCCCCTCCCTTTTTCCCCGCCGGATCCCGCCCCTCCCCTCGCCTCCTCCCTTCTTCCCCGCCGGATCCGGCCCCTCCCTTCTTCCCCGCCGGATCCCGCCCCTCCCTTCTTCCCCGGCTCCCCCCTCCCCTACCTTCTTCCCCGGCGCGGCCCCTCCCCTCCCGCTTCTCGGTGCCGCCTCCCCACCGGCGAGATCCGGCCGCCGGTGCCACTGAAAGGTTCTAGTATGGCTAGAGGGGGGGTGAATAGCCTATTTAAAAAATCTATAAATCAACTAGAGCAATTTGATTAGTATGACAAATAGCGTAATGCAAACTTGCTCTAGCTCTACAAGGGTTGCAAGCCACCTATCCAACAATTCTAGTTGCAATGATTACTTAGGCATACAAACTTGCTATTCTCAAGAGCTCAACTAGATGAATGTAAACAACAAAGCAAGCTCTCAATTCTAATTACTCTAAAGAGCTTGTATCAACTAGTTTGCAAGAATGTAATTAAGTAAGTAGGGTGATTATACCGCCGTGTAGGGGATGAACCAATCACAAGATAAAGATTAAGCCAATCACCGGGAGAATACAAATGACAAGAGACAATTGATTTTTCTCCCGAGGTTCACGTGCTTGCCAACACGCTAGTCCCCGTTGTATCGACCAACACTTGGTGGTTCGGCGGCTAAGAGGTGTTTCACAAACCTCGTCCACACGATAGGACACCGCAAGAACCGACCCACAAGTGAGGTAACTCAATGACACGAGCAATTTACTAAAGTTACCTTTTGGCACTCCGCCGGGGAAGGTACAACTCCCCTTACAATCACCGAAGGCGGCCACGAACAATCACCAACTCGTGCCGATCCTTCACCGCTGCTCCAACCGTCTAGGTGGTGGCAACCACCAAGAGAAACAAGCGAAATCCGCAGCACAACACGAATACCAAGTGCCTCTAGATGCAATCACTCAAGCAATGCACTTGGATTCTCTCCCAATCTCACAATGATGATGGATCAATGATGGAGATGAGTGGGAGGGCTTTGGCTAAGCTCACAAGGTTGCTATGTCAATGAAAATGTGCAAGAGTGCCCCCTTGAGCCGGCCATGGGGCTATAAATAGAGCCCCCATCAAATAGAGCCGTTATACCCCTTCACTGAGCAAATCGCGCTCTGACCGGACGCTCCGGTCATACTGACCGGACTCTAGACCCAGCGTCCGGTCCACAGATGTAAGCCACGTGTCATTCTGAGTTAAACTTGAGCCGCCAGATCACAACGGCTAATAACTGACCGGACGCTCCGGCAAAACTGACCGGACGCAGAATCATCAGCGTCCGGTCGTTTCCAGTAAGCTCCTCGAGACGTATTTCTTCGACCGGACGCGTCCGGTCCACGTTGACCGGACCCTGACCAGCGTCCGGTGCAATACCCTGGGTACTGTGCCGACCGACCAGCTCGATCGGACGCATGCTGCCAGCGTCCGGTGCTTTCAGACCCAGCGTCCGGTCAGTTGACCGACGCCAGCGTCTTCACGATCAACTCGTTTTCACTTCTAACTTCTTCACCCTTGCTCCAATGTGCCAACCACAAGAATTTTGCATCCGACGCAATAGAAAATAGGTATTCCATTTTCCCGAAAGCGCCAAATCAAGTGTATCACCTTGTGCACAAGTGTTAGCATATTTTCACAAACATTTTCAAGGGTGTTAGCACTCCACTAGATCCTAAATGCATATGCAATGAGTTAGAGCATCTAGTGGCACTTTGATAACCACATTCCGATACGAGTTTCACTCCTCTTAATAGTACGGCTATCTATCCTAAATGTGATCATACTTGCTAAGTGTCTTGCAAAATGGCTCCTACATTTTATACCTTTGTCTTGAGCCTTTTGTTTTTCTCTTTCTTCTTTTCCAAGTTTAAGCATTTGACCATCACTATGCCATCACCATCGTCATGATCTTCGCCATTGCTTCATCACTTGGAGTAGTGCTACCTATCTCATAATCACTTTGATAAACTAGGTTAGCACTTAGGGTTTCATCAATTAACCAAAACCAAACTAGAGCTTTCAGCCACCCCCTCCCTCCCTCCCTCCCTCCCCCAACGGCGAGATCCAGGGAGGGGACCCGGCGGCGGCGCACCCCAGGCGGCGGAGGGGACGGCGGCGCGGGCCAGGGGCAAGCTGCAGCCCCTTGGTCGAGAGCGGCGGCGCGGTTGCGGGGGGCGTGGTGGCGGAGGTGGAGGCGGATGCGGCGTGGTGTGGGCGGCGGAGGCAGGCGTGGATGGTGGCGGCGGCGTGGATGGTGGTGGCGGCGACGGTGCTGGTGGTGCGGGCGTGGTGTCGGCGTGCCTTTTTTATTTTTATTTTGAAAAAAAAGTTTGCTAAGTGGTTTTTGGGCACTCGGCAACATCTTTGCCGAGTGCACGATAAAAAACGCTCGGCAAACTAGCGTTTGCAGTTAAAGGGTTTGCCGAGTGTAGCACTCGGCAAACCCTTTGCCGAGTGTTTTTGGGGCTTCGTCGAGTGCCCCTGGCACTCGGCAAAGCTCCTGTATCCCGTAGTGTAGGCTGTACCTTTTTACAGCTAATTTTGTACATATACATGGGATTGAAGAGTTGTAAAGATCGTGCACAAAATCACAATGGACTATCTTCGAGATCAGATAGGGCATGATACAATGTAGGCGACGGTTACAGTGATGTCATCCGGTTTGCCGCCCGTGAAGAAAGCGTTACCTGGCTGTGTCCGGCCCAAGGAGCTGTACGGCGTGTCTCTGTCGGCGCAGCTCGCAGCCTCGCAAGCGAAGCCCGCCATGACCTCCGCCATGTTCTCGGGCGCGAACCCCAACGCCGTTCCCATTCGCACCATGCGCTCGATCTCGTCGTCAAACACGTTGTCAAACAGCCCGTCCGTACCCAGAATTACAATGTCGCCTTCCTTCGCCGCCACCTCGCCGACCACCGCGTCGGCGAGCCTGCTGCTGTCTTGCTTTGAGCTGAGCTGGTATGGGCAGTTGAAGTAGTGCTGCTGCGGCTGCGACCGAAGCAGGATCCTGCCGTCGCGGATCACCACGAACCCGCTGTCGCCGACGTACGCCCACTTGAGGGTCCGGCCGGCGAGGGAGACGATGGCCGCCGTGGACGCGGCGGGCGTGTGCGCCGCTGCCGTCATCTGGTGCGCTCGCTCCAGCAGCGCGCGGGGGCAGATGCGCGTGCCGGGGACGGCGGTCATCGCCACCTCCGCGAAGGCGTTGTGCATGAGCGCGCGGGAGAACGCCGACGCGTCGATGCCCTTTCTGCGGTACCCGCCGACGCCGTCCGCCACGCCAATGACGCCGGCCTCGGCGTGCCCGAAGTGAGCGTCCTCGTCGTGATCCTTTATGTAGCAGGACGCGAACGCCATCCGCAGGTCTCCCTCCGGCTCCTCCTCTTCGCAGTCCATGGGGTCGCTGGCGCCGTCGTCGTCGCGCGGCGCGAGCAGCACCGCGGCGAAGTTTGCTGCCTCGTCCTGTTGGCTGGGCAACCACAAAAGCGGCAGCTTGGTGCGGGATATGCCGAAGGCGGCGCGGAGGCCGTCGGGGATCCGCCTGTCGATTTGGATCATGGTTTGCGCCATGTGCTTCTCCATCTCTCCTCTGCCCATGCGGTTCCCCATCTTTCTTCTTCCGTTCTGAAGCTAGGGTTCTTGGAAAGTGCAGGTGCTGGGATCTCGGCGCATGCGGTTGCACGCGTACGAATCAAAGGCGGGGGGCTCATCGTGCGGCGAGCAAACGTGTTATATAGGCACCGTACAAATAATCCGACTCGTGCCCGTATACGCGGTTTTAGTTGGTCCGCTTCTGTTTTTTCCTTTTTTTTTCGATTCTGATTATGTTTCGTTGAGCACAGCGAGCCTTTTCAGATTAGAACAAATTTTTTTGGTTTTTTTTTCGGTGGACAGAAGAACAACCCTTGAGTTCTTAGGGCAGAACCTGTGTAGCTTTGGCACCATACCTGCCGAAGGCACAAGAGGCGGCATTTTGTTGGCATGGGACAATGAGATTTTTTTAATGCAGGAGAGCTGCGTTTTACTGTGTTATATAGACGATAGGGCTGGATATCGAGCCAACTCGGCTCGTTTTGGCTCGGCTCGTTATAGTTCAGCTCGTTATGGCTCATTATACAAAGGAGCCAGAAGACTAGCTCGGCTCGGCTCGGTTCGTTAGCAAGCTTGAGCTAGCTCGTTTGGCTCGCGAGCCAAAGAAAAAAAAAACACATCACATGCATATTTAAAATAAAATAAACAAAATATATATGAATTTTACGATGGAAAGTATGCTATCATCGATGATCCATCATCATCCATTGATCGATGTCATTCAACCATACGGTATTTAAGAATGAACCGTATGTTGGGCCATGGCCGTGGGGTCTATTAGTCTAGGATTTTAGCGTTTAATCATGTTAGGCCATAGACAGAGGAATATGTGGACTGATTAAAATTGTAATGGTTAGAGTTTTAACGTATTGGGCTAGGCCGAGGGATATATGGGCCGATTGTAGTTGCTGTCATGTGAATTACCTTGGCTCGTAAACGGCTCGCGAGCTGGCTCGAGCTAGCTCGTTAATTAACCGAGTTGAATCGAGCTGGTTCGTTAATTTAAAATTCAAACGAGCTGAGCCACCAACGAGCGAGTCGAGCGAGCTAGCAAGTTACGAGTTTTTCGTCCAGCCCTATATGTAGAGAAGAAAAAGAACCCCATACAGCTCCTTCCTCTCATATGGGGACGGATATGAGAGTCAAGGATCCAATCTAAAAAAATTAAGCCTTAAAGAATTATACAAAAAAAAAAACACCAAAACTTGACCACACCTAAGGAGTTAGGCGCCTTTCAAGGCCCAGACCTTGTAGTTTCTTAGCGCCTGCTAAACACTAGAGACCATGTTCATCCTTAAGCAAACTCAAGATTGAGTTAAAGGAGAAACACCCTCAAAACACACAAGCATTCCTACGTTTCCACATCATCGAGATGATGATACAACCGATGTCGTCAGCCATAGCTTCACAATCTCGGCTTCGGTTCTTGTTAAAGCATCTCAATTAAAATTGAGAGTTACAACCGTTTATGGCCCAACAGATGACGCAAGAAAGGAGGATTTCTTGGCTGAGATGTTGATGATCAAGCCAACAACTGCCACCCCTTTGGCTTATCGCTGGTGATTTCAACCTCATATACAAGGCCAACGATAAAAATAACCTTAACCTCAATAGAAGGTTGATGAGAAAATTCAGAGCTGCATTGGATGAATGTGAACTCTTGGAGATCCCTTTACAAAATATAAAGTTCACCTGGTCGAGCAAACGAGAATGTCCGACCCTAGTGAAATTGGACATGGTCTTTTGCAACGCCCAATGAGATGTCCTCTTCCCAAATTTTGCTTTGAACGCGCTATCAACAGGTGGTTCAGACCACTGCTCAATCCTCCTGCACCACCAGAAAGCACTTTAAAGGGGGCTGCTTTCAGATTTGAGAACTTATGGACCAAAATCAATGGTTTCAGTGAAGTAGTCCAACGATCTTGGGAAAAGCCGCAGGTTGGCTCAGTGCACACTATCCTACGCAAAAAAAAACTCCTGGAAACGGCTAAAGAGCTGAGAGCCTAAGCAAGCCTCTCTTCATCAACACCAGGATTCAGGTGCATATTTCCCAGGAAGTAATTTTGAGATTGGATGTCACACAGGTAGAGTGCAAAAAAATCCAAATTAACAACAACGGGGTTTCCCTACTAAGTGGATTGACTGGCTAGCAGTGTTACTGAGAACCTCTTCCTCTTCGGTTCTCCGCAATGGATGCCCTGGACCAAGAATTAAACATCAACGTGGGCTGCGAGCAATGTTTTAAATAGCGGGCTAAGCCTCTTAGCGGCAGCCTCTCCAAAAGGCTAAGAAAGGCTATAGCGAGCTAAATAGCGGGCTAAGCCATTTAGCGTCTGAGCAAAAAAATATGTCAAACATTATGTAATTTTACACATAATAAAGATATAGAAGATGAAAACATTACAAATACCAATAGGGATAGATAGTTCAAAGTCTTACTAACACATTATATCAAAGTTCGTAGTTCATAAATGAACATCATACATCACATAGGGACATATGTGAGTTCAAAGTTCATACTCCCCTCGCCGGTTGCCGTCGCCAACTTCCGAGTTCCGACTTCCCTCGCCGGTCTTACAGCTTGCACCCTCGCCGGTCACAGCAGCAGCAGCATCCGGCGGCGCCGCCGCCAGCACTCACTCGAGCTCGGGAGGAAATTGTGTCGAATGGCTAGGGTTATGCCTGGGACAGCTTTGGGCCTGCACGTTAATTGGGCCGATGGAAATGAAAGCCCAGGCCAAATAGCGGCGCTAAATGAACCACAATTTAGCGGAATTAGCACGCTATTAGCAGTTAATAGCGGGAAAAATAGTTTAGCGTTAAAATCCTGGTAGCTTAGCGTTGGTCTTCCAGATCCGCTAAATAGCGCTATAGCGTCCGCTATAGCGTGCTATTTAAAACTTTGGCTGCGAGAGGGGGACCGGCTCTCACCATACCTCTTCATCTTGGCAATCGACCCGCTAAACTGCCTATTTTGACATGGAAAATGAAGATGGAACTCTGGGCCCTTTAAAGAGAAGGCATGCCAAACTCAACTTTCACTTTATGTTGACGATGCAGTAAATTTTTGCAACCCGAACAGAACTGACATCACAGCCATCCTGGACATTATGAAGGCCTTTGGACACGCAACAGGCTTGAAAATTAACATGAATGGTAGTGCCGATTCGTTGTGCTGGAATTGATATGGAGGAGGTTCTTCATGATTTCCCAGGGCACAGAGTTGCCTTCGCAGTGCAATACCTGGGCGGCTGGGCCTACCGCTAACACTAGGGAGGTTACGACTTGTGTATTTACAATATATTCAGGATAGAGCAAAGAGCAAACTAGAATGTTGGCAGGGCAGACTGTTGTCCAGCGCGGCAGCGCAGGAAGGCAGGAGCTAGTACGCACTGTCCTTAATGCCTAGCCGTTACTTGTTAACTGCGATTAAGCTTCCAAAGAAATTCCTGATAGACAAGATGAGACAAAAATAAAAGATTCTTATGGGCAGGGGACAATGAACTTTCTAGAGGGAAATGCATGGTAGCATGGCCCAAAGTTTGCATGCCAATGCCTTTGGGAGGCTTGGGAGTTGTTAATTTGGATTTTTTTCCAAGGGCACTAATAATAAGATGGATCTTGTTCAGTTGGTCTGATGAGGACAAACCATGGAAGGGAATGCAGCTACCAGTTGATGATTGCGACAAAGCTCTTTACAACGCGGCAACAAATGTCCAGTTGGGCAATGGAGGAATGCTTCGTTCTAGTCCTCACGTTGGTCACAAGGGGAGGCATCGGCAACCATGTTTCTCTTTACAGACATAGCAAGAGAAAAACTAGGACAGTGGTCGAGGCCTTGCAAAATGAGAGATGGATCACACTATCACAGACATTGAGTACAACAACATGGCCCAAGAACTCATCTCTGGGTGTTATGGGAGCAGCTACCGGAGGTTGAGTTAAATCAATCTGAGTTGGCAGTGGACAAGGAGACCTGGATATACACTGCAAGCGGGCAGCAGTACACAGCAAGATCGGCCTACAAATTACAATTTGAAGGAACAACAACTAGTGTGGTAGCTACAAGGATTTGGAATACAAAAGCCCCACCTAAATGTAAATTTTTCGCCTGGATGATGACCCAAGATAGAATTTGGACTGATGCGCGTCTGCAGGTCAGAGGGTGGACGAACAACTACTTTTGCCAACTCTGCCTGAGCCTACATCTGCAAGACTAGGAGCAAACTCGATTGTGCTCTTGATCGTCTGGAAGATTTGGAGGGAGAGGAATAACAGAGTATTTGGTAGGGGACACAGGACAGTATGGGAGACATTTAGGGCCTCTTTGGCATGGCTTATGCCGGCTTCGGCTTCATCTATTTTGCGCAAATCGAGGCACTGTAGTGTGAAGCCGTTTTATAAGCCGGGGTTAAAATGAACTAGAAGCCGGAAAAAGCCAATTTTTCTAGCTTCACCGGTGAAGCCGTTTTGGATGAGCCATGCCAAAGGGGACCTTAATACCATCAGCGATGAAGCACAGTACTACTAGGACATAAGTAGAACAGTCAATGGATATTCGCCTTTATTTTAGCGATGTTGAAAAGTTATTTTAACTATTATTGAAAAGTTAGTATTTTATAGGAGTTTTTTTTACTGTCCAAAATTTAACTTTAATCATCAATATATAAGTTCTTTAATGGCAATAATAAGCCTGTAATAATTAGAAATGTGTTAAATACTAACCTTATGAAAAGTAGCAATACATAACTCATACATTGTTGAACTAGCCGAAAGTCAAACCACAAACTTAACCCATCAAAACATCCTCACCTACATTCTCTCTATATATAGTTCCACATGTTCCGAAAACCCAAGATAAGACTGATGTCTAGTGGATCATTTTTTGCACAATATAAACTCAAAATTTACAATGAGAAGAGCATAAATTCTTCACATTTTCTATTCTACAAGTGCTTGAAATTGGAGCTCTTCTTCGGCAGGGGCATCGGTCCGAGATTGAAAACTCTTGCAGTTTTAGAAAAAAGGGCTTGGAGGAGACCAACTGGCTAGGCAGAGCAGGTGGGCACGGGAATGGAGCCATCGTATGCTGCGAGCGGGGGTGGATGGTGGTTGGACCAGGGATGGAAGGGATGACTTTAGGGGAGTGGACGAAGATCAAATGCGGCATCTGAGAGGTCGCCGAGGATGGGGCAGGTCGCCGGAAGATCGGGGCAAGTGTAAGAAAAAGACGAAGGTTGAAGATGACTCTATTGCCGTACGATGAGGATCCAACCGTCTTTTCGCTTGAAAATATATAAAAAATGGACTCTAATGTACAACTTTCCTTCAATTCTTATACAACAAACTAGAAAAACTCAAACTTCCACAAGAACTCACCCTTCATCGTCCCATTGCTACTCCCTCCGTTTTTTTAGTGTCGTATTTGGTTTCGGAAGGGCTAGCCTCGGACATCTGGCCGCAGGAGGCGTCCGGATGATGCTTCCGTTCGAGCGCATCGACCGTGCCCCGTCCCATCCCCACATAATAGAGGTGGGCCCCTGTCCCTGTAACAAAAGCGTGCCTGTAACCACGTAGCGCCGTAACAAAATAGGAGCGTGCCTGCCGCGCCTGCCTCACCCCGCCTGCGGATGTGTGCCGTGGATCGGAGGCATCTGCTGGCCTCAGGCACCCGCACGGCAACCTACGGTGGTGCCCTAACAGCAGCAGCAGATGGCTGCGGCAGTTGGATCACATTGCAACATGTGCAACACCCGATCTATTTTTGAAACATTCAGATGCAACACTTGCAACATACGTCTGAAGACAGATGAAATAATTGATACATACATCTAAAACACTTACGAAACCACTTGAAATCTATTGCAAACCATACGCAACATCTGGATAAAACACTTGCAACATACGTGTGAAGCATATACAACATCAAGATTAAAACACTTACAACATACGTCTAAAAAAATAAATGAACACAATGGGAAGAGAAGCTTACAACATACGTGTACATACATTTCAACATATGCAACATCTATGTAAAACACTTGTAACATACCTCTGAAATAACTGAAACACTTGAAACAGACGCTTTGCAACATGTGCCTTCAAGCGCAACATCTACTTGCTGCTTAGATAAAATGGAGGCTCATCGACGCGGAGTGGTGAGGGAGAGATGCCAACGGGCAGGCAGCTGCGCAGCCCTAGCGAGTGGCTATGCGGCTCCTGTGATAGGGTGGGCGGGTGCGGTCCCCTGTGACGAGGCGGCCCTACGGTGGAGGCGGTGAGCGCATGCGCTGCCTGGCGGCGAAGGACCCTGCGCTGGAGAAGGTGGGCAGGAGGAGGGCGGCACGGTGGAGTCGGACGAAGAGGTCAGATAACACTGTGGATAAGGCATTCTCACGAGCGAACATGAGTGGTTCAACGGGTGCGTCCAGACGGACCGACGCACCTATTATAATCATTACTCTCTCTCTCATAAAATAGAAGCTATTCTCGTTTCCCGAAAAATTAACTTTTTTTTAACTTTAATCATTTATATATAAAAAATATTAATATTTATAATATATAATTAGTATCATCAGATATATATACATCGTTGAATTTTTTTTAAACTTTTTTAACTGCACTCTGCATGGCTGCATGCAGATTTAATGTGCGTGGAAGAATCGAGGCGGCTTTTAACTGCAAGACTCTGCGCGACTCTTCGAAAGAAGCGATTAAATCGAATACCACATCTAATACCGACGATTTCCAGCTTCAGAATATGATGAGTGAGATCAATTTGACAGAAGGAAGAGATGGGGTCGTCTGAGCCTTGGAAAAATCTGAAAAATATTCAACGAAATCTCTGTACAAACTGATGACCTTTGGAGGTGTTAGAGATGTTCACATGATGAGGATATGGAATTGCAACATTCCTCTAAAAGTGAAAAATTTTCTCTGGATGGCAGCTCAGGACAGAATCCAATCAAGTGTTCAATTAAAGAAGAAATGTGCTGTGTGTGACCAATTGGAAACCACATATCACATTCTCTTCCAATGCCCCATTGCTGTTTATCTATGGTCCTTTCTCAGAGATTCATTTGGATGGTTGAAATCACCTACCAGCTGTGTAGAGTTCTTCTCGGAGGTGTTAGAAGCTGTTAGAGGAAAAAAAAACAAAAAGTAACTTTGTTCATTTGTGCAGGTGCCATGTGGACGATCTGGAAAACCCGAAATGATGTGGTGTTTAACAAGAAGCTCTTATCCTCACCGTAAACCATAGTCTTCAAGACATTGATGCTGATCAAGTCATGGAGCCTGTTGGTGAAGCCGAAATTAAAGCCGGTGGCCAACGAAATGATTTCCCTCCTTTCGACAAATGCATATTAGACTTTGTCTCTTTTGTTTTGAGCTGGAGGCGCCCTTTGTGTTCTTGCTTTTGTAACTCTGTCTTTGCCTTCGCTTAGCGAGGTGTTAGAAAGTTAGAGGTAATCGTAGAGCTTTTCTGAGCTACTGCTTTTGGTGATGTTGAAGCTTTAGAGTTCGGTTAAGTCATGTTGGGAGTCGAGTTAAACTCTGTGCTCAAATTGTAAGTTGGTATCACCAGCCTCGGATCTTGACCTTTCGTTAAGCTTTATATAAAGCTCGGTGAATGCCTTCGAAAATACCGACGATTTCCCAGAACCAAATGCGACACCTAAAAAACTGAGGGAGTAATCGTTAATATAAAAGCCAAGTTATTATGTTTTTTCTATAAACTTCGTTTGCGTTTTAAAACCACAATGGAGAATCAAAACAAAAAAAATATGTTCCTCCTACAAATTCTGAATCGGAATCGAAAAAACGGGAAAAAGAAGCGGACTAACTATAGGAGCACGAGTCGGAATATTTGTAGGGTGCCCATATAACTACACGTTTGCCCACCGCACGATGAGCCCCGTCTTTGATTCGAGACGCATGCGCCGAGGCCCCTGCTCTCCAAGAACTCTAGGTTTTAGAGAGCAGAGAAAGTCCAATGGAGAAGCACATGGCGCAAACTCTGATCGAGATCGACAGCCGGATCCCTGACGCCCTCCGCGTCGCCTTCGGCATATGCCGCCCCTCGTGTCCGGCGATTTTGCGCGGCCAACAGGACGAGGCAGCCAACTTCGCCGCCGTCCTGCTCGCGCCGCGCGACGACGGCGGCGCCAGCGACCCCATGGACTGCGACGAGGCGGAGCCGGAGGGAGACCTGGGGATGATGTTCGCGTCGTCCTACATAAAGGATCACGACGAGGACGCTCACTTCGGGCACGCCGAGGCCGGCGTCGTTGGCGTGGCCGACGGCGTTGGCGGGTACCGCAAGAAGGGCGTCGACGCGTCGGCGTTCTCCCGCGCAATCATGCACAACGCCTACGCGGAGGTGGCGACCGCCGTGCCCGGCACGCGCATCTGCCCCCGCGCGCTGCTGGAGCGAGCGCACCAGATGACGGCCGCGGCGCACACGCCCGCCGCGTCCACGGCGGCCATCGTCTCCCTCGCCGGCCGGACCCTCAAGTGGGCGTACGTCGGCGACAGCGGGTTCGTGGTGATCCGCGACGGCAGGATCCTGCTTCGGTCGCGGCCGCAGCAGCACTACTTCAACTGCCCCTACCAGCTCAGCTCAAAGGAAGACAGCAGCAGGCTCGCCGAAGCGGTGGTCGGCGAGGTGGCGGCGAAGGAAGGCGACATTGTGATTCTGGGTACGGACGGGCTGTTTGACAACGTGTTTGACGACGAGATCGAGCGCATGGTGCGGATGGGCACGGCGTTGGGGTTCGCGCCCGAGAACATGGCGGAGGTCATGGCGGGCTTCGCTTGCGAGGCTGCGAGCTGCGACGACAGAGACACGCCGTACAGCTCCTTGGCCTGCCGGACACAGCCAGGGAATGCTTACTTCACGGGCGGAAAGCCGGATGACATCACTGTAGTCGTCGTCTACATTGTATCATGCCCTGTCCGATCTCAAATATAGTCCATTATTGTGATTTTTTTAGGGGAAATCGGAGCTTCATATATTCGCCCTGTTATGCAACACTACTTTAGCAACGAACGATGTTTTCCTCTCACACATTTCAGCATAAGCGTCAACATAAACCAAAATTTCAACGAAACGAACAGGGCCATTAATTATGATCAAATTACAATCAGCGGATACGATGTCCCTCAGTCCTGGTGGGGTTATAAGATACTCCACCACCCGGTTATGTTGGGACACCATACGAGCACACTCATGAGCTATTTTATTACAATTGCGACTAATGAAACTCAAATGAAAATCTTCAAAGCACCGGCTCAGAGCCTCCAACTGTTGTAGAAGCGGGGCAATCTCTGAATTTTGGCTTGTGCGGTTCATCCACAGACTTACTAAGACCTGTCAGTCAGTCTCCAAATGCAGCTTCCGCACGCCCCGGTTCTGTGCAAACACCATGCCGCCATCACGGCAGGCTATGGCTTCTGCAGCTAAGGGGTTCAGGCAGCAGTCATACTAGATGGCCTTCCGTCCACAAGCTCTGCCTTCCTAATCATGGAGAACCAGACCTGACGCAGCAGCTCAGGTCTCAGCATGGAATGAGGCGTCAACATTGCCTTTAACCCATCCCGGCTCCGGCCTTTGCCAAGTCTGACGGTTGCTCACTAAACTTGCAGATGGTTTGGTCGGGTGCATTTCCTGCCAAAGATCAAAGGCGGTGTCAATTGCCCATTGAGCTGCTATCTTCATCGGCACCACTCCTTCACCAATGGCGTCTCTTATTTCTTGTCATCCACAGCGACCACGAACCGCACAAAATCACAGCTGCATTCTTCGGCGATATAACATCTGGGTTAATCAGGTCACACCGGTCAGCAGCCTCACTTCTTCCCAAAAATATTTAGCCACCGTG
The DNA here is from genome assembly GCF_019320115.1 of Miscanthus floridulus. Lineage (NCBI taxonomy): Eukaryota > Viridiplantae > Streptophyta > Magnoliopsida > Poales > Poaceae > Miscanthus > Miscanthus floridulus. The sequence continues at coordinate 91,843,990 of NC_089586.1, forward strand.
CAGTCCAGCAAGGCGTGCTTGATTGACTCCACATCCGCGCCACACACTTCACAGTGTGCTGTTGGTTCAACATGTCGTCGGTACGTGCAAGACCCCCCTAGTCGGTAGGAAGCCAATCAGCACCCTCCACGAGAACACCTGGACCTTAGGTGGCACACACATCTTCCAGCATCTCGCCCAGGATGGATCACCTGAAGATGAAGCTTGGTTTTCCACCATCCCAGTATATTGATCATCATACAGGAGCCTGTACGCCGACCGGACCGAGTGGAGTCCATGTCTCTCCAGCTTCCGGGCCCAAGTATCATCCCTTATTGTGGTTTTGTGCACGATCTTTTACAGCTCTTCAGTCCCAGTTCATGGAGGCGATCTGCTGTCAGCCATAGTCGATGATGATGAGCCGTGGCGTCAGGCCACCCATCGATAGGCTTTAAGTTTAGAGGAGGATTACTCTACTATGAACATTGAAACCGACAATTCATCAAAAAATAAAATGGAAGACACACACAAGAACAGAGCATGAAGGGAATCTGCAACGGATGGAAGAGAGGGAGAGGGTACCTTTGGAGACCTTGTTTGACACTGCCCGCGCTGAACTAGTCGAGGAACAACGACAGCTTGTGGAACATCTGTAGGTGCTTCTCCACCGGCTTAAGGGCGGGCGTGATGGTGTCGAAGGGCTTGTCGGCTGTCGCGATTGTGGAGGTACATCGTGTGCATGCCCTGCTCCATCTGCACCGCCTTGTCTCCTACGAGGAGTCGCGTAAGATATTTGTTTGGTTCTAACAAAAGACAATTTCTTAAAGCGAAATTAGAGGGGTGACGAGAAATGTTGTTTTTTAACGACAATGAAACCATCCAACATTTATTTTTTTGAGTGTCATATAGCATGTTTTGTTTGGAGGATTGTTCACATAACATTTGGCTTATCACCTTCAATGAATATGACTATTTTTTTTTTTTTTGCCATACATGGTTAGAGCATCTCCACCAAACTGAGAAAATATGATCGCCTTCCCCTGTAACCAGTGAGGGGATTGAAAACCAAAAAACAAGTTTTAATGGATCCTTTCCAAATCTCTTTACCTAATTTTTGTCTCAATTAAGATAAGAAAAATCATCCCTCAAAGAGAAGGGAGAGCAACTCATCCCATTTTCCTCACCGCGCCGTGCATTGGACGAAGCAGCCGCTCCTCGTCCGTAAAATAGTTTCAGAAAACTCAATCAAATTAAAATAGCTTGACTTAGAATTGAACTGAAGCATTAAGTTTTTTTTTTTGGAACGGAGTAATTTTTAATACTAACTAATGGATCCAAGTAAGACCTTACTTGTCAGATAGGCATAGGCCACTGATCGGGCCGACCGGCCGAGCCGTTAGGTGCGTATCTGACAGTGAGCCATGTCATATTGTGGGCAGCTGCTCTGTGCTCATAAGTTCACTCTTTAAACTGAACGGTGCCTGCACGCCTTATTGAGGAGAGAATGAGAATGAGTCAATGAAAAACGTCTTGTCAGATTAGCGGTGCCTGCACGCCTTATTACAACTGATCGGCAACTGGAAAAGCTAAAAAGATGTCATGTTGAGTTTTTTTCTATCTGATGATAGTCCTGCATCCGACACATCAACTGTTCGCTTGAACTTATCAGTCTGTCTTATTAGCTATGGTACAGTGTTTTTCTCTCACAACAAAACAACATCAGCTGACTTATTGGTCGGAAACAGCTCGGTGGTTTTACGCTCTCTCGATAGCTAATTTTTTCTTCGTATCTTTCGTCCGCCGCCCCGCTGCGGCGCGGTAGACGAGACCCTGTCCCTACCGTAACCACGGCGACCTCCTCCTTTCCCTCCCCTGCAGCCGTCATGGCCATGGCCGCCCCCGCCCTAACCTGGTTCGGCCGCCTCCACCTTGCTGTCGTCTCTTCCGCCCCACCGCTTGGCCTGCCTGCCTCCCCAAAAATCTTTTCTACGTCCACCGAAGATGGAGAAGAGTGGGAGAGGAGGCGGAGACGGAGAAGAAGAAGAATCGAGTGTTCAACGCTCGAGTGTTGAATAGTATTTCTCGAAATATGTAAAATCGGGATTGTTGGAAAAGGGTAGAAATAGGCTACCTAGCAATCAACCACACTAGTGAACTGGTTTTATTTATTGGATAATACACAACAACTCAACAAGATTCAAGCGAGCAGGGTAAGCTCAAATAAGGGAAACATGCATACATAGGCTGCTTCATCTCCTTATTCATCATGAACCAGGCAGTTCTTATTGTATATATGATCGCAGTCGCAGCCAATCCGGACCTGATCGAGAGACTCTTCAGAAGCTCAAGTGATGGTTTTGGCGGCCTTGTATTTGTTGAGGCAGGGCATGGTGGTGAGCCCCTTGGTCATGAGTGGCTGCACCATCGCCCACGCCCACACACCTGTCTTCTCCTTGGTTTTCTTCTCGATGACGGTGACAATGTCTTCCTCGACGTGCCGATGATCTCTTCCGCAGCTGGGCCAAGGTCAACGCGTTCAATCTCGAAGCCGCCATCTTTTGTAGTGCTACTATTGACACGGACGAGGGTCGGGCCACTGAACAGGTTGTGCTTGCCGGCAATGGCCTCTGGTACGCTCCAGAGAAGAGTACGGCCACGTAGTAGCCACCGAGGCTCGGGTCGGGCGGGTGCAGCGGCAATGTCTCGTCGCCGCTGATGAACTTCTCGATCTTCCCGTCGCTGTCGCAGGTGATGTCCACCAGCGTGCCCTTGAGCGTCGGCTTCTCGTTGAGCCGGCTCACCGGCATCATCGGGAAGAGCTGCCCGATGCCCCAGAAGTCGGGCACCAGCGAGAAGACGGACAGGTTCATGCGGTAGCTGTAGATGGCATCGGCGACGACCCTCTTGCAGAGCTTCTTGGCAAGCTTGTACATCTCGATGCCGTGCTTCTGGAAGTCTGCGGCGTGCGAGTAAGCCCGCCGTGGCGCCGCCGCCAACTGGAGCTCTCGGCTGCTTGTAAGAGAGGTCCTGGATCCTGTTCAGCAACTGCTCAGAGGTGTCCTCGTCCTGCGGCTTGGGGACCGCCGAGAGAACCTCGAGGATGATCATGGAGTGGTGCGACGCCATGGCACGCCCGCTCTCGGTGCACACGACTGGGTGCTCGACGCCGTTGTACTCGCACTTGAGCCGCGCCGCCTGCACGACGGCGGAGGCGTACTCCTGTATCCCGTACGCCACCGACATGTCGGAGTCCCCTGAACGGGTCCCGTCGTAGTCGACCCCGAGCCTGCCGCCGCAGTCCAGCCCGGTTCCATACTTTCCATCCAGGCCATAAAACGCGAGCCCAACGGCACGGCGAGAGGCACATCAGAAACACGACGCTGTTAGATTGATCTCCTGACCAGTAGGCCCAACGGCCTATTGGGCCTTGGTCTCGCGCCCTGATCGGGGGCGCCCAACCCTACATGGTTGGTGGGCCCCCGTCGCACTGCGCTATATAGAGAGGTGGGGGCCGGCGGCTCAAGGTACGAGGTTCGCCGTGAGCCGCAAACCCCACCGACAAACCCTAGACCGATCTCGAGAGGGCGCGCAGCCAGCGACGGGAAGCTCCGCTGATCCTCGTCGTCGCCACTGCTACGCCCGACCTCACTGCATCGACGTTCGTGCAACCTCTACTCCACCCGTCGCTGCCCGTGTGCTGCCTCCATCACCGAACCCGCGATGGCTAGCACAACCGCGACATCATCTGGAGGCTCAGGTTCATCACCAGCCCTCTCTCTCCTATCTCCCTCTCGGTGTAGTGTTATAGGTCTAAATGTGCATGTGTTTTATGGATCTATGAGTTCATCCGCCTAGATCTACTCTAGTCGATCCACAGAAAGTCTACAATGGTATCAGAGCCTACTAGCACGTAGATCTAGAACGGGTACCGATTAGAAAAGAAAAAGACGAAGAGATCCAGTGCGGATCTAAGCAGAAAAGGGTCGGCCGACGTTCGGTTGAACCCCAAACTCGATCCGTCGGATCTGAGAAAAGTTTTGATTCGGATGAACCCTAAACCTAATGAGGTTAAAGAAAAACCCGAAGGTGATTCGGGGAAAAGAAAACAATTTCGTTCCCCAACCCTAATCGGGAAATCATGTAAAATCGGGATAAAAGAAACAGAAAAGGAATGAAAAGGATCCCGATCTCGGATCGGATAAGAAAGAACCCTAACCCTAGAAATGAAACCCTAACCCTAGATCGGGTTTTGGGGAAGGAATAAGATGGAGAGGGGAACCTACCCGGTCTTCCTGACACCGCCGTCGCGCGGAAAGTCACCACCGTGCGGGCGGTGATCACCGCCGCCATGGTTGGCGAGCGGACAGAGGCCCGGCTTGGCCGTGGCTCAGGACAGCGGTCCAAAGCCGCTCGACGGCGGCGCGCTCTGCCATGGGCGAGCGCGCGCACTGGCGAGGGGCTTGGCACCGGTGTCGTCCTTCCTTCTTCTCCGGTGACGAGGTGGCCGCGCACTCCCTTCGTTTTTTCGCTACCGTCGCCGTGGGAGAGGAGAGGAGAAAGAGGAAATGAACCTAGGGTTCAGGGAGAGGGGCTGGCCGGGCGGTTTTGTTCGGGCGAAACGCGCGGGCAGCCGTCGGATGGAGATGGACGGCCACGGGCGACTGGGCCAGCGCCGCAGCCCAGGCGGGATAGGCACCAAGGCCGAAATCCCGGCCCAGGCCCAGGTTGCGGCCTGGGCGCGGGGGAGAGCGCGCACGGCTGGGCGCGGGGATGCGCTGAGCGCGCGGATGGGCCGCGGCTGGCTGGGCCGATTTCGCTGGCGCGCGCGCGCGCGTGGGCAGGCCGTGGGCCGCGCGTGTGCTGGCTGGGCTGAAATGGTAAAATGAATAGAAAAGTCACAGTTTTTGTTTTTCTTATTTTCCAGAAGACAGTTTGATCAATTTGAATTGATTTTTTATGATAATATCTGTACAAAATTTATCCAACGATATTTTTTTGTTCAGTAAATGGTAAATTTGCTTCTGGAAAATAGGAAAAGATTATTAAATGTTAAAGTTTCCGCTGCGTATTTAAAGTTGTAATTTTCGTTATTAAATTCGAACCAACGGGAAAATTTAATTTTGAAAATGGATATGTTTTAAATAGATTATAATATTGTTGTTATTCTGACCAACGTTGATTAATGGCAATATTATAATGTTTTTGTTATACATTAATTCTATTTCTGCCCAACGGTGATGTAGAATTAGTGTAGAAAATAATTGTATGTTTTAATTTTGACCAACGTTAAACTAAGGCATGCAATTATTGTTGTTATTTCTGTTCTCACCCTGTTTGAATTATGTTTTCAGGAGGATACAACTTGATGAGTTGTATCAAAGAAATCCCCACTCTAAAAGGTGATAACTATATTGAGTGGAAGAAAAAGGTAGACCTGGCCTTTATCCTCGCTGAGGTTGACTGGGTTGTCACCACACCGTGCCCTAAAGAACCTGAGGCACCGGTGAGGGAAACAGACGAGACTGATACTGCATGGCAGAACAGAGAGCGGGATTTTGCTCCCGTAAAGATGTCCTATGACCTTGAGCATAGGAAATGGGTCACTGCCAACAAGAAGTGTTTGGCAGTGATAAAGAACACGATTGAGCCTGCTATTGTGGGCTCAATTTCAGACTATGACACGGTCACAGAGTACCTAGACAGAATAAAGAGTCAGTTCACTGGCTCTTCAAAGACATATGCAACCCAGCTGATCAAGCAGCTGGTCACAGAAAGGTACTCTGGTGGCGGCAGTGGCATTAGAGAGCACATACTGAGAATGAGCAATCTGGCATCTAAGCTTAAACCAATGGATTTGGCACTCAAGGATGAGTTTCTTATTCATTTGATTTTTGCTTCTTTGCCCAAAGAATTTGACACATTTGTTGTTAATTACAACATACAGCCTGAAAAATGGGATTTGGAAAAGCTCATAGCCATGTGTGTGCAGGAGGAGGAAAGAATAAAAGTTTCACAAGGTGGTTCTGTCAACTACCTAAAAGATAAGAAAAAGAACTATAATAACAGTTCTTCCTCCAAATCATCTGGAAAAGGTCCCATGCAACAGTCTCAGAACCAGCAATTCCCAGTGGCTAAAGACCAGTGTCTCCACTGCAAGAAGACAGGACATTATAAAAATAATTGTCCTGATTTCTTAAAGATGATTATGAAGAATAAAGGTGAGAACATTATTACGTTCGTAAATGAATCCTTGTATGTAAAGTTTTCAAAATCTACTTGGTGGATTGATTCAGGTGCAACTATTCATGTTGCTAATTCATTACAGGGATTCCGTTCGATGAGAACTTTGCAAAGAAGCGAAAGTTTCATTAAAGTCGCAAATGGAGAACAAGCAGATGTTGAGGCCGTTGGTGATCTTCCGTTAGAGCTTACTGATGGCTTCATAATTATTCTTAGAGATGTTCTTTATGTACCTTCTTTGCAAAGAAATTTGATTAGTGTTTCAAAGTTGGACCATGATGGTTATGATTGCCATTTTGGAAATGGCAAATGTCAGATATTGTTTAATAATAAATGTATTGGTCTTGCCTTCCGACAAGACGAGCTTTATTTGTTATCACTTCGTGAAAATGTTAATTCCGTATGTGATGTGAATGAAAATGTATCCTCATCGAACAATGGAAACAGAAAACGAAAGAGAGCTCAAGATGCGTTGTCGAAATTATGGCACTGTCGTTTAGGCCATATTTCGAGGGGGAGAATAGAAAGACTAGTTAAGAATGATATTCTTCCTCCATTAGAGCTCTCGGAGTTAGAACAATGTAGAGATTGCATAAAAGGAAAGTATATAAAGAAAATTAAGAAAGATGCCAAACGAAGCACAGAAATTCTACAGATTATTCACACAGACATATGTGGTCCTTTTCCTGTGAAAAGTGTGGATGGTTATGATTCATTCATAACATTCACTGACGATTACTCTCGGTTTGGCTACATTTATCCAATTAAAGAAAGAACAGAAGCGTTGGATAAATTTAAAATATTTAAAGCAGAAGTTGAAAATCAGCATGATTTAAAGATTAAGATAGTCAGGTCTGACCGTGGAGGAGAGTACTACGGTCGGCATACCCCATATGGACAAGTTCCTGGACCTTTTGCAAGGTTCTTACAGGAGAATGGTATAGTCGCCCAGTATTCAACACCGGGCGAACCTCAGCAGAATGGAGTAGCTGAAAGGCGTAACCGTACCTTGATGGATATGGTGCGTAGTATGATAAGTTACTCCACTTTACCCACGAGTCTGTGGATGGAGGCGTTAAAAACCGCCATTCATATTCTCAATAGAGTACCAAGTAAGTCGGTGCCCAAAACACCGTATGAGTTGTGGACAGGAAGAGTACCCTCACTTAACCACTTGCGTGTGTGGGGGAGCCCTGCTGAGGCTAAAGTTTTTAACCCAAACATTGGGAAGCTAGATCCCAAAACAGTGAGTTGCCATTTCATTGGCTACCCAGAAAAGTCAAAAGATTTTCGTTTCTACTGTCCTAACAGACATACAAAGTTTGTGGAAACGAGACACGCTGTCTTCCTAGAGGATGAAATGATTAGGGGGAGCATGGTAGCTCGAGAAATTGATCTTGAAGAGAAGCGGGTGTATGCACCCACTCCGATCATTCATGAGCCATTTTTCTCACTACCTGCTGTTGCTGCACCAACAGTACAAGACACTGTGGTGCCAGCACCTGTTGTTATCCCGCCTGTGGCAACAATGAATGATGATGAGAAACCTGTGGCTCAGGATCCTATAGAACCTATTGCCACACATGAGGGGGAGCAACAACAGCCTCAAACAGAAAATGTGCCAATTGAGGAGGCCCCTAGAAGGTCTCAAAGAGTTAGAAAATCAGCTATTCCTGCTGATTATGAAGTGTACAACACTGAAGAATTTCAAATGGAGGATGATCCCACCTCATTTGAAGAAGCCATAAAAAATGACCATTCATCAAAGTGGCTTGAGGCCATGGAAGATGAGATGAGATCAATGAATGCAAATAAAGTTTAGGATTTGGAGATAATTTCTAAAGGAGCCAAAACAGTAGGCTGTAAATGGGTCTACAAAACAAAACTTGACTCTCAAGGGAATATAGAGAGATATAAAGCCCGACTTGTGGCAAAAAGCTTTACACAAAGAGAAGGGATTGATTACAATGAGACATTTTCTCCAATCTCATGTAAGGATTCCTTCAGAATCATAATGGCATTGGTGGCACATTACGATTTGGAATTACATCAGATGGATGTAAAGACGGCATTTCTCAACGGAGACTTAGAGGAAAATGTTTACATGGCACAACCGAAAGGTTTTGTCATGGAAGGAAAAGAACGTTTGGGATGCCGCCTAAAGAAATCCATTTATGGATTAAAACAAGCTTCAAGACAGTGGTACTTGAAGTTTGATCAGACAATAAAGAATTTTGGGTTTAAAGATAATGTTGAGGACAATTGTGTCTACGCAAAGTTTAAGAATGGGAAGTTTATCTTCCTTGTCCTGTATGTGGATGATATCTTACTTGCTAGTAGTGATGTCAGTCTACTACTGAAAACAAAGAAGTTTTTGTCCTCAAAGTTTGATATGAAAGATCTTGGTGAAGCTTCGTTCGTTCTAGGGATCGAGATTCACCGAGATAGAAATAAAGGGGTATTAGGACTGTCACAAAAGGCATACATAGAAAAAGTCTTAAAGAAATTTAGTATGCACAAATGTAGTCCCTCACCTGCTCCTATAGTCAAGGGCGACAGATATGGGGATTTTCAATGCCCCAGGAACCAATATGAGATCGATCAAATGAAAGTGGTTCCATATGCTTCAGCTGTCGGAAGCTTGCAATATGCTCAAGTGTGTACGCGCCCTGACTTGGCATTTGTTACCGGGTTACTTGGCAGATTCCAGAGCAATCCTGGAATAGAACACTGGAAATTGGTAAAGAAAGTCTTGCGTTATTTGCAAGGAACGAAAGGCCTTATGATGACGTATAGAAGATCTGATTCACTCAATATAGTGGGATATTCAGATTCTGATTATGCGGGAGATAATAGAAAATCCACGTCTGGATATGTGTTTACTCTCGCAGGGGGAGCTATTTCATGGAAAAGCTCAAAACAAACCGTCACTACATCGTCCACAATGTATGCCGAGTTTGTAGCGTGTTATGAGGCAACGGGGCAGGTGAACTGGCTAAAGAAGTTCATACCCGGTTTGAAGGTGGTTAACGACATCAATAGACCACTGAAGTTATACTGCGATAATAATCCAGCAGTACAGTATGCTCACAACAATAGGTCAAGTGGTGCTGCCAAACACATTGACATAAAGTATTATGTTGTGAAGGATAAAGTCTGGGATCAAATGATAAGTCTTGAGCATATAAGTACCGAAAAGATGCTCGCGGATCCGCTTACAAAAGGCTTACCACCTAACGTGTTCAGAGAACATGTAGCCGGCATGGGTTTAAGGGAAAGCCTATGATTCCTGGACTATAAAGGGCCCAAAAGTTAAAGTAACTATTTCAGATCAGAGACGTGCATTGTAGCTGTCAAATCTATCGGCGATTGACCGAGACGATGAAACATGCTCTATGCATCATCTGTGAAGAAATGAGTAAGGTTTAAAGGATTGAAGTTTAAAGTTTAAAGATAAAAGTAATAGTGAGATCAAGGGGGAGAATGTTAGATTGATCTCCTGACCAGTAGGCCCAACGGCCTATTGGGCCTTGGTCTCGCGCCCTGATCGGGGGCGCCCAACCCTACATGGTTGGTGGGCCCCCGTCGCACTGCGCTATATAGAGAGGTGGGGGCCGGCGGCTCAAGGTACGAGGTTCGCCGTGAGCCGCAAACCCCACCGACAAACCCTAGACCGATCTCGAGAGGGCGCGCAGCCAGCGACGGGAAGCTCCGCTGATCCTCGCCGTCGCCACTGCTACGCCCGACCTCACTGCATCGACGTTCGTGCAACCTCTACTCCACCCGTCGCTGCCCGTGTGCTGCCTTCATCACCGAACCCGCGATGGCTAGCACAACCGCGACATCATCTGGAGGCTCAGGTTCATCACCAGCCCTCTCTCTCCTATCTCCCTCTCGGTGTAGTGTTATAGGTCTAAATGCGCATGTGTTTTATGGATCTATGAGTTCATCCGCCTAGATCTACTCTAGTCGATCCACAGAAAGTCTACAGACGCTACACGAGTGCACGCATCATCCGTGTCTGTTAGAATTTGATCTGAATTCTAATATGAGTTAGAATTTGATCCGAATCTCTAATACAAGTCTTGTTGAAATACGTGTACGTCTAGAGAGTCCACGGTTCGAGTCATGTGTTTAGCGGCGTATGGACTGCATGCAGTCGTATTACATCTTGTTTCTTGAACTGATTTTCCATGTGTGTTTGATCTGTATTTGCATTTTTGCTAACATGGTCCTTGCTGCCCGTTTGGTATTGGTTCTCGAGGACATTTGGGCTAGATTAGGGGCAGTATATTATTATCTGTATATGCATGCACCATGGCGACCAACCAAGATGAGGAGCGCACTGGAGACGTTAGAGCAGATCCAGGAAACGATAGCCGAGATCAAGGGACGAACCCCCGACGTGAGCATCTCCAGGTTCGTCGACTCCGTTTTGGATGATTCGCTGGGGACCGAATACGCGCCGTCGGAGTGGAAGAGCGGTGACGCCGGTCATGGACGCCGCGCGGAGGAACGGTCTGACGACAGGCGGCCATGCGTTCCCACTCTGAAGATGGACTGGGAGGCATGCGTCCTCCCTCTGCACGGTGAGGACGCGCACTTCGGACACGCCGAAGCCGGCATCGTCGGTGTCGCGGACGGTGTCGGCGGGTACCGGGACCGAGGTGTGGACGCCGGCGCGTTCGCACGAGCTCTCATGGCGAACGCTCTGGCGACGGCGGAGCGGGTGGCCAAGGCCCGCAGGCTCCTCATCCGCCTCTTCCCGATGAAGGTGCTGGAGCGGGCGTACAAGAAAGCTGCCATGAACAAAACACCAGGGGGGTCCACGGCCGTCATCCTGTCGCTCTACGGCACGGAGCTCAGCTGGGCGTACATCGGCGACAGCGCCTTCGCCGTGTTCCGAGGCGGCAAGATCATCTACCGTTCGGTGCAGCAGCAGCGCCGCTTCAACGAGCCGTACCAGCTGAGCACCAGGGGGCGTGGAGGCAGCCTCAGCGAGGCGGAGGTGGGCGGCATGTCGACGGTGAAGGACGGCGACGTCGTAGTGATGGCGACGGACGGGCTGTTTGACAACATGCACGACTGGCAGCTCGAGCGCGCCGTGCGGATGGGCACCGACCTGGGCTTCCCGCCCAAGAACATGGCGGACATTGTCGCGGGCATCGCTTACGAGATATCGAAGGAAAGTTGGGGATGCTCGCCGTTCGGTATCGGATACTTCAAGAAATACAAGAAGGAATGGCATGGTGGAAAGGAGGACGACATTACGGTCATCGTCGCGTATATTGTCTCCAAGGATTCGTGATTTTTTTTAGGCTGCGATTGATTTTTTTAGGAACCATTGGACGCTAGCAAAATGTTAGTTTGTTCTAGCCTTATATATGATTAGTAGCAGAACTGTCCTGCGGTGTAACAGAAGACGGGGCAGGTAGCGCCCGAACGTCTGACATCAGGACGCGTTCGGACGCTGCTCCCGTTCAAGCGAACCACCACGCCCCGTCCCATCCCCGTGTAAAGGAGAGCATTCACCACGCCCCCGTGTCACCTACGACATCCCGGGCCCGACTGCGCCCGCGCCCAGCCACGTCCCTTTCCTGCTGTGCCTTGTCACCGAGCTCGAACTATCGCAACGAGATGGAGGGAAGGGAGGGGAGAGAGAGGAGAGGAGAGGAGAGGGCGAGGCCCGTCGCGCGAGGTAGGAATCGAAGCTCTGCGACAGGCCATTGTCCGCCACCCACCGACGTCAACGCAACAAGTGTGTAAGGGGACCGTGACGCCTAAGAGGAGGGATGAATTAGACAACCTAAAAATCTACTCTAAACTATGGCCTCTATTTCCATCTAGTCAAAACCTATACAAGAGAGTAATCTATCTAAATGTGTAACTACGGTTTTGCTAGGTGTGTTGCTATCTCTACAGCAAAAGAGTTATGCAACCTAGGTTCTAATCCTATCAACTAGCCTATCAACTAAGCTAGGGAAGTAAAGCACACAACCAAGGTAGCAAAGTAAATGCGGAAGGTAAAGATGAGGTAGAGATGCAAACTTCCGTCGATGACTCTGGTATTTTTACCGAGGTATCGAGAAGCGCTCAAGCTTTTCCCTAGTCCTCGTTGGAGCCCCTCGCAAGGAATCCCTCGCAAGGGCCAATCTCCCGGTTGGGTAACTCCGTAGATAGCCCTGGGCCTTCTCCACGCGTAAGTAGGGTCTCCGGTGTGTCTTCCGATAAGCCTCTCCCGGACTGCTCCCCGCTGTTGTCACTATCAAGCTTCCGGCCGAACCGCAGCGGGCCTTGTTCCCTTTGGTACACGGTGGCGGTCACATCATAAATGCGGTTGGTGTGATCTCGTAAGACTACAAGCCTCTCCGATGTACAATAATGGTGCGCGCAAGCACCGAGTGATAAGAGGTGTGCAAACCTCACTAAACACTAGGCCTAAACCTAGATCAAGCGTATAAGTTATGGTCTAATCAACCTAAGCACTTCACAAAGCACCTACGCTAATCACCTAATGAATCACTAAGCACTATATAATTGAAGATCACTAAAATGGTATATCAACACCCTTGATATGTTTTCTTAGCTCTTCTCATCTAAAATGGCCGGTTGGGGGTCTATTTATAAGTCCCATGGAGAAAGTAGCCATTGGGGACGAAACCTAGCTTTCTACTATTGACTGCACACGCAGGTCGTCCTGATCGGACACGTCCGGTCGTCCCAACCATTGAAGCCAACCGTTGGCACTCACTATTGATCGGACTCTCCGGTGAGTCCGGTCGCTTACCATCTGAAGCGTCCGGTTGACGTTTCGTCGCTCTAGAACCCCTCTGGAGTTGATCGGACTCAGCCACGAGCGAGTCAGGTCACACTATGCCGCTACGTTGAAAGGTCCTTGTTTGGTTTTGGTAATTGAGTGACAACTTAGGTGGACTAATTGTGTTTATGTGAGATACACAGGTGATTAGTCCACAGGTACATATGTGTGAGCAACATATGCCATGGAGGTGAAAATGGCTTAGAGATGTTGCAAAGCTCACACATGTGATGATGAAGGAGCTTATTGCACATGAGACATGACATTGAGTCATGTGATCAAGGTGAAGAAGATCAAGACAAGACTTGGCTTGATGGACTGGTTGCAAGCGTGAAGGGCAAGTCAAAGGATTTGGAGTGATGGACCGCGTGGCGGTGAAGCTTGAGCAAGACTTGGCGCCGATGGACGATGGCAACGGTGAAGAGCAAGTAAAGTCAAGATCGATGAACCAATATGATCACGTCATGATATGAAGTGGATCATATCATTGTTGATCGTGTTGGTGCATGTGTTGCATCGACATTAGAGGAGATGGAATGAAATGCGCAAGGCAAAGGTATAACCTAGGGTATTTCATTTCACCGGTCATAGGTGTATAGAGAAGTTTATGACCGGGTTTAGGATAGATGGCCGTACTATCAAGAGGGGCAAACTTGTTTGCATTTGGTCATCTAGTGACACTCGAGTGATCTAACTTTGCATCGTCGCTAGGATCGAGTGGCGTGGCAAGTTGAATGGCTAACATCCTTTGGGAAATGATTGTGAAAAGCTAACACACATACACTTGGTGGTGTCGCAAGCTCGGCGGGATTCGGCGCTTTTGGGAAAATGGAATGCCTATTTTCTATTGCGCCGGATGCAAATTCTTGTGGTTGGCTCATTGGAGCAAGGGTGAAGAAGTTAGAAGTGAAAACGAGTTGGTCGCGAAGACGCTGGCGTCGGTCAACTGATCGGACGCTGGGTCTGAAAGCACCGGACGCTGGCAGGGTGCGTCTGGTTAGGCTGACGTACTGTGACACAGAAGCTGGAGTGTGACCGGACGCTGGGTTGCGTCCGATCAAGTGTGACCGGACGCGTCCGGTCGAGGTCGGTACCTTACTGGAAACGACCGGACGCTGGAGGTTCAGCGTCCGGTCAGTTGAAGCTGCTGCGTTCGGTCAGGTCAAGTGACCGTTGGAATCGGGACACGTGGTCGTCTGCGGGCGACTGGACGCTGAGGTCCAGCGTCCGGTCAACACGACCGGAGCGTCCGGTCGGCCCGATTTTTGCCCAGTGAAGGGGTAACGGCTAGTTTAGCCCTTGGGGCTATAAATAGAAGTGGCCTTCGGCCATTGCTGGCGTAGAGCACCTAAGGGGACTTAGTGTCCATGCTTGAGAGTGCTTGGGAGCCCTCCATCTCACACATACTTGATAGTGATCATTCGATTGTGTGAGTGAGCGATTCTAGTGCGATTGCATCGTGAGGTTGCATCGAGTGGCACTAGGTGATCGAGTTGCAAGCCGGTGGTGCTTGTTACTCTTGGAGGTTGCCACCTCCTAGACAGCTTGGTGGTGGTCTCCGTCGAAGCGCGCAAGAAGCTTGTGCGGCGATCCGGAGAAGTGCTTGTGAGGGGCATTGTGCTCGCCCTGCGGGAGCCGCGAAGAGCAACTCTAGTAAAGCATGTCATTGAGCTACCCTCACTCAAGGGGTAGGTTCTTGCGGCGCCCGACGTGCGGGCTTAGCGGGTGATGCTAATTAGCCGCCGAACCACCAAGTGAGCGGTCGACACAATGGGGACTAGCGTGTTGGCAAACACGTGAACCTCAGGAGAAAAATCATCGTGTCAACCTTGTTCTTCCCATTGGTTTGCATCCCCATTACACAAGCTTGCAATTACTTCTATACATATTAAGCTTGTGTAGTTGCTCTTGTAATTAGATAGCTTGTGTAGCTTGCTAATTACCTTTTGCTTGTGTAGCATAGAAGTAGCTCCCTTACGTGGCTAATTTGGTTTTAGTAACCTTGTTAGTCATATTGCTTAGTTTGTGTAGCTAAGTATTTGTGCTCTCTAATTAGGCATTGGTTGCCTTATTATTGAGCATTGCTAGTGAGCTTTGCTAGCTTTGTGCTTTTGCTTACTAGCATGTGTAGGAGCTCCCTTGTTGCTTAAAGTACTAGTGGCATAGATTTGTGTAACCTTGCTCCTAGAATTGGTTAGGTGAGCTCTAGCTAGCCCAGCACCTTTGTTGCTTGATTAGTATCTTTGGAAGGTGCTAGAGAACATAGATAGAGGGGTGTAGTCTTGGCTAGACCGATAGTTATAATTCTGCACTTGTTTCGGTTAGCCGACGCGATTAATTTTAGAAAAGACTATTCACCCCCCTCTAGTCCGCCATCTCGACCCTTCATACGTCCGGTCTTCTGTGACCACGGAGCCAAGAGCGCCTGCATGGGCACCTGTGCGTCCAGTCCCTCGATGTCCCTACGTCCGGTCAATAGCCAGCAGCAAAATCCCACTGCTATAGATCCTAGCACCTGCGCATCCGGTCTCGGCCTTGTGCCAGTGTCCGGTCGTTGCTGCTGACGCTTGTTGTTGCCAAGCAACTGATCGGCCGTGTTCGGTCCTCATAAGGGCCATGTCTGGTCACCTCTGCCGAGCTCGTTGCTTTGCGATCTTGCGTCCGGCTTGATTCCTATCTTTATGCTTGGACTTTGCTTGGTTTCTTGGGTCTTCTATTGTGCTTCTAGGGTCTTGCTTGAGGTGTTGAGCATCAGATCATCACATCGCATTCGTCCAAGTGATGTTTGCAACCTAGTGCACTACAAAACTAACACTCGCAAACATATTCGTACAATTTGGTCTTGTTGATCATCAAACACCAAAATCCAAAGTAAATGGGCCAATGGTCCATTTTCCTTACAATCTCTCCCTTTTTTGTGATTGATGACAATATGTCCAAAGCAAGCAAATAATAGAAATTTTGAAATTTAAAAAACTATCTACTTGCTAGGATGCAAAGTAAGGGGCAAGTTTATATGATGCTAAAGATATCACTTGTATGAACTTTTGGAAACTTATCTTGTACTTGCAAATGTCTCCAAATGGTATTATGGACTTAAGCCTCACCCTAACTCCATAATCCAGTTTTCTCCCTTTCTCGGACCTTGCTACTTGTAATTTAATATGGTTGAGCTTGCTTTTGGTCCTACAATTTCTCCCCCTTTGGAATCAAACACTGAAAAGGAAGACATTAGTAGCACAAGGGAGGGTCAAATTTTGTGATCCTTTGAATGTGGAGTGGAATAGATCATAAATCTTGACTCTCACATTACCTAGACTAAGCTTTCCCTAAAAATATACATACATATGGTGGAAGGCAAAGCATATGCATAATTGGCAAATTATTGCTCAAGGGAGTTTAATCGAAATAATGCATGGAGAAAGCATATAAATACCAAATTGAAATCAACATGACGATATCAGTTTAGAAATACCACATGTAAAAATCAATTGGATTGACACCACTTGCAATAGGTGGTGGATTTTTGAAGCATGATGCTTAACTCCGGGGACTCCATTTTCCTTGCAATGAGACTACTACACATATGATAAGCTTGAAATAGTGTTAGTCTCAACGCATCCAACTTGTAGGGTAACCTCCCCTAAATTTATGCATACAAACATGGAATACTTATAGGAGACATGCACATTGATTTTAGAATCAAATATACCACTTGAAAGATGACATCACATGAATGTGAGAATCATTTTTAAAGTTATATTTGGGGGAAATTATCTATAATTTGGACTTTGGCACATATTAGGTAAACAATTATAAAATAAGCTATGTGTCGTGCTCCTAAACAATTTAAACCATATAGGTTTGCTCCAAGGGTTAAGAGTTAAACCGAGCAAGCCTACCATAAGATATACCTAGTATATGCAAGACAAAAGATTAAACATGCAAATGCAAACCTAGGCATGAAAAGGAACTAGATGCTAATTGAAATTGCAAGAAATTAAATCTAGTTACCTAACATGTGAAAGGGAATTTGGGTCCAAAATATTTACTAACCCACTTGGCAATTACCTTGTCCATAATGATACACCCCATGAAATGCACCCATACTTTGCCAAGTCTCCAAATTCCTTGAAGTCCATTGGACTTCTCACTTCCCCTTCGGGATCCAAATCTTCTTGGTACTCTTCATGTTTGGAATAATTTCCTTTGGTACCCAAATGCATTTGGTCCCATAGTTGGCTTTCTTGTTCACCTTGATAGCCACCACCTTGTCATTCTTTTTCTTCTTCAAGAGATAAGGTGTGGAGGCCTTCTTGTCCACCTTGTTGGTGTAGGTGTTGGAGAGCTTGCTTGTTTGCTTTTTGTTTTTCTCTTTCTTCTTAGCTCCTCCCCCATTCTTCACCTTGCACTCATAGGACTTGTGGCCTTCCTTGTGGCATACGCAGCAAACCACGATTTGTCCTTCATCAAGCTTCTTCACTCTCTTGACGGTGTTATCTTGATGAAGTTGGGCTTACTCCGTCTTGCCTTGCACTTGAGTCAAGTCCTTGGTGAGCCGAGCCACTTCTTGCTTGAGTTGCTCAATCTCCAATGTGACCTCTTGTGGACTTGTTTCTACAACAACCTCAACACAAGCTTGGTTGCACAAGGGTGAGTCTAAACATAGATCATTGCAAGAAGTAGAGGCATCCTTTTTAGGCATGTTAAAAATTGAATTTTTCTTTTTAGGTGTCTCGGTGGGGGTTGTACCGATGACTTCAAGATTTATAACTTTATTAGTTAGCTCATCACAATGTTTGCACATGGTATCCATTTTAGCAAGCAAATTTTTATGAGCATCTTGTGAGGAAGCTAACTTTACTTTTAACTTTTCATTTTTCTTTACAAGTTACTCATCATTGATTGTGTAATTATTTGTGTTTGCACTAGCCTCAAGTTGCTCAATTTTAGTTGATAGCTCCATATTAAGATTGGCAAAAGTTTTATATTGTTTAAACAAAGTAGCATAAGCTTGTTGTGAGCTATCTAGTTTTTCTTTTATTTTTTCAAGTTTCTTTTGTTGACTAGTGCAAACCTTAGCAAAGTTGAGATTTTCTTGCGCAATTTCATCATAGAAGGTAGCTCATCATCACTATCACTATCATTGTCACTATCACTAGGGATAGACTTTTTGTTACCTCATGCCATAAGGCACACATGTGAAGTGCTTGATGATGAGTGCTTGTGCCCACGCCTCTTGTGGTGGTCTTCTTCTTCACTTGAAGAGTCATCCTATGACCTTATTGATGTGAGAGCTTTGTCTTTGCATGCCTTCTTTTTTTGTCTTAGGTGTGGGCATGTTTAGACAAACTTCCACAAAGTGCTCCAACTCGCCACATCCATAGCATCCTTTCTTTCTTTGCTCATTTCTTTGATTGGTGAAAATGAAATCTTGAATGTGGATGGGCACACCCTTGACATTGAGCCTTTGGATCATCTTCTCCACCTTGTTGATAAGTTTGATTGATTCTTCATCGGGGTCAAAGGTGGAGGAGGAAGATTAATCGTCATCACTTGATTCTTCATCATCATCATCATCATCTTCTTCTTCTTCTTCACTTGAGGAGCTTGAGCTTGAGCTTGTCTCAACTTGCTTGCCCTTCATCTTCTTGTGCTCACTACAAGCGAGAGCTTTGCCTTTTCTTGATGAAGAGGCTTCTTCGTGACCCATCTTACATGACATCTTAAATGCCACTATCTTGCCAATGACTATGGCCGGGGTCATGGTGCTCAAGTCTTCCATGTTGTGAAGGATGGCGATGATGCTTGCATATTTGTTTTGTGGTAGCATGGAGATGATCTTCCTCACGATGTCATGTAACTCCCTAAAATTTGCCTCTTTTGAAATAGAGCTAAAATAATTTATTTATGAATTTTTGTGCACATGAAATATAGGAAAATAAAAATTTTCATTAATTTAAAATTCATCATAAGGTTTAGCAACTGGTTGTGCATACATGTTGGTGCATAAAGTTTATCGTGATGAGTGGTGTTGATCCAAAACTCCAAAGTAATTTGGAATGTTATTGAAAAGGGTTTGAAAATAGCTTTGAAATAAAAGAAAAGAAAGAAAATAAAATTAGAAAATAAAAGTATTTTTTTAAGTTGTAAAGTTTATCTTGGAAAGCCTAACAAAATTGTCCATTTTTATTTGAATAGGGAAGTATATTAGAAACTATACTTGAATTTGATTTGAATTTGGCTTAGAATTGAAAACTAGAAACAGAAAGGATTTGATTTTGAAAAAAAATGCTTTTCTTCCTTTTCAGCCCAGCCCTAGAACTGGCCCGCTCCTTTCTTCTTCCCGGCCTGGCCGCTGGCGGCCCAGTCCCTTCCTCCTTTCCTTCTCTCCTTCCCGGCCGCGGCCCACATTCAGCCTGCTCGATTTTTCCCGCTCCACGCCTTCCATCGCACGATAGCACACCACGTGGCCCTGCTCAGCGCCCCGGCCCGCTCAGCAGCCCACTACCGTGGCCGCTTTGGCCCTTCACCGCAACGCCTGCAGCCGCACGCGCCTCACTCTCCCCTTCTCCCTCACTACAACTGGGTCCCATCCATCAGCTGGCACGTCCCCTTCCTTTCGTTCCCCGCGCGCTCACCTTTCCTTTCTCGCTCCCGCCGATGGCGCACCACCTACGGCAAGCCGCCGGTCCTCAGCGGTCACTTGGGAAGCATACGAAATCACTGAGCGCCCCGCTTCCCTTCCATCTACGTAGCGCATGCTGCCTACAAAACCCAAACTGAGCGCCTCCCTTCTCTCCTTTTCTCTGTTCGCCGCTCCAGTCGCCACCGCCGCCGCAATTCGCCGTACCAGCACCCCAAGCCTCGACGCTAGCACTACCCAAAGCTTCGCCATGACCCGACGTAGCCATAGGTACCTCCATCTTGTCAATTTGGTGACCCAACACTCGGATTCATCCTCACTCGTGCCGTGTTTCTCTCTCCAGCCGCCGCCGCCGTTGACCCAAGCCGTGGGAGCCTTCTCGGACGCCGCAACCACCTCGATCCGACTCGTGGTGAGCTCTCGAACCTCCTCGTCCCCTTCTTGTCTCGGTTAGTGCTCTAGAACGCTGTATCCGCAAGCACCGGATGCCGTCGGCAATGGCACCACCACAGGATCCACACTTCGGCGTGTTCCTCGCCCACGATTTGCGTCCCAGTGTGTTTGCGAGAGCCTATAGTCCACGTACGTGTAGTTGAATTGGTTTAGGATGGCTGGAATCGCTCTCCCGACGTCCGCCACTGTGCTACCTCGTCACCGGCCATGGCGGGCTCGCTGGAAGTGCCATGCTACCGCTGAAGGATCTCCCGATCATGTTGCATCGTTGGATTCACGTGGATGGCCATGATTAGCCCGTACCGCTTCGGTACATGATCGGTCTACCGTGGACCCATGGACCCGGCCCACGGTGCCATGTCAGCGCGCCCACGCACGCGTGGTGCACCGCGCCAGTCATATGCCACCACGTGTCGACCTAGTTAGCAGCCGGGGTCAACCATAGTCAAGTCGTATGCATTTTGCAGAATAGCCCCTCGGTTTCTAGTAAATTAACCCGCAGTCCAGATCAATTCAAAATAAATACAATTTAGTCCTATTTTTATTTGTTTAGGACCCTGTAGTTTCTAGAAATAGTGCGCGCAGTCCAAAATCCATGTAAATTTAGATTTTAATTAGTTTAAATTCGAAAATGAGTTTGAGTTATTTACAGAAATGCTATTGCACCTTATTTCATGTGTAACTTTTGCATTTTAAGTCCGATTTGACCTGTTCGAATTGCGTTAGGATCATATTTATGTTTTCTACATGTTTATACAACTGTTAGGCATGTTTTCAACACTTAAAATTCATGGGTAGATTTAATCTATTATTTAACTAAAGGAAAACTTGTTTAAATCATAACTTATTTATTTCAACTCAGAAATAGTCCATTCAAGTTGTGTTGGTTTCCTAACGATGTGACCTATGCATTAGTATTAATGTCAAAATATTTAGAATTTCATGGTTTAAATCCCAACTTAAATAATAATTATGTCACTAAATTTATAAATAAAATGTAATAAATTCCACTTCGATTTTTAAAAACCAAATATAAGTTTGACTTAATTCAACTTAAGTATTTTTTATGAAATGTCTTATACATGTTTTATATAATTATTAAAATAAATGGAGTCTGTGGTTTTGTTTTTAAAGTAAATCTTTCGGTAGTTGTATCTTTTTCAATCGTAGCTCTGATTAGTGTGCCTCTCGCGACTGTGTGTTCATAGCGATGCGTGGAATCGTATTTCAAACTCTTTTACTTATTTTCTATGATTGGTGTACTGTTCTGATATAGATGCAATTATATGCTATGCATGTATATGTATGGATGTTTGTGTGGTGTTCTACGATTACGTTCAGTCAGTGATATATACGTGGTGATCCAGAAGAAGAAGAAGGACGTTGAAGATTAAAGCTTACCGAAGGATCGGTGTTTAAGGCAAGTATAGCATGGGACCATCCTCGTTACCTATTCACCTTTAATCACTTAATTCATATTGCATGTGTCTACCTTGTTTCCAATAAGGATATCCTAGATATTTAATATCTTGTACCTTGATACCTTTGGGATTTTGCATTGGGTGGTTTTTACTAGTGCTTAACCAAAACCATGATCTTGTAACTTGACTAATGGTATATGCAACAAACATTAAAACATGACTTTTTAGCAACATGGAAACTGGGGGCTGGAGTGTTTAGCTATTTTCTAAATGCTTTAGATTCCTCTCCCTAAGGACTTATCTGTAAGTGATCATCCGGGACTTATAGTACAACTCTGAGAGCTATATGGCTCTGGCTTTAGCTTAGTATGAGGACCTTTTCTAGCTTGTTAGTGGTTACCTTTATGGCGCAAGAGGGGAGCACTAGTTGGTATGTTTCCTTACCTGCTAGGGTGTGTATCGTGCCGCGTGCCCACGTGTGCCACTCCTAGAGGGGGGCCACATACGACTAGACGGCTGAAACCTTAGCGGCCCTAACTTGTTAGATGAACCTTTGAAAGGCTTCATAGTGAACCCTACTGACCTTCCTTGGTAGTGGGTCAAGAGGTTGATCACCTCAGGAAAAAGGGTAAATCACAACTCACAGTGAAAGTGTACAACCTCTGCAGAGTGTAAAACTGTTATAATAGCCGTGCTCACGGACATGAGCGGCCTTGGAACCCTTATGGAATAGAAATGATCACTAATGGTTAACTATTTATGCTATTCATTATTCATGTTTACCTGATCATGTGTTTATGGGCTTATGATAAATTTGTTGCCACACAATTGCTTAAAAAAAGATGACCTGTTAAAAGCTAATCGCAGTAAATCAGTGTCAACCTTTTGAGCCTTATGAACCCCATGTTATGTTACAGAGTATGATATGTACTTACGCTTGCTTTACTTTTCTATACTTTGGATAAAAATCCCGAGTTTACACCAAAATTTGGAAGAATAATTGCAGGGACTCAAAAGCTCCCAAGATCATGTC
This sequence comes from Miscanthus floridulus, assembly GCF_019320115.1. NCBI lineage: Eukaryota > Viridiplantae > Streptophyta > Magnoliopsida > Poales > Poaceae > Miscanthus > Miscanthus floridulus. The sequence continues at coordinate 91,866,579 of NC_089586.1, forward strand.
ATCAAGGAATCGATTGCATGTAGGTCGGTATCAGCTGATTCGAATGCATCACTGGGATCAGCTTTCTTCAGATAGTGCTAGCAGATAATGGTAAAAGCTACGATCGGCGCCGTGAAAATCATGTTGGACTCTACAAAAAGAGAAAGATTAGGGTCCAAGTTATCTTAAGTTAGGAATGTTTTCTCTTAGGCCAATTTTGTGATGAGTCATGCTTAAGTAGGATTCATGCATAGGTTCTGGGTATAAATATTGGACCCCGGCTATTGTAAAGGACACAATCAATCAAATACAAGTTACTTACTTTTTTTTCTCTGAACACCCCTTAGGAGTAGGAGTAGAGTAGATCTCGGCGAGTTCTTCAGCAAGCAGGGCTGCATCAGTCCAGCCGACCTCCGGTTTGTTTGTAAGTACCGCCATGGCTTATACTTCTATTTGTATGGCTACATCGATCCGGTCAACCTCCACTGTGGCTCTGGTATAAGCTAGTTATCGACTCTTGTATAGTTCAAGTAAGGTTGCATCGATCCGACCGACCTCCACTGCTCGAACTAGATTAAGGTCAAGTTATCGGCTCTATCTAAGGGTGGCGTCCTTTAGATAGATTCATTAAGTTACCTGTCGGTGTTTCGTACAAGCACCGGCAAGTAAATTTATAGTAATGCGCGTTAGGCTCGGATGGTGCGCTAAAGGACACAAGATTTATACTGGTTCGGGCGGAACGTCCCTACGTCCAGTTTGCTGCTGCTTGTGTTATTAGCACCGTGAACGGTCTGAAGTAAGGGGTACAAACTATCGAGAGAGGGACTGGTCCCAAGTCTCTGATGGAGGGATTGAAAGGTCATCAAGAGCTTCGTAGCCGCTTGAATGTGTGTATGAGTGCGTTCTGTTGTTCGGTCCTATTTTTCCGTCCCCCCTGATGGAGGAAGCGCATCCCCTTTTATAGATGAAGGGGCTGGCTTTACAAGGGTGAGGGCTCCAGGATGTGTACTCTACTTAGTCATGTGGCTCATGTTTATCTGGTCAGGTCCTCCATTCTGATGAGTGCGAAGGAAGATAAGTGCTTACCATGTTGTCGATGTCTCTGTAGGATGTCAGATTAATCACAGAATGCTGCCCGCAGGGTATGGGCTGTAGTACAGTGGTTTTGACTTATGAGCCTCCCTCTAGCCTTGCTCCGCACGCCTTCTGGTTTCCATGATTCCTTGTTGGGAGAATTCGGGGTCAGGGTCCGGTGTAGCGCCATGGCCAAGGCCTTCTGACTGGGAGGACCTGAGGGATCAGGAATAGGGCGCCGCTCACTCGGGTCCACAGCGTGGTGACGGAATATTCGTCATTCGTGGAGATAGCAAATCCATTCTTGGAGCGTAGCGGTTGTCGTATATCTTTGTTGGGTTCCGTGTCCCAAAGCTGAAGACGGCACCTACAACTCTATAGGGTGAGATGCACGCACCTGTAACACCTTTTGGGCTCTGCGGCGCCCGGAAGGGTCTAAAGCATCAGTCCTGTCGTTCCCTGGCAGTCCTTTTCCTACCAGGGCGCAGGGTATGGTCGTTGGAGCCATGGTTGACCCGAACGTCTTGTCTCGTCCTGTACCCATCATTATGAGGGATAGATATCGATCAGGGCGAGGCTCGTTCTGGGCCGTCGGGTGAGGCGGAGACCAATCCCTATCTCTTGGGCGAGACTAACCCTATCGCTCCGGGATCGGGCGAGGCGGAATCCATCCCTTTGCCTTCGGGCGAGACCGAGCCCGCCCTCAAGGCGTCGGGCGAGACGGAGATTAGCCTTGAGCTTTTGGGGCGAGGTAGGGTTATCCCACAAAGGCGTCGGGTGAGGCTGACCCCGCCCCTCCGGGATCGGGCGAGACGGAATTCATTCCTCAGCCCTCGGGCGAGACCGAGCCCGCCCTCAAGGCGTCGGGCGAGACAGAGTTTATCCCTCGGCCCTCGGGTGAGACTGAGCCCGTCCCAAAGGTGTCGGGCGAGGCGGAACCGAACTCCTGTCACTCGAACAAGGGATGACATGGAGCCCTTATGCGTCTAGAAGTTTTTCACGTTCGGTGGTTATCGGTTCCACCTTCTGAGGTACCCTGGTATTAGGTCCCCGACAGTAGCCCCCGAGACTCTAGGTGATTCGGGTAGAACCGCCTGGAGGGTGTTTTTGATTTCGTCGAAGCTAATTTGCCCGAGGGTGCGCGTGAGCGCACCCGATGGGTGTAGCCCTCGAGCCCCCGGGTGACTCGAGTAGAGTCGCCCGGGGGGTTGTATCGGCCCCTTCGCGGGTAAGGCTGAAGGACTTAGTTTTTCATCAATTGGGTGTTTTTCCGAGTGGGTCGTGGCGTCCCGTTCGCTGGGGACTGATTCGGGGCCGTCCTAACTGGTGCTTCTGCCCTTGGTGGTGGATTGTTCATGGATTCCTTCTTAGTTGGGCCGGCCGGCGAGTTGCTAGGCCCTAGGTGGGCCAAAGAGAAAAGAACAGGCCTTTGTGGCTTGCGCTTCCCCGGTGGGTAGAGAGTCCGGATTCGCTTGGGGAAGGCGAACCGTCCGCCGAGATTTTTGGGATGAGAGGATAGGGACTGCGGGCGCGTGTCCCGCGACGTGACGCGGTGGCGCGCGTGGCAGGCCCGGAGATCGAGGTGGACGGTTGCCCTTCTCGCATCCGTCGCCCCCTATAAAACCGCGGGGTTCGCCCCCAAGGTCCCGTATTTCGCTCCCCTTCCTTTGCATTCTGAAACATCCGCTGCCAATCTTCCCAGCCTCTTGCGCCCGCATCGCCACCGTCGACCGGCCCATGTTCATGTTCCAGCCGCCGTTAAGCTCGCGCCTGCCCTTCCCCCCTACTGCTTTAATGGAGTTGTGGGGCAGATCAAGCATCACTTCCCGGCGTCTGGAGGGCCTCGTCCGTCGTGGCCTTCTCCGCCCACTATCCGCCATCCAGGAGTGGTTACTCCCCGGTGATGAGGGTGAGCCGGTGCCGCCTGAAGGGTATGTCGTCTCCTTTGCCATCTTCCATGAGCGGGGATTCAGGGTACCCGCGCATAGATTCCTTCGGGGGCTATTAGATTACTATGAGGTAGAGCTGCAGCATCTTACTCCCAATGGGATTCAGCATATGGCGGCGTTCGTTGCCCTATGCGAGGGTTTCCTGGGGATCGATCCCCATTTTGATTTGTGGCGGTATTTCTTTAGCATTAGTCTGTCAAAGAGGAAGATTGGGGGGAAAGAAGTGAACGCGCCGATGGGGTGTGCCAGCATTCATCTGCGCCATACCCGGTCGAAGGGTTACCCGTACATGCGTCGGCTACATCCAACAAGGGATGGCATTCGCAGTGGTTTTATGTTAGGGATGATGTGAGTGTCACCCTACCGAAGTACACCGGACATCTTATTGTGGATGCTCTGGAGTCGTGGGGCTGGGGTGTCTAGACTAAAGACAAGAAACATATCTCCGACCTTCTCTCTGCCCTCCATGCCCTGAAGGGTCGGGGTGTAAAGGGGTCGGGGATTATCGGCGCCTACCACACGAGGAGGGTGGCACCACTGATGGCGCGTGTGCTTCCCCTGCATCGGATGATGCCCGGGATATCGTTCGAGGGGACGGTGCTCGTTGACGAGGCGCTCCCTTATTCGGAAGTGGCGCAGCGTATCAAGGAGGCGACGGAGCCAACGAAGGATTCCGCCGGCAGGGTCATCGACATCGTGTATCCGGTGCCCGGGCATCCTCCAATGCGGACGGAGCCTGGGTTCTTCGAATTCGTAAGCCCTCTTCTCCCACACTCTTTTCTTTCTCCTGAATCTCCCTTTTTTAATACTTGCTTTTGTAATGTTGGGGCTAGCCGAGGGGGCTAGTCTTCAAGGATAGTCCGGCCCCACTGCCGAAGGACAAGGTTGTGGCGGCGGCGAATCGACTCGTGGCCGAGCAGGACAAGAAAGCAAAGGAGGAGATGAAGAAGGCGAAACGACTGAAGCAGGAGGCACGGGATCGGGGAGAGGACGTGAGTAGTGAGGATGACGACGATGATGATGATGACGCTGACGATGACGAGGTAGCCGTCGACATGGATTGGGGCGTCCTGGAGGATGAGGAAACGCTGACAAGTGGCCACCCACCCGTGCAGGGGCCCTTCGCTTTCCACGCAGAGGGAAGTGAATCAATGAGGTCGGTGGAGGCCGGCGAGTCCACCGCTTCGCACGGTGTGCCGGCCGAGGATCGGTGGATGGGGGACACCGGGCTTGCTGCCGCCGACCCTGAGGCGATCGTGGAGGGGGGTGGCACCGGAGCCGCGCTTGGCTTTGGTGCCGCGCCTTGTGAGGTAATGGAGGGGAGCAGCTCCGGTGCTGCGCCCCATGAGACGATGGAGGGGGACGGCTCCGGTGCCGCGCCCGACGAGACGATGGAAGGGAGCGACTCCGGCGCTGCGCCTGATGAGATGAACCCCCTGCCCCGGAGCAGGGGGCAGGCATGAAACGGTCCCATCCGGATGAGTCAAGGCAGGGATCTGGGGATCCGTCCCCAAAACGCTTCCGCCGGCCGAGGACGTCAATGTAAGCTCTTGACTCCTCTGTTTTCATCTTTTTTCCATTTTTATTTTGACTTAACGATTATTACCTTTGTGTAGGTTCTTGCGGATGGGTCACCCCCTAGGGTTGGCGCCCAAGAAGAGTCTCGCCCTTCAAGTGGGACAGACAGCGTCGCCTAGAGCCACCCTTGTTTCAGGCAGGAGTGGTGTCGATGTCGGGGCCGCGTTGGCCGAAACGACGGCGTCCATGGTGGCTCCCACACCCGCGGAGGTTACTGAGCGAGCGGTCTCTTCCATGGCGGGCGTGGAATAGCCGGCCGAGGACCGCATACCGCCGGTGAAGGTGATCGTGACTGCGCCAAGCCAGGATCAGTCGGGCGCGGTCGTGGTGGCACCCGAGGGCGTGGTGCAATCCGCGCCGCCAGGCGCCCCTGTGGATCTGCCCGTGGCGCCCGAAGCGGTCCAGACGGAGGAGGGTCCAGCCGGAGGGTCCTCGAGTGCGGCGGTGGTGCCGCATAGGGTCAGGAGGGAGCCGCCACCGGCCCCTTTGTCGGGAGGAAGCCGCTCCCCTACGCGGGGGGAGCCGCCGCTCCAGTGGATGGCTGCTCAGGACCCGATGTCGGCTCTTTTCTCGCTCGATGATCATTCCGAGAGCATGGAGCGGGAGGGTCTTGACATCGGGATCTCGACCATGCTGAACGCCCTGGACCAGGCCAGAGGAGCCCTCCATGAGATCGTTATCCCTACCACTCAGGTATTTTCTGGACTTTCTTCTTTCTTCATGTGTTTTTGTGTTCTCGCATTCCTGATATCAGTCTTCTTCCTCCTCAGATTCTTGTTGCTCGTAGCCGGAATAAATCCCAATTCCTCCGCGAACAGAAGGCGGAGAGGGATCGCCTTTCCGAGGAGGCCCGGCTACGAGCAGACATGGCCGCCCAGCTTGCTACTGTCCAGGAGCGGGAGGCCTAGGCACGTCAGGATGCGGAGGAGGCGCACGGGATGTTCGAGGACCTGTCGGCGAGGTCTAAGCTGGATGGAGAGGAGATTGCCAGACTCAAAAAAGAGCGAGACGAGCTGCTGCAGAGGAATACCGCGGCCAATGAGAAGGCCAGCGAAGTCCTGAAGGAGCTGGAGATGGAGCGAGACCTCTGGCGGAAGGCCGAGAGTAGGGCCATAGCCCTCCAGCAGAAGGTGGACGAGGACGTCGAGGTGGTCCGCTCTCTCCGGGCGGAGCTTGATGACGCGGTGAAAGGAAAGTTGAGTGCTGAGAACATCGCCACCAAGCTGGAGAAAGAGGCTGCCTATACGCGAAGGGCCCTTCAGGTTGAGAGCGATGAGCACGATCTTCTACAAGCTGCGGTCGGGGTGGTCCTTAACGCCCTGAATGTGACGGAGCCGGTGGAGACCAGCCCGCTCACGGCCTGTGTCGGAGGTATCATGGCTCGGGTGGGCCAACTTGAGGAGAGTGCCTTTCACGCCGGGATTACCTAGGCCTTCACCATCGCCCACGCCCATTATGAGAAGGAAATAAACCTGAAGGTGATGAGCGAAGGCTTTCCGTCCACCTACGAGGATGAAGAGCTGGAGGAAATGGAGAAGATGGTCGCTCCCCTTGCGAAGAACCTGGCAGACAGTCTGAAAGAAATGGTTCTCCCTCCGTGGGAGTAATTAATCGAATAATTTTGAGAACAGCTTATATGTAATATGTGGACAAGTGTTGGTACTTTTCGAGTCTGGACGCCTTTTGTGCTTTTGCGTCTTAATTTTGTTTTGTTTGATTTTTTGCGATTTGATTTTTTACGGTCTTACCAATATGTTCCCCTAAATTATGCCGCTGATTATAATGCGAGGAGATTGAGGAGGTAGCCGTACCTTAACAGCCCCCGAGTAAGGTCCGACCCCCACACCTGCTGGGGTCGGGTGTTACTGGAGACCGGAATCGTGGTTTTGGTGACAATGGATGTCATTGCAATAATCCCCGCTCTGTCTTCCAATAGAAATCCCAACTGGGGACTCTATGGGCTCGGCAAGGTGGGGCCTTTGTCCCTGCATTGTTTGGCCCGAGCCCTCGAGCCTTGTTAGGGTCTGATAGGGGTCGGCCGTTATTTGCGTGTTACCCTGTCCTCGGTTTTCACAATCGGAGGGGCTGAGTGAACGACACTTGCCTCGACGGCTTGAGTACCGCGCTCAACGAGCTCGCTAACGGGTACGTTCATGCGGAATCCGGGTCCATCATTTGCTGATGGGGTCGGTAGAGCCCTCTGGTGGCACTCCACAACTTCTTAACCCGCCTCCCGGCAGATGCCTGAGTCGTTCGATAAGCTCAGGGGGCTCGATGGCCTCTCCTCGATGGAGATTCTGTGGGTTTGGCTCGAGGTTAGAATTGAACGAGAGAAGGTCGAGACGTCCCGGTTCGCTTCTGAGCGGGGTCGGGCAGGGTCGCTGGGGCTCGTCTCGGTTATCTCTCCCTGGCTCTGTTCGGCGTGAGGCGGCCTCGAGCCCTTTGCGGGCCGACCTTCGAACCTCAGCCTGTGGTTGCCTATATCGAAATGAGGCGACAGCCGTTTCGTGGTGCGACACGAATCGTTGGGATGCAATTTTTTGCATATGAAATGTTTTGAATGCAAGATTTAATTGAAAGTAAAGGCGGTGACGTTACCTTGGTGGTATGAGTGGCGGAAAAGCTCCTACCAGATGGGTTCGGGCCCTGACGTTTGTGACGAGGTTGGAAAAACCTGCGTAAGAATTGCTATTCTTTGTTTTCGTGTCTCGGTGACAATCCGAGCTGTTCGATTAACTTGGGCATCCTGACAGCTCTTCCTTTGGGGGAGACTCTGTAGGTGGACCCCTCCGATCCTTCCTTGAGAAGGCAGACGTCGAAACTAGAGACGCGAGGGGCGTTGAGTATGATTTTTCTGGTGAACAGAAACACCATAGCTATCGGGGCGTCGGGTTTGCTAGTTCATCTAGTTTTACTCAAAGCTTTGTGCCTGTATGTCGCGCCCTTAGTTTCAAGCGTACGGAGGGGTCGGGTGAAGAGGATGTCTAGATTGGTAGTCATCCTCGACAGCCCTCGAGTGATGTTCGCGTCCCTGCTATTTGACGGGGTCGGAACCTTGCGAACAAATTGTAACGCATAAAGTGAGAAAGCTGAGAGGCTTATCTTTCTTTGGTCGTTCGTTCATCGTGTCTTCTGGGCTGAACGGCCGACCCAAGAGATCCGAAAGGTCCCATCGCCGGGTCGTCCATGGTCCTGCATGGGGAGGCGAAAAAGTTGTCTGCCTATGTGGGTGCCTTAATCGCCGCGTCCGGAGCGGGTCAGTGGCGGGCCATACCCAGGCAGTGTTTAGTTTGACCAAAGAGAGACGCCTTGTAGACCGGGGTTCGTCCCGTCACCTCTGGCGCGTCCCCTCAGATATCAATCAGCATTGATTGCATATTAAAAAAAAGGGAAGGGAGAGGGTTTTTCGTCCGACCTTTCGCCTTTCCTTAGTTACAGCGCCTCCTCTTTAAATAGGGAGGGGGAGAGGAGTTCTCATCCCACCTCCCCTTCTGCCTCTGAGCCGCTATCTCTCCTTCTTCCTTTCCGCCGAATGCGTCCGTGCGTCGCGGCAGTTCCTGAGTGAGGAAGAGTAATGCCAGAGAGAGATAGAGAACTTACAAACTTGCTCATGAGTCTGGTGCGTGATGTCGAGCCGGAGGTTATCCAACGTAGATGAGATGGTGCACGTGGCCCTTGCTGAGGAGTCGCTGCTGCTGAAGGAAAAAAGGCGTCGGTGGGCGTCGTACGTCGTTGACTGCGCCGTCGTTCGCTGCGCTCCTCCCTTGGCGGGAGGCGTTTCCTGCCCATACGCCGTTGTCAGGGTTATGGCTGGGGATGATGGCGTAGTCCCTAGATGCCATGGCGGTGGCGTTGCTACCGGGGTTGCGGCTGACGACGATGGCGTAGTCCCCGGACGCTCTGGCGGAGGCGTCGCAGATGGTGGCACCTTCGAGGATCCAGCGAAGATGTCGCCGATGGAGAGCGTGGCACGATGACCGTAGTAGACGAGCTGGCCCGTGTACATGCCCCGGACGTCACCGATGGAGAGCGTGGCACAGCGACCGCAGTAGACGAGCTGGCCCGTGTACACGCCCCGGACGTCACCGATGGAGAGCGTGGCGCGGCGACCGTAGTAGCACTTGTGGTAGAGCTGAGCCGAGACTGTAATGAAATAACATTGTGGGGAAGCCCCCGAGTAAACAGTCATCTGAGTATATTGTTCGCTTTTTTGTAATGACATCGCTTTGTAAGTGGTGAATTTGTGCAAAAAATGAACAAAATTACATCCTTTGCCTATGGCAAATCATTTTAGCGTTTTTCCAACTCTTCTCATGGTCCAAGTCATAGGAAGCTAGGAACGTGGGCGAACTAATTCTGATTGAACTGGTGAGCAAAGAGGTTGCAGCCGCTGGGGCGTGGGTGTCTCGCAGTCCTACCAGTTGTATTCAGAATTGGTTCCCAAGATCTTAGCCCTCGAGACTTGTATTACACATGACATATGTTACGATCACATGCCAGCCCCCGAGTGAGGTCTGACCCCTCGCGATTTGCAGGGGTCGGAAGTTACTAAGGATCGGGGTTCTGTTAAGACAAAAACTGATAAGGAAAAGTGTAAGCTTATTTTAAGGATAGAAACGACGTAGCTGTTCAATGTTCCAGGCGTTGGTGAAGACCTCGCCTTTGATGGTTTTCAACCGGTAGGCGCCTGGGCGAAGTATTTCCACGACGATGTAGGGCCCTTCCCAGGGCGGGGAGAGTTTGTGGTGATCCTTGTTGCTCTGCACAAGACGGAGGACGAGGTCTCCGACGTTGAAGGCTCGACCCCGCACCCGTCGGCTGTGGTACCGCCGTAATGCTTGCTAGTACTTAGCTGAACGGAGGAGGGCAATGTCGCGGGCCTCATCCAGTTGGTCCATGGCGTCTTGGTGAGATGCCTCGGCTCCCTGTTCGTCATATGCTCTGATTCTTGGTGCTCCATAGTCGAGGTCTGTCGGGAGAACGGCCTCGGATCCGTAGATCATGAAGAAGGGTGTGTAGCCGGTGGCCCGGCTAGGAGTCGTCCTTAGGCTCCAGAGCACAGCCGGGAGCTCAGCGAGCCAACGCGCGCCAAACTTGTTCAACCAGTTGAAAATTCTGGGTTTGAGGCCTTGAAGAAGCATGCCGTTTGCGCGCTCGACCTATCCGTTTCGTCCGGGGGTGCGCGACGGCTGCCCAATCGATTCGGATGTGTTGTTCATCATAGAAACGAACGAATTTCCTACCAGTGAACTGCGTGCCGTTGTCTATGATGATGGAGTTCGGTACTCCAAAGCGATGGATGATGTCGAGAAAGAATAGCACAGCTTGCTCGGATTTGATTGTGGATATTGGCCGAGCTTCAATCCATTTTGTGAACTTGTCTATGGTGACAAGCAGGTGGGTAAAGCCCTCGGGCGCCTTTTTAAGTGGCCCAACCAGGTCAAGCCCCCAGACCGCGAAGGCCCATGTGACGGGGATCATCTGGAGAGCCTGGCCCGGGAGGTGTGTTTGCCGAGCGTAGTATTGGCACCCTTCGTAGGTGCGTACAATTTGCTCGGCGTCGGCTACTGCGGTGGGCCAATAGAAACCCTGTCGGAATGCCTTCCCAACCAAGGTTCTTGGTGCGGCATGGTGACCGCATGCTCCACCGTGGATGTCGCTCAGTAGGAGTTTTCCCTGTTCGCCAGGGATACAAAGTTGCAGAATTCCGATGTGACTTCGTTTGTAGAGTTCGCCCTCTACAAGAACGAAGGATTTGGCGCGTCGCGCGAGCCGTCGGGCTTCTATCTTGTCGGTTGGTAGTACGTCGTGGAGGAGATAGTCGAGGTAAAGCGTTCTCCAGTCATTGGGAGGATCGGACTCCATTGCTAGGTCTTCTTCAAGCTCCATGACCTTGGGGTCAGGAGGAGCAGTTGGCGGATCGGCCTTGGGGGTTGGACTTGAAGGGCCATCGTCGGCTTGTTCCGACCCCGCATAGCGTACCGAGGGTTTGTGTTGATCACTAGCAAAGACGCCTGTTGGAACTGGCTCTCGGTTGGATGCTGCTTTTGTGAGTGTGTCGGCCGCTTCGTTGAGGCGTCTAGGGATATGATTGAGTTCGAGGCCGTCGAATTTGTCCTCCAGATGTCGGACCTCTTGACAGTATGCCTCCATCTTGATATCGTGGCAGCCTGACTCTTTCATGACCTAGTTGACAACCAGCTGAGAGTCGCCCCTGACGTCGAGGCGTCGGATGCCCAGTTCGATGGCGATTCGTAGGCCATTGATGAGCGCTTCGTATTCTGCAGTATTGTTTGATGAGGGAAAATGAAGCCGAACCATGTATCTCATGTGCACCCCGAGGGGGGATACAAAGACTAGTCCTGCTCCGGCGCCCTTCTTCATCAGCGATCCGTCAAAGTACATTATCCAGTACTCTCGGTCGACGGCTGCTGGTGGCATCTGGACCTCGGTCCATTCCGCGATGAAGTCAGCTAGTGCCTGAGATTTGATCGCCGTTCGGGGGACATAAGAAATGCCCTGATCCATCAGCTCGAGTGCCCACTTTGCGGTTCTTCCCGTAGCGTCATGGCTACGAACGACCTTGGCGAGGGGGAACGACGTCACTACTGTCACGGGGTGTGACTCGAAGTAGTGGCGTAGCTTCCTTTTGGTGATGAGGACGGTGTAGAGGAGTTTCTAGATCTGGGAGTAGCGGGTTTTGGAGTTGGATAACACCTCGCTGATGAAATATACAGGGCGCTGCACCTTGAAGGCGTGCCCCTCTTCCTCTCGCTCTACTATTAAGGCAGAGCTAACCACTTGGGTGGTGGCCGATATATATAGTAGGAGAGATTCTCCATCGCATGGAGGAACTAGGACCGGTGGCTTAGTTAAAAATCGTTTAACCATGTCAAGTGCCTCCTGAGCTTCGGCCGTCCACTCGAAGCGATCAGTTTTCTTCAGGAGTCGATAAAGGGGGAGTCCTCGTTTGCCGAGGCGTGAAATGAATCGGCTGAGGGCGGCAAGGCACCCGGTGATCCGTTGAACCCCCTTTATGTTTTGGATCGGGCCCATCCTCGTGATGGCTGATATCTTCTCTGGGTTGGCTTCGATGCCATGCTCGGAGACGATGAAGCCGAGCAGAATGCCCCTCGGGACCCCGAAAACACATTTTTCGGGATTGAGCTTGATGCCGTTCGCACGGAGTTTCGCAAAGGTGCGTTCAAGGTCGGCGACAAGGTGGTCAGCCCGCTTGGATTTGACTACGATGTCGTCGACATAGGCCTCAACGGTTCGCCCGATGAGGTCTCCGAAGCAACTAAGCATACAGCGCTGGTACGTTGCCCCAGCGTTCTTCAGACCAAACGGCATTGAAATGTAGCAAAATGATCCGAAGGGCGTGATAAAAGATGTCGCGAGCTGGTCGGACTCTTTCATCGCGATTTGATGGTAGCCTGAGTATGCGTCAAGGAAACAGAGGGTTTCGCACCCCGAGGTGGAATCGACTATTTGGTCTATTCGTGGCAAAGGAAATGGATCATTTGGACACGCTTTGTTGAGGCCAGTATAATCAACACACATTCTCCATTTCTCGCTGTTTTTCCGGACAAGAACAGGATTTGCTAACCACTCTGGGTGGTACACTTCCTTAATGAATCCTACGGCCAGTAGTTTGGCTATCTCCTTGCCGATGGCCCTGCGTTTCTCCTCGTCGAAGCGGCGCAGGTGTTGTTTCACCGGCTTGGAGCCCGGGAGGATTTGGAGAGTATGCTCGGCGACCACCCTCGGGATGCCCGGCATATTCGAGGGTTTCCACGCAAAGATGTCCTTGTTGGTGCGGAGGAAGTCGACGAGCGCGCTTTCCTATGCGGAGGAGAGCGCGGTCCCGATTTGGACTTTTTTGCCCTCGGAGCTACTAGGATCCAAGAGGACGTCCCTGGAGCCCTCTGCCGATTCGAACGATCTGGACGACTTCTTTGCGTCAGGTGTCCCTTCAATGACCTCCTCCCTGAGGGTGGCGAGCTCTTCGGATGCGATGACCGCGGATGCGTGTCCGCAGCATTCGACCTCGCACTCGTAAGCGCGCTGGAAGGAGGTGCCGATGGTGATGATCCCACGGGGGCCCGGCATCTTCAGCTTCAGGTATGTGTAATTGGGTACGGCCATGAACTTCGCGTAACATGGTCGCCCTAGAATGGTGTGGAAAGTCCCCGGGAACCCCACTACATCGAAGGTGAGGGTCTCGGTCCGGTAATTGGATCGATCCCCAAAAGTGACGGGCAGGTCAATCTACCCTAGTGGCACGGCTTGCCTTCCAGGCATGACGCCATGGAAAGGTGCTCGGACAGGATGGAGGTGCATTCGGTCGACGCCCATCTCGTCGAGCGTCTTGGCGTACATGATGTTGAGGCCGCTGCCCCCATCCATCAATACCTTGGTGAGCCGCTTTGGACCGATGATCGGGTCGACGACAAGCGGATACCTTCCCGGGTGTGGGACGGCATCCGGATGGTCGGTCCGGTCGAAGGTTATGGCGGATTCCGACCACCGGAGAAAAGCTGGCGTGGCTGGTCCAGCGGTATAGACTTCTCGACGTGCGACCTTCTGGCGGCGCCTGGAGTCATAGGCCGTTGATCCTCCGAAGATCATGAGGGCACCGGTCGGAGTTGGAAAGGTGTCGTCCTTCTCCTCCGTGTCGTTAGTGGTGGGAACAGGCTCCTTCCCCTGCTCCTCCTTGTTCAGGCCCCCGGCCAAGTATTTGCGCATAAGGCCGCATTCCTTGTATAGGTGCTTGGCCAGGAAGGCGTGGTTTGGGCATGGCCCCTCGAGCATTTTCTCGAAGTGGTTTGGAGTGCCCTCCATGGGCTTTCGGCCACCCTTGCGGTCGGCAGCGGCCACGAGTGAGTTGTCGCGCCGTTGCTTCTTATTTTTCCCTTTGGCGGGACGGTTGGAGGCGCCTTCGCTGGCGTCCTCGTCCCGCCTTGTCTTTCCGTCGGAGCGATCAAAGATGGCTCCGACCGCCTCTTCTCCAGAGGCATGACTGGTGGCGATGTCCAGGAGTTCCTTGGTAGTTCGCGGGCCCCTGCGTCCTAGCTTGTGGACCAGGGATTCGCAGGTCGTTCCGGACAGAAAGGCTCCTATCACGTCGGCATCGGCGACGTTCGGGAGCTCATTGCACTGTCGGGAAAAGCGCCGGATGTACCCGCGGAGGGTTTCATCGGCTTTCTGACAGTAGTTCTTGAGGTCCCATGGGTTTCCAGGGTGTTTGTACGTGCCCTGGAAATTTCCCACGAAGATCTCAGTTAGATCCGCCCAACTCTGAATAGCATTGGACGGTAAGTGCTCTAGCCACGCTCGTGCCGAGTCGGCCAAGAACAGCGGGAGATTGCGAATAATGAAGTTATCATCACTCGCACCACTGGCCTGACATGCAAGCCGATAGTCTTCGAGCCAAAGCCCAGGATTTGTTTCGCCAGAATATTTAGGAATGTTCGTAGGTGGTCGATACCTTAGAGGGAACGTGGCGTTGAGGATGTGCCAGCCAAAGGCCTGAGGGCCTAGCAGGACGGGGCTCGGGCTTTGGTCCTCGTTGCTGTCGTAGCGCCCGCCACGTCGGGGATGATAGCCACGATGCGTTGCTTCTCCCTCGTCACCGTAGGCACGTCTCCGGGCGTCGATGATGCTGCGTACGTCGCGGCCATGGCCAAGGCGTTGATGTACAGGGACGACGGAGGGCTGCCCTCCGGCTGGCGGTGTTTGGTGTATGGAACGGTCCTTGGTGGGGCGTACTGAGGGCGCGCGCTGGCTGGTGTCGGGTTCGCGTCGTCAAGACAACGAACTTTCCGCCTGCTGCGCTGCTGCACGCTCGAGCAACGTGCGAATCTCCCGATAAGCGCGTCGATCCTCGGACGTCGCGGCCTCCGGAAGGCCATGCAGCAAGGCGGTTGCTGCGGCGATGTTCTGGCTGGCACGGGCAAAGTGAGGAAAGGCCCCATCGTCGGTGAGGATCCTTTGATGTATGGTGCGGGCTGTGGCGCGCGCGCGCCCCCCGTCTTTGCGGCGTTCATTCTCGCGATTGATGTCCGCGTATTCCCGTGTGAGCCCTTGCCCGGCCTCATCGATCTCCTACTGACGAGCCTTTAGCTGCTCCATCCTCAGGTGAGATGGGGCTGTCCCCTCTTCCCCGGATCTGCTGTCAGGATTGTTTGTAGGGGTGGCTTCTTCCCTGGAGGCGCTTTTGACGTGACCCTCGGGGGTCTGCGTCATGTAGCATTCCCGGGAAGGGTGGTGGCGCCCCCTACTAGAATCTGAGCTAGAGAGCGATACAGGCTCCTTGTTGAGGAGCTCGTAGAGGGTCTCCATATCCCGCTCAATCGCCCCCACGAACTCGATGTCCCTGGGTGGTTGAACCACACGTAGCACCAGAAGGCGGCCAGCGGTTGCCGCAATGTTGCGGAGACCGAATGGAAATGCTGTCGGGGCGCTCCATACGGACCTTTCCAGACCCATGGTGGCGTTGTGAGAGGTCTCCTTGGGTGACGGAACTCCCCAGGAGTTGCCCGGTGGGCCCTCAAGGCTGAGACGGCTGAGGTTGATGGAAGGGGGAGATGGGGTGGCTGAGCGAGTCAGCGCCAGCTCTCCTCTTAATGTGATGATGAAATCCAGGTCGCCAAAATGCATGTGTGCGCCTGGGGCCTAGGTGATTGCGTGGGTGGCCATCCGAGACCTGATTTGGAACGCGCAAAGCCCCTACCTGGCGCGCCAACTATCGGTGTTTCGTACAAGCACCGGCAAGTAAATTTATAGTAATGCGCGTTAGGCTCGGATGGTGCGCTAAAGGACACAAGATTTATACTGGTTCGGGCGGAACGTCCCTATGTCCAGTTTGCTGCTGCTTGTGTTATTAGCACCGTGAACGGTCTGAAGTAAGGGGTACAAACTGTCGAGAGAGGGACTGGTCCCAAGTCTCTGATGGAGGGATTGAAAGGTCGTCAAGAGCTTCGTAGCCGCTTGAATGTGTGTATGAGTGCGTTCTGTTGTTCGGTCCTATTTTTCCGTCCCCCTGATGGAGGAAGCGCATCCCCTTTTATAGATGAAGGGGCTGGCTTTACAAGGGTGAGGGCTCCAGGATGTGTACTCTACTTAGTCATGTGGCTCACGTTTATCTGGTCAGGTCCTCCATTCTGATGAGTGTGAAGGAAGATAAGTGCTTACCATGTTGTCGATGTCTCTGTAGGATGTCAGATTAATCACAGAATGCTGCCCGCAGGGTATGGGCTGTAGTACAGTGGTTTTGACTTATGAGCCTCCCTCCAGCCTTGCTCCGCACGCCTTCTGGTTCCCATGATTCCTTGTTGGGAGAATTCGGGGTCAGGGTCCGGTGTAGCGCCATGGCCAAGGCCTTCTGACTGGGAGGACCTGAGGGATCAGGAATAGGGCGCCACTCCCTCGGGTCCACAACATGGTGACGGAATATCCGTCGTTCGTGGAGATAGCAAATCCGTTCTTGGAGCGTAGCGGTTGTCGTATATCTTCGTTGGGTTCCATGTCCCAGAGCTGAAGACGGCGCCTACAACTCTACAGGGTGAGATGCACGCACCTGTAACACCTTTTGGGCTCTGCGGTGCCCAGAAGGGTCTAAAGCATTAGTCCTGTCGTTCCCTGGCAGTCCTTTTCCTGCCAGGGCGCAGGGTATGGTCGTTGGAGCCATGGTTGACCCGAACGTCTTATCTCGTCCTGTACCCATCATTATGAGGGATAGATATCGATCAGGGCGAGGCTCGTTCTGGGCCGTCGGGTGAGGCGGAGACCAATCCCTATCTCTTGGGCGAGACTAACCCTATCGCTCCGGGATCGAGCGAGGCGGAATCCATCCCTTTGCCTTTGGGCGAGACCGAGCCCGCCCTCAAGGCGTCGGGCGAGACGGAGATTAGCCTTGAGCTTTTGGGGTGAGGCAGGGTTATCCCACAAAGGCGTCGGGTGAGGCTGACCCCACCCCTCTGGGATCGGGTGAGACGGAATTCATCCCTCAGCCCTCGGGCGAGACCGAGCCCGCCCTCAAGGCGTCGGGCGAGACGGAGTTTATCCCTCGGCCCTCGGGCGAGACCGAGCCCGTCCCAAAGGTGTCGGGCGAGGCGGAACCGAACTCCTGTCACTCGAACAAGGGATGACATGGAGCCCTTATGCGTCCAGAAGTTTTTCATGTTCGATGGTTATCGGTTCCACCTTCTGGGGTACCCTGGTATTAGGTCCCCGACATTACCGATATTGCTTATTGTTTTTATTGTTTATTTAATTACAACGATATCACTTTGCCCGATTGGGATTGATCTAGACCAGCCTTATATCTTGTTTAATCCATCGTTTATTAATCTAAAACTGATCTAATCTGCACTTTAAACGGCGAGTTATATTTTATATCAATCTTGATCGTGCATAGTGTGTGGTTAAGGTGTGTCTGGTCTTGAATAGATCTATTGGGTAACAAAAACCATTCCATGGCCCGTTATCACGGCCTATGTGATTCTGCCTCACACCCCACTATTAGCACCGTGGAGTGGGGATTGTTATTTGGTAGATCTGTTCTTGATAGGGCACGACCTTAACTGTGCGTTATGCCTAAATCGACTATTTTAGCCGATATCGAGTGCTTTTACATATGCAGTTCATGTCATGAGACCATTGAAGTAAAGATAGGTTGAAAGATGTGTTAGCCCCATGATCTTATTATTGTATTATGATCTGCATGATTCTGCCTAATGCCCCACTGATATTAGTAATAAGTTAGGATCATCAAATCTATTGTTGTTTCTACGGTCTGCATGATTCTGCCTCATATCCCACTGGTCATAGCGATATATGAGATCTAATATGTTCATTAGATTTATCTTTATTAAATGGTTAAATGACGATGAGCTATTTCTTTTATATAAAAAGGGATTCGGTTACTTGCAGTCATTGGCTTAGCATAAATAGATTATTGTTGACATCCTATTGCCATTGACAAGTATTTGTTTTAACGATATTCATCCTGCATTATAACCAATTTTCCTTCCATAATTCTATGAGTTTTAACTGATTTATTCTTATAAATATGCTAGAATCAGCTATTTAGTCGATCTCCTTCCATATTGGCTCTCAGAGCCACACATTCGGGACTGTCTAGCAACACCGGCATGTTTCACCTTAAATTACTGATTAGCTTTCTCTCCTTGTCAATTACAGGGTCAAATTGACTGGCATGTCTCGGGCGGAGTACGCAGGATTGACTACCCTTGCGTTGAGGCTAGGTGGATCTCTAGCTCCATCGAGTGGACCCTTCCGGCTATGGTCATGTGCCCTCGCCACGAGACAAAATTTCATGCTGACACACGTTCTGGCACGCTCGGTGGGACCCCATAATCGTCATGGCGGTTTACAACAACAACGACATCCTTATGGTACCTTATGAAGACCTACCTGATTGAGATAAAGATGTCATCGATAAAGCTATAGAAAAATTTCAGAACAAGTGTTTGTTGTCATACACCAAAACACGTGACAATACAATTGTTCAGAAGTATCCACTACCCAGAGTTCTATTGCATGGGCAGACAGATGCAGATGAAGCTGAAGACAGGCGTTTCTTCATAGAAGTTGTAAACAAATCTATTCGTGATGCCATATCAAGCCATAATGAAGCTTTCTTGGACACATTCCACAAAACCATGAAAGAGGTGTTTCATGGGTTTCCAGTTGATCAGATTATGTCGACTTATTACAACATTCCACATCCATTGACCTAGGGGACTAACCAAGTCGGTACCAACCATCAAGAAGCAGCACCAGCTGGTAATGATGATGTCCAGGTAGTTCAGAGTTCATATGAACAAGCTCAAGGTGTTACTACAAATCAGATATAGTATAATCCTGGATTGTCAGTGCAGCAAGTGCAACAGTCGGCGGGGCAAGGTTAGAACCAGGTTATTAATTTTGGCGCATTAGGCCACATACCGTCGTTGGCTCAAACAATAGCTCCATCAATTCAAAAGATCCGTAGAGATATAGATCCTAATGTATATAACTAGAGACTTCAAGCAGCAAACTAGCAAATGACCCAGCAGATAAAGATTCCATAGGGGTATCATTATGGCATAGATTATAACACCCTTCACATGATTCTGAATCTAGGGTATCAAGGCACACGGGATTTCAATCCACAGATAGGTCAGCAAGTGCAGAAAAATCCAAATTCACAAGCTGACGAGTTATTGCTGAAGGTGACCGAGATGATGAAGAATCAGTTCGGTCTGAAGCCAAAAGGACTGACCTTCTCGTACAAATGCCCATATCCAGAATGGTATAATTTGGTCACTCTTCATATAAATTATAGGCTCCTAGAGTTTGCTTAGTTCACTAGCCAAGACAACACAAGCACAATAGAACATATCAGTCGGGATCTTATATAGTTGGGTGAAGCATCCGTTGAAGAGGCCCATCGAGTTTGTTTCTTCTCCTTGTCCCTGTCAGGGCCAGCCTTCACTTGGTTTAATCACTACTAGTCAACTCCGTTGCCAATTGGGCTAACCTAGAGAAGAAATTTCATACATATTTTTATACTAGGAATGGAGAAAAGAAGATAACCGATCTGACAACTATAAGGCAGAGAACTAATGAATCAGGCACCATATTTCTTTAGAGGTTTCGAGAGACCAGAAATTTGTGCTTCTTATTAAACTTGGCTGATGATCAGCTAACTGCTTTGGCCATGCAAAGAATGCTGCCAACATGGAAAGAAAAACTACTGGGACAAGAATTTGACAACTTGGGTCAATTGGCTCAATGAGTGGCAGCGCTCAATAGCCAATTCTAGAGTATGCGCAGAGATACCCAATTCTAGAAAAATATCACAGTGGCCAAAGCTTATAATCCATATTCAGTCGATGACGGCTATGAAGATGAAGAAGAAGAGGTTGCCATGGCTGAATGAAATTGGGGCAAAAAGACAGTAATGGTACCAAATCCTTGGGGAAGAGGAGTCAAGGAGAGCTATGACTTTGATGTCACAAAATTAGACAAGCTCTTTGATTTCTTGCTTGAGAAGGGACAGATCAAGTTGCCCGATAATCATGTTATGTTACCCCCTGATCAGTTAAAGAATAACAAGTTCTGTAAGTTCCATAACGCCACTTCTCATTCCACTAATGAATGTATAATTTTCTGGCAGCATATACAGAGGGCTATTCAGCAAGGAAGACTCAAATTTGATACGCCTCAGAAAATGAAAGTTAATGATAATCCTTTCCCAGGAGATCAAAACATGGTCGATGCTAGGCTGCTCAAAGGAAAGACTAAGGTCCTAACATCAACTAAATCAAGAGAAGCTAGAACAGTCGATCCCAAAATGCAAATATCAGCTGACGAATACAGAGAAATTAGAAGACATCGTGACAAGCAAAAGAGCCAATATGAGTAGGGAGAAACATCAAAAGAAGGGGCAACAAAGCCATGGATTACATCTCGAATTCTGTTGAATAAAGGGCAGCGGCAGAAGGAAAATGATTATCAGCGTTAGTTAGAAGAGCAAGAATTCCAGCGTCAGCAGGAAAAAGAGAGGAAGCAAGCTGAATCACATTAGAATTATCCTTTCTTCAGACATTGCTTGAACGAAGGTTTAAAGTTGCCTATCTAGAATAACTGTCTAGAGTGTAGCAATCAGTATTGGGAGTTTAGGCAATCTCATGCCAACCGCCGGTCTATCCATGCTCAAGATGCATATAATCATAATAACATGGATCGGCGCTTAAAACATGGAAGTGTTCATAATCGACTTGGAAAAAGAGTTGTTGATCAAGACTGGGCTGATTGTGAAGAAGAAGGCAATGAGAGAAAATATGTTTGGCAGGAAGGCCAATGGTGTCTAGGAGGTTTGACAAGAAGCCAGAAGAGAAGGGTGCAACACCTAAGGAATAGAGAGTTGGAGCAGGCTCAGACATCCGGTAAACCTCAAGTATGGCGTGCTAAGCAAACAACTGATAGAAGGCAACCATCGGCTAATATTCAAATAGTTTTTCTATTACCATCAGAGTTCAGAGCTCTGGCAGATCAAGAAGTTTATTTGGATTTTGATGAATCAGAGTATAAAGAGATAGTTGCCAATCTGACGATTATACAGCAAGCTATATTTGATAAACCAATCAAGCATCGGCACTTAAAAGCTTTATATGTAAAAGGTTTGGTTGATGGGAAGCCGATGAACAAGATGTTGGTGGACGGAGGTGCTTCTATCAATCTCATGCCTTATACCACTTTTTGTAAGCTTGGTAAGGGACCAGAAGATCTGATTGAGACTGACATGACGCTTAAGGACTTTGGGAGTAATGCGTCTAAGACCCGGGGGGCAATGAACGTCGAACTAACAATCGGGAGTAAGACTCTGCTCACCACCTTCTTTGTCATCAATGGAAATGGGTCATACAGTTTGCTCCTTGGTCATGATTGGATTCATGCGAATTGTTGTATACCATCGACCATGCATCAGTGTTTGATTCGATGGCATGGAAATGATGTTGAACTGGTTCGCACTGATGAGTCTATAAGTATCGCAACAGTTGATCCAGTCTTTTGGGAGCTAGCAGACTTCGAATGCTTTTCTGGCAAGATATAGGTAGGAGGCTTCATTAGAGTCAATAATGAAAGCCAACAGCTGATCCAAGCAGTCGGCTTTGAAAATCTGTCTTAATGGATAATCCAATAGATGGTACAGATGGCAAACTGGGACATGACTTCATGTCGGCCGATGAATTAGAAGAAGTAGATATTGATTCTAGAGATAGACCTAGGCCGACGTATGTAAGTGCCAAGTTGGATCTTGAGTATAAGCGGGAGTTAGTTGATTTATTAAAGGAATTTAAAGACTATTTTGCTTGGGAATACTATGAGATGCCTGGTCTAGACTGATCAATTGTTGAACATCGGTTGCCAATCAAACCTGGATATCGGTCGTTTAAACAAGCTCCAAGGAGATTCAACCCGAATGTGCTTGATGATATCAAAAAGGAGTCTGAAAGGTTACTAGAAGCAAAGTTTATCTGACCATGCCAATATGCAGAGTGGATATCGAATGTTGTCCTCGTGTATAAGACGAATGGAAAATTAAGAGTTTGCATCGACTTTAGCGATCTGAACAAAGCCACGCCCATAGATGGTTATCCGGTGCTGATAGCTGATATGTTAGTAGTTGCAGTGGCCGGGCACAAGGTTATTAGCTTCATGGACGATGATGCAGGATATAACCAAATTTTCATGGCTGAGGAAGACATAGCAAAGACTGCTTTCAAGTGCCCCGGCGTAATCAGTTTATTTGAGTGGGTTGTGATGACCTTTGGTCTAAAGAATGTCGGTGCAACTTATCAAAGGACGATGAATTATATTTTTCATAAGTTGGTCAGCAGGATTGTTGAAATCTACATCGATAATGTGATGATAAAATCCAAAGGGTACAAAGAGCATCTAGCTGATTTGCGGGAGACTCTGGAATGCACCAAAAAACATGGTCTAAAAATGAATCCTAATAAGTGTGCTTTTGGAGTGTCGGCTGGACAATTCTTGGGTTCCATGGTCCATGAGAGAGGAATCGAAGTTGGTCAAAAAAAGCATAAAAGCAATTGATGAGGCAGTTCCCCTGACTACTAAAACAGAGTTACAATCTCTGCTTGGTAAGATTAATTTCATCAGAAGATTCATTTCAAATTTATCAGAAAGAATTCTGTCGTTTTCTCCCTTGTTGAAGTTGAAAATGATCAAGAATTCAAATGGGGTGACATACAACAAAAGGTGTTTGAAGAGATAAAAGAATATATGAAATGTCTACCTATGCTGGTCCCTCCTCAGCAAGGTAAGCCTTTTAAGTTGTACATATCGGCTGATGACAAGACAATTGGATCGGCCTTGATGCAAGAGTTTGAAGGAAAAGAGCGAGTTGTTTTCTATCTGAGTAGAAGGCTCCTGGATCCAGAGACAAGATATTCTCCCACCAAAAAATTATGCTTGTGCTTATATTTCTCTTGCACTAAGTTGCGTCACTACTTATTATTGGCCGAATGTACGGTTGTTTCCAAGGCTGATGTGATTAAGCACATGTTATCAATGCCAATACTGAATAGGAGAGTGGGAAAGTGGATTCTCGCATTATAGGAATTTGACTTGAAGTACGAATCGGCTAAAGCAGTCAAAGGACAAATAATGGCAGATTTTGTCACCCAGCATCATAAGCCAAGCATTGATTATGTAGAGCTGATGCCTTGGACGTTATTGTTTGATGGATCATCATGCAAGCAAGGTGGTGGCATTGGTATTGTTATTATTTCGCCTCGGGGGGCAAGTTTTGAGTTTGCTCTTCCAACTGAACCAATGATTACCAACAACCAAGCAGAATATGAAGCTATTCTTAAGGGACTTCAACTTCTTCATGAAGCAAAGCCGAAGCAATTGAAGTATTTGGAGATTCATAGTTAATTATTAATCAGTTGACCGGCCTATATGTGTGCAAAGAAGATACTTTGAAAGGATACTATGATAAGTGCCAAAGGTTGCTCAAAGAATTTTTTCATGTCTCTTTGCAACATATTCCGAGAGTACAAAACCAAGAGGCTAATCGTCTAGCTCAAAGTGCGTCAGGATATTGTGTGTTTCGAGAAGTCCTGAGTAGTGAAACTTCGAATGATGATTGGAGAGTCGAAATAGCCGATTACCTTAGAAATCCATCACAGAAAGTTGCCAAAAAACTAAGATATAAATCGACTAAGTATGTTTTACTGGATGATCAGCTGTATTACAAAATAGTCGATGGAGTATTGCTCAAATGCCTAAATCAAGAGGAAGCTAAGGTGTTGATGTGAGAGGTGCATGAAGGGATATGTGGAGCTCATCAATCGGCTTATAAGATGAATGGATTATTCGCAGAACTGGATATTTTTGGCCAACAATATTGGAAGACTGTTTTGAATATTACAAGGGATGCCAAGACTGTCAACATTTTGGTAATGTCCAGAAATCGCTTGCATCGGCCATGAATCCAATAATCAAGCCATGGTCGTTTCGAGGTTGGGGAATTGATTTAATTGGCCAAAATTTTCTGCCCTCAAGCAAAGGATATAAGTTCATATTGGTAGCAACATATTACTTCACTAAATGGGTTGAGGCAATTCCTTTGAAGATGGTAACCTCAAAGAACATGGTTGATTTTGTCAAGGAGCACATTGTGTATCGTTTTGGGATTCCTCAAACTATAACTACCGATCAAGGGACAATGTTCACATCAGAAGAGTTCGAAGATTTTGCTGCTAGTATGGGAATCAAGCTACTAAATTCTTCTCCTTACTATGCTCAAGCTAATGGCCAGGCAGAGGCGTCCAATCAGATTATGATCAAGCTGATCAAAAAAAAGATTGAGGAACAACTAAGGAAGTGGCATTCAACGCTTAATGGGGCACTATGGGCATATAGGATGACCTATCATGGATCAATTAAAATGTCACCTTATGAACTTATGTATGGCCATAATGTAGTTCTTCCATGGGAAGTTCAGACTAGATCAAGGCTTGTTACATTATAAAATGATTTGTCAGCCGAAGTCTACAAGAATCTTATGATAGATGACTTAGAGGACTTGAGTTGCCTTCGGCTATGTGCTCTTGAAAATATCGAAGCCAATAAACTGAGGATTGCAAAATATTACAATAAAAAGATCAAGATTAAGCAATTTTTTGAAGGAGACTTGGTCTAGAAAGTGAAATTGTCGATCAGGTCAAAGGACAGTAAGTTTAGCAAATGGTCACCTAATTGGGAAGGACCTTATCGGATCAAACGTTGTGCGCCTGGTAATGCTTATATTTTGGAAACACTAAAAGGAGAGGAAGAATTTGGCAGAGCAATCAATGGGAAATATCTAAAGAAATATTACCCTAGCATCTGGATTAATACTTGACAACCGATTTGTTCGGTCGTCGGCTCTAATAGCCGATACCAGAAAGGTATCGCCTCTAGTGCAAAAATAAACCCAAAGGGGTAAAAGCTAGTATGATGTGTATCGCCTATAGGAGCAAAGCAAACACGGACAAAGTGATGCACATAATATGAAGTACGAAGCAGAGGAAAATCACTCAAGACGGAGAAATTGTTTGCTAAATATCACCTACTACAAACTACGGGCTAGAAAACACTTTGATTACTATATCATCGGCCTGGGAAATAAAGGCTATGGAGTTGGCGGCACTGAAGAAATCCTCAACTAGGTGCTCATGATCCCCAGGGTGCGCCGCGTCTGGAAAACCATGAGGAAGAAACCGAAGTTCATAGCCATAACGGGCTTGTGCAACAGCCAACGCCATGGTGGCACTATGATGAACGCCATGCAAAGTGACATCCCTGACATGGTTTGGGATGTCATGCAGGTGAGCCACCGGGACGGCACCTCTAGCATTGACAAATCCCATCGCATAATCCGTAGCCAATCAGAGGCTTTCCAGTTGAGCGGACAAATCTAAAAGATTCAAAGGGGAGATGATCAGAATCTTGAAGATGAGATTGAGAGGAAGCAAAAGTTATGGTAGATATCTCACCCATGATTCTAGCCTTAGCCTTGGCCAACCTATCCTCCACCGAATCAGCCTCAGGAGGTGATCGACATCGGACCATGGCCAGAGCCAATTCTGCGAGGGAGAGACAGTCGGCGAGATTCTGGCCATGCCTATCGATGGAGGTGAGCGGGTCATCATTGTCGACCTGCCTCCTCGGATAGCAGGGAAGCTGGTGGCGAGCTATTGATGAAGAGAACCTCGAAGGCTGAATGGTGTCGGCCCTATGCCCCGAAGAAGTAAGAGCATCATGAGTTGCACCCTCCTGGTGATGAAGGCGCTGGTGTGATGACACAGCTCCATTGAGGGCCTCCTTAGCAGACCTTTTGTTGTTCTCCATGATCTCAAACCTATGGGAAGTAGAAACTGCAATAAAAAACATGAAAGGTTCGAGACAAAGCAGGATGTTTTTCAATCCATAGACGTGGCCAGTATATATAGCCCAGGAAGGTGAGAAGATAGATTTTGCCGGGGGTATGGAATTGAAGTCGGATATGAAAACAGATCGACACTCCAGAAATTTAGGGGACGGATAACAAAGAGATAACATATTTGGACTTATTGCTTCCCATAATTACAAAATATCGTGGGATGGATACAAAAGATTTATATTGATCAGCGATCGACCCACCAAGGCTTCTTTGGATTGAAGGGAGTCCAGATCCCCACAAGGCTGGAGGTCATCAAGAACCTAGTCACATCGGCCCATTGATAAAATTATGCCAGAGAAGGGGAAGAGCCGCCTGCCCAACAGATGCCCAGCTGATTTCTCAGTGACTGGGAAACTATGGGAAAGAAGCCTGTGGCTTTTTTGATGGGCATTTGATGGAGCAAACAAGGAAAAGGTGTCCACACATTTTAGCCCTTGTAAACACTAGAACAGCTCTTCGAGCATGGATAGAACACTCGGGTGATATCATAAGAATTCTTCTAACCGCAGTAGCTGATCCTCTTGCTCGACAAGGCGCTAAGATGAGCGACACAATCACCCTATGCACAAGAATTCTTCAAACCACTCAAGATCTTCATGGCAGAAAGATAGACCATGGAGGGTCAGGCGGAGTCAGAGGCACTCGAGGGAGCAGATAGAAGAGAGACATGGCTGAAATGTTGAATTGCTCTCGCCAGAGTCGGATAGACATCTTATAGTCGGCCTGGAAAGATGGATCCAAGCGCCCATGAAGCAATGATGCTCTCATAAAAGTTTTGAGGCATGGGCTCATAAGCTGACATAGACAATGACAAACAGTAGACCCCAGATCAAGATTCTCTACCCATGACTACGGACATATCGATGGTACAGATGTGATAATTTTGGAATAAAATTACTTTTATCCCAAAATTGAGGGGCATGTGTTTACACCAAAATTTGGAAGAAGAATTGCAGGGACTCGAAAGCTCCTAAGTTCATGTCATCAAGGAATCGATTGCATTAAGGTTGGTATCAACTGATTCAAATGCAGCACTGGGATCAGCTTTCTTCAGATAGCGTTAGCAGATAACGACAAAAGCTACGATCGGCGCTGGGAAAATCATGTTGGACTCTACAAAAAGGGAAAGATTATGGTCCAAGTTATCTTAAATTAGGAATGTTTTCTCTTAGGCCAAAATTGTGATGAGTCGTGCTTAAGTAGGATTAATGCGTAGATTCCAGGTATAAATATTGGACCCCAGCTATTGTAAAGGACACAATCAATGAAATACAAGTTACTTACTTTTTTTTGGCTCCGGCCACCCCTTAGGAGTAGGAGTAGAGATATCTCGGCAAGTTCTTCAGCAAGCAGAGCTGCATCAGTTCGGCTGACCTCTGGTTTATCTATAAGTACCATCATGGCTTATACTTCTGTTCATATGGCTGCATCGATCCGGTCGACCTCCATTGTGACTCTGGTATAAGCTAGTTATCGACTCTTGTTTAGTTCAAGTAAGGTTGCATCGATCTGGTCGACCTCCACTGCTCGAACAAGATTAAGGTCAAGTTATCAGCTCTGTCTAAGGGTGACGTCCTTCAGATAGATTCATTAAATTACCGATATTGCTTAATGCTTTCATTGTTTATTTAATTACAGCAATATCACTTCGCCCAATTGGGATTGATCTAGACTAGCCTTATATCATGTTTAATCCATCATTTATTAACCTAAAACTGATCTAATCTACACTTTAAATGATGAGTTATATTTTATTGGTTGTTTTATATCAATCTTGATCGTGCATAGTGTGCGGTTAAGGTGTGTCTGGTCTTGAATAGATCTATTGGCTAACGAAAATCATTCCATAGCCCGTTATCACGGCCTATGTGATTCTGCCTCACACCCCACTATTAGCACCGTGGAGTGGGGATTATTATTTGGTAGATCTGTTCCTGATAGGGCACGACCTTAACTGTGCGCTATGCCTGAATCGACTGTTTTAGCCGATATAGAGTGCTTTCACATATGCAGTTCACGTTATGAGACCATTGAAGTAAAGATAGGTTGAAAGATGTGTTAGCCCCATGATCTTATTATTGTATTACGGCTTGCATGATTCTACCTCATGCCCCACTGATATTAGTAATAAGTTAGGATTGTCAAATCTATTGTTGTTTCTACGGCCTGCTTGATTCTGCCTCATGCCCCACTGGTCATAGCGATAGATGAGACCTAATATATTTATTAGATTTATCTTTATTGAATGGTTAAATGATGATGAGCTATTTCTTTTATATAAAAAGGGATTCGGTTACTTGCAGTCATTGGCTTAGCATAAACTGATTATTGTTGACATCCTATTGCCATTGACTAGTATTTGTTTTAACGATATTCATCCTAAATTATAACCGATTTTCCTTCCATAATTCTATGAGTTTTAACTGATTTATTCTTATGAATATGTTGGAATCGGCTATTTAGTCGATGTCCTTCCATATCGGCTCTCAGAGCCGGACATTCGGGACTGTTTGGCAACACCGGCATGTTCCACCTTAAATTACTGATTAGCTTTCTCTCCTTGTCAATTGCAAGGTCAAATTGACTGGCACGTCTCGGGAGGAGTACGCATGATTGACCACCCCTGCATTGAAGCTAGGTGGATCTCCAGCTCCATCGAGCGGACCCTTCCGGCTTGCTCGTGTGCCCTCGGCACGGGACGAAATTTCATGCCGACATCCCAGATGGGTACCAGATTGTCGGTCAGAAGGAGTTAGGCTTGTGGTCAACCAGTTAGTTGTCCCTGTGGATTTGGAGTCTTCGCCTGAAGATCGGAGTTGTCTTTCCGCTGCCTATACTCTGAGGTTATCTTCCTTATACTAATACGTTATGTAATAAGTATTATCTTTTTATATTACCCTTATTTGTGGCTATATGTGAGATTTGACTTCCTGGGCTCACATATAGTGTGTATCTGGTTTTGTCTTTAAAATCGGGTGTTACATGTCCACATCACCTAGCTTTGTTAATCCTATAGAATTGAGCTCATTGATGATTAGATTCAAACGAGAATACATATCACGAATAAGCTCATCATCATTCATTTCAAAAGTATCATAACTTTGTTGAGCTAGACAAAGTTTTTGCTCATGGACATTACTTGTGCTGTCATAGAGCTCATGTAATTTTAACCAAATTTCATATGCCATATTTAAAGTGAACACTTGGTTAAACACATCCATGTTAAAAGATTCAAACAAGCAATTTTTAGCTCTAGCATTGAAATAAATTTCTTTTTCTTCACTCTTTATGGGTTTATCGGGATTCTTAATGGGTTTTATCCTGTCACGAGTGACTCTCTAAACACTCAAATCTACCGCCTCAAGGTGACAAGTCATTCTAGCTTTATAGTAGGGGAAGTTAGTGCCATCAAAGTATGGAGGCCTATAGGTATCCATCCCAACCACTCTAAATAGCGTCGACTCAACGACGGTGAAGCCAAAGGTCCAAATAGAGCCAACTGGCTCTGATACCACTTGTAAGGTGACCGTGATGCCTAAGAGGGGGGGGGGGGGTGAATTAGGCAACTTAAAAATCTACTCTAAACTATGGCCTCCATTTCCACCTAGTCAAAACCTATGCAAGAGAGTAATGTATCTAAATGTGCAACTACGATTTTGCTAGGTGTGTTGCTATCTCTACCACAAAAGAGTTATGCAACCTAGGTTCCAATTCTATCAACTAAGCTATGGAAGTAAAGCACACAACCAAGGTAGCAAAGTAAATGTGGAAGGTAAAGATGAGGTAGAGATGTAAACTCTTATCGACGACTCCGGTATTTTTACCGAGGTATCGATAAGTGCTCAAGTTTCCTCCTAGTCCTCGTTGGAGCCCCTCGCAAGGGCCAAGCTCCTAGTAAGGTAACTCCGTGGATATCCTTGGGCCTTCCCCATGTGCAAGTGGGTCTCTGGTGTGTCTTCCAACAAGCCTCTCCCGGACCGCTCCCCGTCGTCTTCACTATCAACCTTCCGGTCGAACCATAGCGGGCCTTGTTCCCTTCGGTACACAAGGGCGGCCACACCACAAACGCGGTTGGTGTGATCTCGCAAGACTACAAGCCCCTCCGATGTACAACAATGGTGCGTGCAAGCACCGAGTGATAAGAGGTGTGCAAACCTCACTAAATACTAGGCCTAAACCTAGAGCAAGCACATAAGTGGTGGTCTAATCAACCTAAGCACTTCACAAAGCACCTACGCTAATCACCTAATGAATCACTAAGCAATATGCAAGTGGAGATCACTAAAATGGTGTATCAACACCCTTGGTATGTTTCCTCAGCTCTCCTCGTCTCAAATGGCTGGTTGGGGGGTCTATTTATAAATCCCATGGAGAAAGTAGCCATTGGGGATGAAACCCAGCTTTCTGCCATTGATCGAACGTGCAGGTCATCCTGATCGGACATGTCCGGTCATCCCAACCATTGAAGCCGACCATTGGCGCTCACTGTTGATCGGACTCTCCAGCGAGTCCGGTCGCTTACCATCTAAAGCGTCCGATCGATGTTTTGTCACTCTAGAATCCCTCTGGAGTTGACCGGACTCAGCCAGGAGCAAGTTAGGTCACACTATGCCGCTGCGTCTGGTCTTCGGTGACCACGGAGCTGAGAGCGCCTGTAGGGGCACCTGTGCATCTGGTCCCTCGATGTCCCTACGTCTGGTCAATAGCTAGCAGCAAAACCCCGCTGCTACAGATCTCGGCACCTACGCGTCCGGTCTCAGCCTTGTGCCAGCGTTCGGTCGCTGCTGCTGACGCTTGCTGTTGCCGAGCAACTGATTAGACGCGTCTGGTCCTCATAAGGGCCACGTTCGGTCACCTCTGCCGAGCTTGTTTCTTCGCGATCTTGCGTCTGACTTGATTCCTACCTTCATGCTTGGACTTTGCTTGGTTTCTTGGGTCTTATATTGTGCTTCTAGGGTCTTGCTTGAGGTGTTGATCATTGAATCATCACGTCGCCTTCGTCCATGTCATGTTTGCAACCTATTGGACTACTAAACTAACACTCGCAAACATATTGGTCCAATTTGGTCTTGTTGATCATCAAACACCAAAATCCAAAGTAAATGGGCCAATGGTCGATTTTCCTTACAATGTGCAACACCTGACCTACTTTTGAAACATCTAGATGAAACATTTGCAATATATGTCTAAAGACAGATGAAACACTTGAAACATATGTCTGAAACACTAGCAAAAACACTTGAAAAGCCATTGCAAAACATACGCAACATCCAGATAACACTTGCAACATATTTGTGAAACATATGCAGCATCCAAATAAACACGCTTGCAACATACGTCTTAAAAAATGAAACATTTGGAACAGACGCTTGCAACATATGTGTATAGTCATTGCAACATTCTGATCTACTTTTGCAACATCTATATCAAATACTTGCAACAAACTCTTGCAACATGCGCTTTTAGCAAAACCCTAGTAGGCAGGTGGACGGAGCACTGCACAGCGGGATCTGACTGAGCGGTCGTGATGGAGAAGGAGGATGGCAGCGGGCTAGCAGCTACGCGAGTAGTGACGGCCATCCAGGCCAGCCCAGGTGTGGCATGGCACGACCGGCCCAGCGCACAGCCATAGCACGCACGGCCCGCCCGGTAGCTGCCTGGTCAGGGGTGCGCACTAGAGGGAGTAGGGGCGCAGCCAGAGTGAGGAGCGAGAGACGCAGGTGGGGCATGCAATGAGCAGGGGCGAGGATGAAAGCTCTAGTTTGGTTTTGGTGAATTGATGAAACCCTAAGTGCTAACCTAGTTTATCAAAGTGATCAGGAGATAGGTAGCACTATTCCAAGTGATGGAGCAATGGTGAAGATCATGGTAATGGTGTGGTGACCATGATGATCAAGTGCTTGGACTTAGAAAAGAAGAAAGAGAAAAACAAAAAGCTCAAGGCAAAGGTGAAACTTAATAGGAGCTTTTTGGTTTGGTGATCGAGACACTTAGCGAGTGTGATCATATTTATGATAGATGGTCAAACTATTAAGAGGGGAGGTCTTATCGGATAACTCGATCATCTAGTGCCACTAGGTGTTGAAATACTTGCACTGCATTTTAGGCCTAGTGCCCATTCGATGAGAAGTGATTAATCTTTGAAAAATGTTTGTGAAAATGCTAACACACTTGCACGTGATGGTGAAACACTTCGAGTGTTAGCACATTTGCAAAGGTGGTGAAAAAGGTAAAGAAAAGGAGGCGTAGCTGGGCTTGTGTTGCTGCCCCGAGGGCACCGCCACCCTTGTGATGGTGCACCGCCACGCATGTGACGGTGACCGGTAGAGGAGGCCGAGAGGAAGGTGTTCTGGGGGGCACCGCCACCCCTAGGGCGGTGCCCACCTGGACATGGCCGAGAAGGGCTGGTGCTGGGGCTAGCACCGGAAGTGGCGGTGTGCACCGCCACAGGCGCGACGGTGCACCGTCGTGGGCATCGTCACCCTGTCCGGTGGCACCGCCCTTTTTCAACAGAGAGCGGGTGAACTGAAGTTGGGCACCGCCGCGGGCACCGCCACCCCTGGGCGGTGCACCGCCCCATTTTTCTAGAGAGCATGGATTTTGGGGTGTTGGCCAGGGTGGCGGTGCCACCCCTGTCCGGTGCCACCGCCGCCTGTCCGGTGACCACTGACAGTCAAACTAGCCGTTGGATTCGACCGTTGGGAGGCACCGCCACTGTAACCTCCCGGGTTTTTTGTGCAACCTAAAAATCCCAACTTTTTAAAATTTTTGCTTGAATGTGTGTTGCATGTAAATATTAGGTCAAACATAAGCCAAATGTTTTCCCTTCCCGCCCTAAATTCAAAATCCGAGCTTCAAAACATTTTACAACAAACTGCTTGTCATGAAGATTGATCACCTACGTGACAAGAGGTGTTTACAAATAAAACGATTTTGAGGAAGCCGTACTCGAATAATTCAACATGCAACCCGCTCGCATGATTTATTATTTCCTAAAACGAAAACCTAACTCTCTCTCGTCTTCTTCAAATTGAGTTTACAAATAATTGATGCACCGCATATAGTTATGAAAAGGGTGATTTGGTTCTTCTTCTTGTTGTGCTTGGAGGTAGCCATTCTCCAAAAATCCTTGTGTAGAAAATAGAAAATGTATCTCCTTAATCCCTTGGCCAGCAGGATGCACAGGCGTGCATGCTCCTACGTCCCGTTACCTAGCTACGTGGAGCACGTGAAGACTAATCAAGCAGCAGCACGTATCATGATCATGCATGCTGCTGTGCTTGGCTTCGACAATTAATTACGTGAGCCCCTGCGTTCTGAAGTTCTCCAAAGCCGAAGCCTGAACACAATAGCACTCACTGCCTTGCTAGGCCAGGCCCAAACCGAAGCAGCAGGATGGCACTCGCCTGTTTCATCTCTTCCAGCCCAGCCCAGCACGAACACAGGCAGCATCCAGCTCCTCTCCTCCATCTCACGTGACCAGCACGCGCAGGATGGAGCCGCACGCCGCCGCTTCCCATCGGATACGAGATTCTCACGTGCATGCCCCTATAGGGCCTCCGTCTGCGGGACCCGCTTGTCAGCTGCTGAGGGAGAAGCAAGCCACAACGCCGTCGCCTTTTCTCTTTGCCTCGCCGTCGTCTCCTTGCCCTCGGCCGCGTTTCCTTTCCGTCGCTTTTTCTCTTTCCGCCGTCTGCCGTTGCGAATGCGGAAGAAGCCAAGCCGCTCCCTTTGGATGCCTCCTGTGAGACCTTGGCCGTGGACCCCACCTGGACGCGCTGGCGTGCACGCACCGCGCCGCGCGGACGGAGCCCCGCTCGCCTTTCTCGAACCTTTCTAGCCGGTCACCTGCTCCGGACCCTGGATGCTCGCCACGTCACGCCGGCCATCGCATCAGACGACCGGACGCCGACGCCCTCCCCTAGAACCCTAGCGTCGGGGCTATAAAATCCCAGGCCGAGCCCTCGCCCTCACCCAATCCCTCTACCCAGCCGCCACAGAGCCCCCTCCACCAAGCCTCTGCTCCCTTCCGTGCCCGCATCCTCCGCTATGGCTGCGAGATCCCGCCGCAGGACCGCAAGACGCCCTCTTGTCGTGACCGTTGACGGTAGTAAACAAACTTAGTGCGTTTAGATCCAAAAATTTTTGGATTTTGGCTCACTGTAGCATTTCGTTTGTATTTAGTAATTAGTGTCTAATTATGGATTAATTAGGTTCAAAAGTTTCGTCTCGCGATTTCTTGACCAACTGTGTAATTAGTTTTTTTTCGTCTACATTTAGTACTCCATGCATGTGCCGCAAGATTTGATGTGATAGTTACTATGCAAAATTTTTTGGGAACTAAACGGGGCCTTAAGAAAGTGGAATGTCCGACTACTGTTCTTAACCCAAATAAAAGAAAAGTCGACCAGGAGAGGAGACCACGACCAATCTCCGTTCATTTTCCCTTGCCTTTCTTTTACGGGTATGCCTGTTTTAGGCGACCTTGTAGTAATAATAGTTTAATAGACCAACTAGAGGAGAGGAATCCTTCATAAATCGCCATTATAAACCGTAAATATAACATGTATAGCGACATAAATATAATTACCAATGAAAGTGTAGAGATTTAAACTAATAAATTCCACGAGTTTATAATAGATGGCTATTTAAAAACAAGTGACACATTAATAAATACTAACAAGTATTTCTGACGCTGATGCTAGGGACTAAATTTAAAACTCTGTTCTTAGTAGCGACGCTAAGAAAGATCAATAAGCATTTTTGACGCCGTCGCCGGGGAAGGTAACTAGAAAAAAGAAGTATTGATAAAGTTATACTTATTGATATGATCGAAGATAACCATTGACCTATGCTCAAACAGGCTTACTCTTATTTTGTCTACTTGTGTATCTTATGCAGGTGACCGGTTTTGACCTTCCGATAAAATACGTTGAAGATCCAGAATCATTAATCAGAAGGACTAGAGCTAAACTCAAGAAAGTTCCAGCTTTAAAGTCGGAAGACAACCATATAAGGCGAAGCTTAACACCAGAATTTGAAGCCATGGCTAACATGACTCCATGAGTTCTCTGCTCCAATTACGGCCAACATTCGTACTGGACCAACAGTCAATGTTGGAGACAATGGATTCGAGCTCAAGCCAGCTCTCATGAATAAGGTGCAAGCAAACCAGTTTTGTGAAAATGCACATGAAAAATGCGAGTGCACATCTCCGACACTTCCTGGAGATTTGTAGCACTTTTACCATCAAAGGAGTAACCTAGGATGCCATATTACTTCGCCTTTTCCTATTCCACTGCAAGGTTTTTACCCTAATCCAACCACTTGTATTCGCAGCGCCACAAATTTTGTCGCAATAGGAGGCTCTATTGCAACATGGACTATAATTGGTTGCGATACGTGACACTTATTGCATCTAAATTATTGGGTTGTGTTAGTCCTAACCTTCATTGCAACAGGTAGATGTTATGGCCACAATTAAACCGTGGTTGCAAGTGCGTCTAAATATTGCAACAAATTAAGCTACGTTGTATTAGTAATAAATTTCCGTTGTGATAACTCATCATTGTTTCCACCATTCGAATAGTGGTTGCAAGTAGTTTTCAATATCGCCACGAAATAACTATGTTGCCTTAATATTGGCCTGCATTGCAAAATGTCGCGCTATATTACATTGAAAAAATGGTTCGTTGCATGGCATAATGCTCTATTGCTACTCATAACATACCTTGAAATAGTGTAGTACATTTGGTTGCAAATTATTAGTCATATTGCTACACAAATTTGTTGGTTGCCCAAACTACTCCGACACATGGCCAAAGGCTTCGAACGCATGGGCCAAAGTCAAAGGTTTCCTAACGACCAAAAAAACTAGGCACATTGTTGGCATTGCTAAAAATGCATCGCTACAAATCCCCGCCGCCCAATAAACCCTACAGCAACAGCAGCTGCCGCCTTCACCTCCCTTCAGACGTCCTTTGCTGCCAAGCTAGTGTTGGAAGATCATGTTCATGCCTCCCCCCGCTGCTTGTTCTTGCAGCCCTTCATGCCCTCTGTCAGTGGCGCCACAAGGCCATGGATTTCTTCTCCACATCCAATAAGTTTGTTCGGTAGTGACATCTCGTTGTTTGTTGTAAATCACTCGGTAATCAGGCAGAGCTATAGCTGCCGAAGTGGGCTATGTCCCCTCCTTCTGGTGGATTCCCCTCACCACACTCGTGACTTTTGCACTTGGCAGCCTCGTGACTTTTGTGCTTGACATTTACAAATAGTTTAGGGTTTTGCGCTTGGATTCCCCTCTCCAGACTCCCTAGAGGCGACGGCGACGGTGTCGAGACCCATCAAATTTCATATGTCCATGAATTTTATTCGAGTTAATGTTCCTCATGTAAATGTGATCCTGGACACTCATGATGTAAATGATCCTGCCTAGAACTAACAAAGTGCAAACTCTTTCAAAAAAAGGACTGCTAGCACTACGATGCCAGGAACAGGTGCATATATACACAACTATTTGTATAGCATAAATATCTTATTTCGTTTGAGAACAAGCAGCAGCCGTAGAACTAAGCATTTGGCTACAACCATCAGAAAGAATGTTTAAGAATTTCCTAGATCACAATTTTTTTGTCATGCTGCTGCCGAAGAAGCCACAATTGTTTATACAGAGAATTGGGGCCTTAGGAGCGTGGACTCCAGTGTCCTCACACTCTTGTTTCTAGCTCTCTTGTGCCACTACTACCAATAGGCTGCAGGGACACATGTTCACAATTCATAAAAGGCAAATAAGAACACAAAATCAGTAAGTGGGACAAAAAGACAGAAATACATGATTTAGGTTCAGAAAGAAATACAACCCAATGTCCAACAGTTGGAAGTAATTAACACATACCACCAGGTTGCATATTAAGCAGCAGTACCAGTACAAGCAGCAACAGCCAAGAAGCAGAACAAGCAGCAGCACATGCACAGTTACCAAGGAAGCCATTTCAATCCAAAAATTTTTTTGTTCGGCACACAGCTATTTGTCCAGCATATAAATTAAAGCCTATTACAAAACAAGGTGGTGCTTCCTAAATTCATATTTATACAAAGAATTCATCATCAAGACTGGTGCCTAAAGAGTTTGTAACACCCCTAGTGTTAGGCTTGCATAATTGCACTTGCATTTCATGAACATGAGCATCATTCATCCATTCATGAGCTTATAACACATGAAACATGTTATCGAAACATTTCAACATATTGTATATTTCATGAGTGTTGTTTTTATGGAATGAATAGTGTGCAGCACCCAAGTGCAACATGTGCAACTCACTTTAGTGGAACATAGTTAGTTAGTACGATGCAACAAGATCATGAAACATGTGAAGCATGGCTATGAAACAAAAGCAACATTTCAATTATTTTTCATTGTTTCAGTGCATTCAGTGCTTGATTCTTGTGTGACCAATGTGTGGTATGGCTAAATATATTTTTAAACAACTTAGCTATACTTAGAAGGTCATTAGGAACACTGTTCATGTTGATCATTTTGCCTAATTAAGTTTTCGAGTCATGGTTTGACTAGTTTTGACTCCTGAACTCCTTGGTTTGACTGTTTAAAAAGTACAACTTAGAGTCTATGCATGTCTGAGCAACCTAAAACAAAGTTGTAGCAATTTTTATAACGAACAAACTTTGTTTAGAAACCAAGTTATGAAAATGTGCACAACATGCTCAAAAAGGGCCCACAAGTCAGAATTTGGGTTGGGTTCAACACTTAGAAATTTTCTAAGTACAAAAACCGAGTTTTCAGTTTCATGAACTCGACTTTGGCCTGATTTTACTCTCTGTCCTTTGCGAATTAGACCTTGATCTCTAAATGAGTTTTGTAACTGGTATGTAGGTGTACAACTTTTGTTTTGATTCCTCTCTTTAACGATCAACGGTTTAGAAGTTAATGGCCGGTGAAAACTCGCTGTCAGTCGCAGTTGGTTAGCTGAATCGGCAGCTACAGTGCCGACCGTTTCAGAACATCACCGCCGCGTGTATGCCGCGCATCGCCGGTCGCCTGACCGCGCAGGCCACGCGCCGTGGCCGTCCTGGCACCGCTGGCCACGCCTTAAGCCCCCGCGCGCCTGCCAGACCCGCTCGCCCGACCATTTTTCATTTCCTTCGTCTTCGCAGCGACCGCAGCAGCCGCAGCTGTGCCGAGCAGCTCCGTCGTGGCCTAGCTCGCTCGCCGCCGCAAAAACACGACTGCTAGCCGGTCAGCAGCTCTGCCGTGTCCTCCTCTACCTCCTCCACCCCTTGGCTGCACCGATTGGGTCGTGGTAAGGGCACATTGGCCGTTTCCTCCACTGCTCGCCATGATGGAGTCTCGCCGGAGTTGGAGCTCTACGCGGCCAACTGCCACCGAGGCTTCTCGCCCCTCTATTCTTGCTCGGGTAGCACCGTAGCGACCCCCAGTAGCTCATGCCGAGCTCGGTTGAGTCAGTCATGGCTTGCTGTCGCCGGCGTCTCACGCGCGGAGCGCTGCCGTGCCGCCATCACCGGCGACGAGCCCCATCCGCTAGGTCTTAGGTCTCGCCGGTAGCACCATTCGAGGCGGCTCGTCACGTAGATCGTGTAGGTGCCGTCGGTTTCGCCGGAGGAGCCACCGTCGGCGAGCTCGACCATCGCCGCGCCATCGCGTGCCGTCTCCCCTGTTCTGTGTCGATGATAGGCGGGCCCGACTGACACGCGGGTCCCACGCGTCAGTGACAGTGTAGTGATAGGATAGTTCAATTCTACAGATTTCTATACTATTTTATGAATTTTGTAACTACAAATGTGTAGATCTAAATGGTGTGACTCAAATTTTGTTAGACTCACAGGGAAGCCTAGTATTTAAGAAAAATATGACATGAGCACATGATGTAGGAATTTTGGATGAATTAAATAGGAACTTGAAATGTGTTTTTAGATGCATGCAAACTTGTTTGAATTATATCTTGAGTTTATGTGGTCCAAAAATTATGAAAATTTATGGGTAAGCTAGTCTTGCTTAGTAGAAGCTCTGGTAAAAATTTGAGAGTCATTGTATATATAGTTTTTGAGTTATAGATTTTCCATTCATCATTGATTGATACTTATGTGAATTTTTGTAAATTATCTAGGAATACTATGACCATGAAATTTTGTGGGGAGTATGTCAGTACCTTAAGGATATTAGGAAAAATATGAAATCTGTTGCTTGGCACTTTTAACTAAGGTTTCCTATTTATGCCTTTTTAAGCATTTATGCCTTGTCATTTTTGTGTAGGCTATTTTACTTATCAAATGCCATGAAAATTTTATGGTAGTCTACTTAGAGTAGTACTATGCTACTGTAATTTTCTTAGATTTTTATAAGCACCAGAAATATATGTTGCTGCAGTAGCCCTGGTTTAAAATGAAATAAAATAATCTTCTTTAATGCGAGTTTAGTTAATAATGTTCGCTTTGGTGTATCTTTGAGGCATCTTAAATTGCTGTGGTGATTTGGCATGTCAGTACAGGGTGGTCGTAGTAGCTAGTAGTACATGTTCTTGGATGATGTTGACTACCTTGTAGAAGAGCTTTGCTACGACTATGTCCAATAAAGTTAAACATGCTCATCTACATTTCATGCATCATGATCATTACATGTCATCTCTCCGATGCACCTATGCATTAGCACTTATACCTCTACATGATATAGGATCGCAGGAGGAGTTGCTAGTAGCAGTTCAGGAATAGCAGACCAGGACTGATCCACAAGAAGTCCAGGCACCGGAGGTGCCAGAGGAAGAGGAGCAAGGAGAGGACTTGCCGGAGTGCGAGGATCACCAACCTAGTTCGTTCGAACGAGGCAAGCCCCGGAGCATTATAAGTCTTCTACTTTATAAAAGCAATTCTTTCTATATGTATATGAGTTTATATATTGTTGCATTAAGTTGTAGGAGTTGATTAAAACCGTTGATGCATTCATTACCATCCTTGCCTACCTTATTACCTTTTTTCCCTGTTAGGTCAGAATCGAATAACTCCTTAACCTTGCTTAGACTGGTAGCGATCGGTGATATCCGATCACCTATATTATAGGTGGTTACTGGAAGAAATTAGCTATGGAAAGGATGATATCCTAAAATTAACCATGTGTGATGAATAATTAGAGACCGGACGGAAAAAGTTGGAGGCAACCAGACAGGGTTCTGGGGTGCTGTTAGTTTCTGTCTGTGTCGATTAAGGACCGATCGTTGCTCGTCCCTCTTGTCATGTTGAACGCATGCCTCACATTTAGCTGACCGAACAAAGTACCTTTCGACCGCGAAGCTAGTGACATTATTCGGGCCGGGATCTACACGGGTGCGCGTATTGGTGCTGATGGGGGTATGACAGGGGCGCGAAGAGTGAGCCCAAGGGTAGGTGTGACCTGATTCCTGGCAGTCGAGCGGTCCCTGGGTACTGCGGCTCTAGATTGTCCCGCGGCTACCTGAAAAGTGTCATTGGTGATCTGTAGCTCACTTGATCAGTGAGTGTGGTTTGTGTGAGGAATAAATCACCAGCTGGTTAGGAATCGATTCGAATCACCATCGCTCCTGGATAGTGAGCACTTGACTCAAGCTACGGCATCGTAGTAATTATTATGGAACAATGATGGTTATCTGGATGGTATGGATATGCAAAAGCTAAATTGGTAACTGATGTTATTGGTTAATCAAGTGATTGCTATAGTATAGGTGCTTACCTAGATGAATAGGTTATAATAAAGATGATGCAAAGTATTTAAAAATAATGTCTTCATGATAGCTTATGCTTTTCGCAAACAAGTCAGCTAGCCCACTAAAGAAAGCCTTGCATAATCCTTGGTGTCGCTTTATTTTGGTTTAAGACGGGTAAGTCTAGCTGAGTACCTTCTCGTACTCAGGGCGTTGTTCCCATTGTTGTTGCAGATGGTCAAATATACTACGGCTATTGCATTAACTGCCTGTACCCGGCGATGGGTGACAACTAGGACCAAGGGCAATTGGTCACTCCGTATCTCTCTTCTGATGCTTTTGTTGGAGATGACTACCTACTGACACTTTATCTGAATTAAAAGTGTGTGTGTGGTTTTAAAACTATTTGCTTCTGCTATTTCAGTTAAACGTGGGTTGTAATAACTTTATGTTCTAAACTCTGATGTATCCACCGTCATTGTGAACTTTATGTAACGTGTGATGGTACTTGCTAAACTTGTACGATCTTGGTTTGTATGTCGATTGGTTTGAAATCCTTCATGGTTTCATGGACTACCGGGTTATACGGGCTTAAGTTTGCTAAATTATCTGCTTCGGCAGAAGATTTTCTCACTTAATCTCGTATAATTGGTCGGTTCTATTATAGAGTTGACAGGTGCTACATATCCATCATCAACGTAGGTGTCATCAGTATCATCATCTTTATCAACTAAGTCTTCATCACATGGTTCAGGCACTAGTAGCGCATTTTCAATGACGGTTGCATCTCCAGTCACCCCTTCTAGGCCAGTCCTCCTCCAAGCTAACAAATCTTCATTCTGGCTTGAAATATTCATGGCTTCCACTCCCACCTCCAGTGAGTCAATATCAAGTTGTCCCTCATTTTTAGTCTAGTGGTTCAGGCATGGTCGCATGGAAAACAAATTTCTAGGCTTCATTCTTACAACAGTGCTCCACTCTGATTTCTTTGCACCTTTCACATAAAAAACCTGCTCAGCTTGAGTCCCCAGGATGTAAGGATCATTTAGATACCGAAAACGAGTTGTATCGACATCTATAATCTCATATTGATCCCTACGGTACCCTCTGCTCTTGTTTTTACTAGGAGCAGGTACGTCATACCAATCACAGTGAAATAATATGACTTCTTTTTCACCAGGGAAATCAAGTGTCAATATCTTTTTAATGACACCATACCACTCCATATTGCAGAACTATCAGCACCATTAACTGCAACCCCTAAATTTTGTGTATTCAAGGCACTCTCTACAGAAGCCGTTCGAAAAAAGAAACTGTTGATGACGGACCTATTGAAAACACGAACCCGGGGATCTGGTCCTCGAGAAAGGGCATATAGTGTATCACTAATCCCCCCTTCTTCATAAAGTTCATTCACCTGCAATCGATTTGAAAACAACAAAATAAATAAAGACAGTAGCTATTTTCTATAAGCAGCCAGTTGACAAAGTTACTCACCTTACATTCAAACCAACCAACAAATTGCTCCCTGTGACGTCTCTCAACGCCGTGTGTAGTAATCTTTTTGAGTTCCTCCTTATGCAAACTACATACGATCAAAACAAATGTACTCAATTAGAAAAACATTAATCATGAGGAACATTAAACACACACCAGTTGTAATTTCAACTTACTCAATCCATGGGGCAGCCTCGTCACAGTTTGTTATTATATAGTG
Organism: Miscanthus floridulus; assembly: GCF_019320115.1. Lineage (NCBI taxonomy): Eukaryota > Viridiplantae > Streptophyta > Magnoliopsida > Poales > Poaceae > Miscanthus > Miscanthus floridulus. Next base: position 91,908,609 of record NC_089586.1, read on the forward strand.
TCGCATCTGCTTCAACTCTAAACTAGGAATAGTCTCAACTTTGAAACCTTTCTTACTGTAGTCAATGGTCTGAAATACGCTAAGCCCAGACGGTGATTCATTCACTACACTGGTTTCATGACGCTCTGGGCGGTTCAGCTTCGTATCAATATCTTCTAGGAACCAAGAACAAAATGTCATGCACTCCTCAGCGATATATCCCTCTGCTATAGAACCTTCAGGTTGTGCTTTGTTCCTCACATATCCTTTCAACGTACGTAGATACCTCTCGACAGGATACATCCATCTATAACACATAGGTCCTCCAATTCTAGCCTCCTCAGCTAAATGAACTGGCAAATGCATCATAATATCAAAAAATGTTGGTGGAAATAACATCTCTAGCCGACATAAAGTCTCTCCAATTGAAGAGGTTAGTTTTTCAAGGTCACTTTCCACCGGTTCCTTTGAACATAATGAACTGAAGAATCTACTTAGCTGAATCAATGGGATATCAACATCTTGAGGCAATATGTCGCATACTACTAGTGGTAATAGTTTCTGTATTATAACATGATAGTCATGAGTCTTCAGTCCAGAAACCTTACATCCCTTGACGTCCACGCATCTCTTTATATTTGCTGCAAAACCATCAGGCATCCTCACTCCTTGTAGGAATTTGCATAACATTTTCTTCTCATCCTTGCCTAAGCTGTACAACGCTGGTGACAAAGTATACTTGCCATTCTCCACCATACGATGTTGATCCTTCCTGATCCCAAGATTCTATAAGTCAAGCCGAGCCTTCTCACCATCCTTACATTTACCATCAATGCCAAGCAATGTCCCCAATATGCTCTCACCAATGTTCTTCTTGATGTGCATGACATCCAAATTATGCCTAATAAGCAATTTTTCCTAGTACGGTAGTTGGAAGAATACACTCTTCTTTCTCCAATTGTGCCACCTAGTTTCTTCTTCATGCTACTTCCTCTTCCTTGTGCCTTGCCCAAATTTTAGTTGCTCAAAACTGTCATATTGCTGCAGAACCTCTTCACCAGTAAGCGGCATCAGAGCCTCCTTTCTACCTTGTTGTTGAAGCTACTTTTATTCCTGCGCCATCTATGGTTCTGTGGCAAAAAGCAACGATGACCCAGGTAGCAATGCTTGCACCCAAATTTCAACCATAAGTACTCTGTAAACTTATGACAGTAAGGACATGCAAACTTGCCTTTAGTACTCCAACCACACAACATGGCATATGCAGGGAAATCATTTATGGTCCATAGTAGTACTGCACGTAAAGTAAAATTTTTCCTAACTTTTGCTTCCCATGTGAGAGCACCCTTTTCCCAAAGATCCTTTAGCTCATCGATCAGTGGCTGCAAATAGACATCGATGTTCATTCCAGGAGATTTGGGCCCTAGTATCAGCATTGACATCATCCAATACGATTGTTTTAAACACAACCAAGGAGGCAAGTTATAAGGGATTATGATGACAAGCCAAGTAGTGTATGTAACATTCAACATCCCAAATGGATTGAAGCCATCAGAGGCAAGTCCAAGCCTTACATTGCGAGGGTCAGATGCAAATTCCTCCTCCAGGACATCCAAATGCTTCCATGCCAACGAGTTCGTAGGGTGACGCATTTTCCCATCACGCACCAGTCCTTCCTTATGCCAACACATAAGTGTTGATGTCGACTCCCTCATAAAGAATCTTTGCAGCCTAGGAGTAAGTGGGAAATACCGCAAGATCTTACGTGGAAAACGCTTTTGTCCGCCACAAGTGCTAGAGGACTCAGCATCTTCAGAAGAATCGGTCCCTTTCCACCTAGACTGACCATAGGTTGGACATGTATCCAAGTCAACATAATCCTCACGAAATAACACATAGTCGTTCACACATGCATGAATCTTTTGATAGTCAAGTCCAAGATCTTGAACAACCTTACGCACTTTTATCCAAGGTGTCTGGGATTTCATGGTGGAACAACACGAACAGATCAAGGATCGACTGTATTCCATTGTTACTAAAACCATGCATGCACTTCATCTGATAGATCCTGATAATGAAAGAAACCTTTGTAGCCTCCTTGCAGCCTAGATACAGTTCCTTTTGTGCCTCGGTTAATAACTTAAAAAAAATTCTTTGCACTCTCATTTGGCTCTTCATCTCCACTTCCTGTGAGTTCACCATGTATAGCTCCTCTGATTAGTGCAAAAATCAATTCTTTGTTAGCAGGCACATCACCTGTTTTGCCATCATCACATTCTCCTTCAGCAGGGTTATCCTCCTGAGGACATGCAACTAAATCTTCAGCATTACCTTCTTCGATGAAACTTTCATTGAACCCTCTAAGTACCAAATGTCATCGAACATCTTTTTGATTTCTGTAGGACATGCAATGGCAACAAGCACATGGACATGGAGCAGTTTCTTCTTTAGATGTGCCTCCAGAGATATTCTGAATGAAGTCCTTAAATCCTTTTTGCCATTCAGCAGTATACTTCGCCATGCGCATCCAGCTCCTATCTTCAATAGACATGCTGCTGCCTTGCCTCCTGGAAAATAGCCTCCGACTCTTCACCACGGACCCAACCTTCCCAACAACACCAACTATATTATCCGATTACCCTGCCTGCTTCAGCTTAAAGTAAGGTTATTTTGTAATGAAACCCCAAGTTTAATGCACCGATGTTTCACGCTCTCTCAAGTGTTCTAGTAAACAGTAGAGAGTGGCGATTTTTCTCTCCACCAGAAATCCACCTGCTACTGATCGGGATTCAGGGTCGGGAGATCTTCTGTGTGCTCGAGCTCATCTCGTGGTACACTCAATCTGTTCCTCCTTCCAGTCTATTGCTCTGTTCTTGCTATCCTGGCTTCATCTGGTTCCTGTCCATCGCGGTTCGGGGCGATTCAGGGGTGAACCTTGCTTCACTCCCCGCCCTTGGCTTCCGCTTGAGGCAGGGCTGGATTGTGCTTGGGGATTAGCAGAACAGGAAGGAAAGGGGCCTTTTTATCCTACGGATTGCGGAGATTCGGGCTGCGTAATCCATGAAGGGGGGAAATCAATTACCCTTGGAGTCTCCAAACCAAACGGTGAGCCAAGGGGCTCGAGTTCCACCATTGGATGACAATATGGCTGAGATGTTAGGTCGCTTGAAGTTGACATTAGAAGAAAGTGATGCAGTTGAGGTGGCAGATGATATTGAAGAAGATTTGGCAACATCTGATTGCGTCATTATTGGTAAGGTCCTGTCTCAAGGGGTCTTGCATATACAAACAATTACATCGGCACTTAAACCTGCTTGGGGTAATCCGAAAGGTTTGAGGATGAGAACAGCTGGGGATAATATGTTTATTGCAGACTTTGGCTCCAAACAAGACAAAAATAGAGTTTTAGATGGTTCTCCCTGGAATATTGGTAAACGGGCAGTTTTAGTTCAGGAGTTTGATGCTTCTATGAGGCCATCTGATATTCACTTTGATCACGTCGATTTGGGTGAGGATTTATAATATTACTTTT